>NC_056743.1:201571885-202171885 GCF_019279795.1 Protopterus annectens
ATGCATGAGTAGACATTTATTTGTTAATCACGAAAATAAATAAATATCTATTTTCATCACCCATTTTATCTATTTTAGGGTTGTGGGGATCTGGAATCAGCCCTGACCAACAGGATGGCCAATCTTAACTGTCTGGAGGCATCTAGCAAGTTATAAGCTGGGGGCTCTCGCTGACATTGATTTTATTTGACTATCTTTCAGCAAAAGGCAAACTGGACCAAAAGGTCTGTTTCAGTGGAGGCCAGAGGAGAAAAAGCTGATGTCCTCAACCCCAACAATACATCCATTGTCAACATGCCCTGTTCACATTCCTAATCCAACACCTCCAGCATCTCATATTTATTTTCATTAAGCTCTTTCTTTTCTGTCTTACTGTGATGATAGGGGTATTGCCAGCCATGCCAGAGAAGTATGGCAGTGGATGTGCAACATATGCCAGCATAAGCTAGCTGGAGTTTTGTATGTCATTTGTGTATCAAATTGATTTGTACAGATGCTTGTGTTTAAAAAAAATGTATTTGGAAATTTGCTCGTGTTAAAATGTGTCAACAGAGTGGCCTGCTGGAAAGAAAAGAAATGTACATGTATTACTGTAACTGAATTAAATGTATAGGTTTTAACAGAGGATACCAAAAGAGAAGAGGTTAATCACAATCAAGCTGCAGCAAACTTTGAAAAATAGTTACAATTAAATTAGGCCATAAAGATTGTATCTTACAGTTCAGGTTGCAGACAGAGACAAAATGTCTGGGAAACCAAGTATTATGATGACTTCTTTATTTTCTAGCAGGGAGCTAATTGCTACTCTGGAAGGGCAGGGAACTAATTGCTACTCTGGAAGGGTAGAGGGTTGAAATTGTTTCATGACTTCCAGCAGCAGAAGCAGATCTGAGAAAAATTCTATTTGTGTGTATGTTAACACATAGGTGCTAAAATCCTGACAGCTTCTAATGATGGGGGGGTAGTGTGGAAAACAGAGTCAGATGACCAGATGTGTGTGATGCCATTCTGTAAGCCAGAAATAATATTTAGATATTAATAGGAGATTGCTTTTAGTATTCTTTATTTTGTCTTGGAATTAACAACAAGGGCCACTCACCCACTTAATCTTGCCTTGCGCTAATAACTGACCAGGGATTGTAATTCTCTAAATCAGTTAGGAAAATATAGTGAGAATAGTTAAGTAATGTTTTTCTGTAACTGTATGTGACTCTTTAAAGCTGTTATTTTCAATATTTCCTGTGTCTGAAACTCTGTTTACTGTAAATAGATATTTAGTATTTTCATGTTCTTTTATTATTTATTATTAAATATATTTAAACTTTTCATTGTAGCTGGTCCTTTTTAGAAAAATCATTAAGAGTATTTGCATATATTTCTTTGGTGATAACTGTGGCTGCTACTGAAAGCCAGGCTGTTTGGTCAACATAACCATATGTATTACTGTTAACTTCACTCAGCATAATTGGATAGCTTTTTATCAGTCTTCTAGTAACTGACTGGTGATAGTGAATTTACCTTGTAGTCTGGGCCAAGCCGGTAGAGCAGGTAATCTGTGTCAGTCTTTCCCAGGTGTGTGGGTCTGTGGGTGTGAAAATTAAATGTGTATGTGTGTGTGTGTGTGTGTGTGTGTCAGCTACAGGGAGCTGGGACACACAGCACTGGTTTCACTGAGCAGTTACTGAACACATCTGTGCCAGTGGAGATCCTTACTGGGGACCTAAAGATATAGAGAAATCCACACCCTGGGCTGACTGAGTTCCCTGTGTGCTCTTAAGGGAAGTTGGGCTTGATGCAGAGAGGTCTGTATCTGGAAATACCGAGTCGATCCATTTGTATTTCAAGTGAACTTCCTTCGCCAGTGTCAGTCATGAGGATTCGGGCTCCTTGATTACTGGCCCAGCATGGTGATGTCACACTTACTTTCCCTGATCTCTTTCCTTTTCTTTCCCAGTTTACACACATCTCCTTAATTTAGTTCCTGTCACAAAAGTAATCTTTTCTGTCAAGCAGATAACTCAAACTGAAACTTATATTGTCAAAAAATGGGGATGCTGCATGCAACCAGTCCTGGATGCACTGCTGTCCATCACAGGACAGACACGCACCCACCCTTGCACATCATACATACCAATGAGCAAGCTGGAGTACCACTGCTGCTTCACTTATCAACATGTTTTAGATGTGAAATGAAACCCAAGACCCCAATAAATGCTGATGCAGATGTAAAAACTATAAAATGAAAAATATGAAATTCACATATTGCAAATCTGTACACACTAAGTAGTGTTTATTCAAAGTGCCATTCAGACTTGATGAAAATCTTCAGATATGACCAAAATTAAATCATAATTCAACAATTTAGCAAATGATTAAACAAGTTTCTTGAAACTTCAGTTTTCTGAAGAAAATAGTCATTGGAGGCAGAGATCGTAATATGTTTAATAAGGAAAGGATCAAAGCAACAGAGCAAATGATTAAAATGAGATGCGATATTGTAAGCAATACTGAACACTGGAAATGTCTGTATAGAGGCTATATATATATATATATATATATATATATATATATATATATATATATATATATATATATATATATATATATATATATATATATATATATATATATATATATATATATATATATACATATATATCTATATCTATAGCCATACTCGTAGTGATGAAAAAGATAAGAAACTGATGTATGACTATTTCAGATGATAGAGAAGGAGAATTCATGCTGGATATTAATTGGAGCACCTTGGCAGTGATGACATCCTAGACTAGGATCATGCCTGATTCCCTACAAACAGCTGGCACTAGAACCTACTACAGACAGGCAGTGTTGAACGTAGGCTGCTCAGATGAGAAATGAAGGATGATTCTGAATCATTCACCAGTATTGAACTGTACTTTATCATGACTTATTTAATCAGAATAAATTTTGCTGGAGCCTTCAATCATTAGAACTTGGAACTATCCAAGGCACTATCCAAGGTCAAGAACACTACTTCTGTGGGACCAGATAACAGACTGGGCTGTGTATTGGTCAGTCTGAAAACAGGAACTATCAAATCCCCTACAGAGACTATTCAGTGTCAGCCTCCAAATAGGCTTTGTGCTGGATGAATGGAGAACAGTAACAGTCATCCCCTTGCACAGAGGTGTGGTGTCAGTGGACCCATAAGTCTGATGAAACTCATCTGTAAGGTTATGGGAAGGATCAATATCGAATTAATAAATAAGGACATAAGTAACCTACAAATTCTTGGCCCAAACCAGTTTAGTCAAGGGTAGATCCCGCCTGCTTAACCTGGTTTACTTTGAGAAGGTTATTGAAGCAATTAATTTGTGCAAGTTAGTACACACTGTACATCTAGACCTCACAAAGACATTCAACACCATCTCACATGCAGATATTGTGGATAAACTATCCCAGATAAATGTTTATTCCTATGTAATTCACTGGATAGCAAACTGGTTCACAAGGAAGTGATTACCATAGTTAGCTAGGTATAATTTGTTCTTCAGGATAGCATAATTTGACAAAATGTGTCATCTTCAAGAAAACAAGGCACATAGAACAGATACATATAAACACACACATCGGTTTTAGAGAAAGAGTTTTGTTAACATGGTTATATATAAAAATTACCAGCATGTAAGTGGCAAGTCTTTTGTGCAACAAATGTACATACCCAAAAGAAGAAAAATGAAATTCTGAAATGGACTGGAATAAAAGATTAGTAAAATGCATACCATTTAGAATATATGAGTAAATGCAGGAGGAGGAATGTAGGCAGTAATACTAATTAAAACTGGGAGTAATAGAAAAGTCAGTCAGAAAAACAGCTTGTTCAAACGGAGATTTTTTTACTGATAGTTAAGGAACAAAGACTGGCAAAAGAATAGATGGTGAAGCCTAATTAAATATCTGCGGATGGGCAGAAGGGGATAATAATAAGTAAGGGGTGGATGGGCAGAAGGGGATAATAATAAGTAAGGGGCAGATGGGCAGAAGGGGATAATAATAAGTAAGGGGTGGATGGGCAGAAGGGGATAATAATAAGTAAGGGGTGGACAGGGATATGCTTCTTCTTGGCATTCACAAAGGAAGAGGGGTAGACTTATATTTAGCCAGTACATGTGACATGAAAAAGAATATTGATTGTAACTCTTTAACTAAAGAAGGGCAGTGAAAGAACTCTGTATTTTATCTGTTATTCAGAATGAGCCCAGTTGTACTGGCAAATCACTGCTGAAGGAAATAACTTTGAGATATGTGAATTACATTGGAGGGCCATTGGATTGAAAGCAGTATGCAGGAAGATCATGACTGACGAAACGCAAGGGTTCTTTGAATGCGTATTTGGGCATTAGACAAAAAGGGAGCTGGAGGTGTGATTTGCTTTAACTTCAACAAGGCATTTGGCATGATACCATACAAAAGGTTAGTGAACAAATTTGACAGATTTTGAGTCGGTTCTATAATGGCAGCATAGAAATACACTGACTAGACCAAATGACAGAAGTACATGGAGTCATACCTCTCAACCTCTGGACAAAGCCTTAAATGTATGGGGGGGGGGGGCAAATGTCTAAAAACAGGGATGGATTTTAAATATTGCTCTTGTAAACTTACTGGAATAACAGGATTTGTGTTATCATGCATTTTCTTAAGGGTATGAATTCTGAAACTGAAATGTCTATCATTGTTTAGTGACTAAAATCCACAGTGATTTGCCAGAAAACCACAAATGTTTAAGAAGAGACCAAAAATATGAGGTAAAGATGTGGATGTTCTGCAAAAATCTGGACAGTTGAGAGATGTACATGAAGTACAGTCAGATAAAAATAATAATCAGTGGGGCATGATGGAGGTCAATACTGGGGCAAGTCTTTTTAAATGCCTACATAAGGTAATATCATACTTTGCCTTAGGAATGGGGTCCATTCCTGTCATGGTATTAGAAACCTAAAATACTTGGAGAAATTAAAAAAAAGTAACTTGGAGATCCAAATATCCCTAAATAAATTCAACTATTACTTTATTGCTAGCTGTCACTGTCCTCCAAAGGTTATGGAAATTGCCTTAATACCACTGAAGGATTAGATATCAAATAACATACCTCCCTGCTAGGGGAGTTCAATTATCAAAGCATTGACTGGTGCAATTACACCACTAAAAATTGATATGTTCAGCCTTTCCTAGATTTTATTAATACCAACAAATTGAAGTAAATTGTAAGCTTTACTCACTAGAGGCTCCAATATCCTTGGCTTGGTCCTTACCAAAGTATCCCCTGCCTATACCCCACAACATGTCTACAAAGCAGTGGTTAAACTGATCATGGGACACTTTGCTGGTCTTAATAGCTGCCTTCAGTTTTTTTGGTTAGACATTTTATATTTATTTTATTTATTTGACATTGGTAAACCAGGATAGTCCATCTGAGTAAAAGCCCTTTTTCAGTGGAAGCCCAGGGAAAAAAGCTCTACAGCACAAGTAAGCATGAAAAATGTACAAAACTGAAGATGAGTACAGTGAAAAATATACAGTATAACAGTTAAACAAATATAGATAAAGCTCCACAGTACAATATAGTAAGAGGCATTATAACATTGAAGAAAAAAAACATAGCAAAGAAATATACAATAAAACATTTGAATGAATTTACATTACACGTTGGGTTATCTTTAGAGGGTAATTGTACAAAACAGAGCAGCTGTTAAGTGAGTTATGGTAGCAGGGAAGGGAGGAATAGAGAGGACAGTGATATTGTGATGAGGGACTTGGGCCTTGAAAGGTGGTCTAAGCAGTTTCTTCCTTCTTTTATAAAGTTTATTTATATTTTCTGACCACCAGGGAGGTTTGCTATTGAATTTGCCTCTGTATTTGGTCCTGGTGAGCATTTATCTCTGCATGTTAATTTTGTGATTTCATCATATGATTGCAACAGGTTAGTTTACTTGAAGTCTGTTAAGAGAGTGGTACGGTAAGAAGAGAGAAGATGTTCTGAGAGAAAAGGTAACCATTTAGTGATAAGATATAACAAATAAAGAACCAACAATGGACAGGGGTGCAAGCCGAAGCAGAATTTGTGAGACCTAGGTCCAGGATATTGTCATTCTTGTTGGAGTTGCAGAAAATCTCATCTAGGAAAACCTTGTTCAACCTATCTATGAAATGTTGTGCAAACCTGACATTAGATTTATGAAGTCACCGAAGAAGAGATCTATCTGTAATAGAAACATGTTATAGGAATGTTAGGAACTTATCATGACCCTGTAGGACCATGGTAGGGTAGGTACCAAATTATAAGATGAAGGTCTGACTTACATAGTGTAAACTGGAGTTCAGTGAGCTCATCGGGAGGGTCACCGGGTATCCTTTTGGATAGGATGAAAGTACTACTGAAATCGGAGACTCCACCACCATCATTCAAAGGAAAGGTATGACATGCAGAGGATCCAGGCACACACAGGGTGCTCTCATTACATCTGAACCATGTCTCATTCTCTACATAAACATAGACTAGTTGCAGTAGTGTCTCCCAATCGGACAGTTTGTTATTAAGAGTTCTGGCATTATCACGGGTCACCTTGATGTTGCTTAATTTATGATTTGATATGTTGGTTAAGATGGGGTATTCATTAGATGAATTCTGCCTGAAAAAGGCACAACGAAGATAGCAAAGGCTTTGACAAGTATGCAAAACCACTTGAATGAGAGGTGTAGACCATTTTTGGCAAAGCAAGTAGGACTGTCAGCCATACCTTCCCAGGGAGATGCAATCTGGATGCCTCTTGGAATGATATCAGTAACTTAGCTAGTTGTTAAAATCAGATATCTTTTCCTTGCATCTAGGCGCTACTCTTAGAGCAAGGATGATATCACTCAACATCAATGTCTTATACTTGAGGGAAACGTATGTAGCAAGCTCCACAGTACATCATTCTGCATATCATTCAGAATGTTTTTGTGCCAAATTGATTACTCCAGCATGGACTATGGTTGAGTTATTCATACAGGAGTAGAGAGCTTAAAGGCTCCTGAAATATCATCAGTCCTGGCTCCGAGAAACAGCTGATGGTAAAAGCTTGTCCTTGTTTAGCATGGAGAGTAGGAATTAGCATGCATAACAGTGGAGTTACCAGTTACTATGATGTTTTCAGAAGCTGATTTATTGTTGTTTGTCTCAGAATGTTTTGCTGTTTGTGACATGTTAGTAAAGGGGTGCATCTAGTAGATGTCTTGGGTGGGGTTCAGCTGATAAGGTGCTTAAGTAGTGATTTTTTAATGGCATCAGCATATAGCTGACTTGATCTAATAGTATGATGATGTTGAACTGGTATGAGTGGGGGGGGGGGGGGCAGTATGATGCTTACTGCATGCATGGAATTTTAAAAGGGTTGCCTCCAAATTAGCAGATGGAAGCAATTTGTTTGAGCAAGAGTTCATCTTCTGTGAGCACCTGGCAGTTACTACTCTGCCTTAAGATACCAGTTGCTAGAAGGCTGGCAGGTTGACTGCTGTCTCAATGCTGGCCTGTGCTATTATTTATAGGAACCTGGAAGGGAAGAAGTTGGGAGGAAGGAAGGAGGCAGATTGCACAATCCATCTGAGTCCGTAATAGATACCAATGCACAGACCTGCACTGTAGGTAGCAAGTCTGTGCTGGTCAGCTCAGTTCTATGCAGATCAGTGCTAACCACTAAAGCTCAGAGCTGGCTGGCCCTAGTCATGTAAGAGGGGAAGAAAGGATTTTTTTTCCAGTAATGACTGAGAAAAAATTCACTTGCACATACAAACCACTGTCCAGGTACAACTCAACATCAGGATAAAGCATAGAGTAAAAGCAGATCAATGAAACAAATAATAAATTCAACCATTTAGTGCAGGGCTACCCCAAAATAGCAGCAATTAATGTATTTTCACTACAGAAACCACTAGAACTTCAACATGTCTATCATACCAGGCCTGAACTAAGCTAAGATAAAGTTAACAATGCAAACAGTGAACCAAGTGGGGAAAAAACAGTCAAAACAACATAAGTTAGGTAGAATGAGTTAAATGAATTATAGTGCTTTGCAAATAATATAGAAAAAAATAACTTCCAACAATCTGAAATTTTCCCACGATGTCTGGGCTGGGTTCAACCAATTTGTGGCTATATATAATTTCATTAATAGGCAAATATTCATAATTACAATTGTTGGCAATAAAACACATCTTAGCGCATAAACTGTTAATTAGTGATCACAAGAAAAATATCAACAACATAAAAATCTGGGAGCAAATTTTTAATATTATTTTGGCTTAAGAGGTTACTATCCACTTTTTCTCGGGAACCAGAATATAGTCTAAATCAACCTTAGATTAGATAGAAAATGTACAGAAAAGACAGATTGTTGGCTTGGATTTGTTAATGTTGGATTTTTTTTTTTTTTTATTATTTTCCTTTTGATTGTGAGTGCTGTACCTTTGATCAATACATGAGGTTGATATATATGTGAAATTAACCAATGGAAGCATTTTGTATATATTGTATATAATGTGTGAATTTGTAATATGGTTGTGAAAAATAATAAAAAATGATAATTGAAAAAAAAAAAAAAAAGAAAAAAATAACTTCCATGTTTAATTATGGAGTGTCAAGAGTTCAAAGTAGCAGCAAACTAGCAGAACTTTTTGAAGCTATTGTTTAATCACTTAGTGTTTTGAGCTTTTAGTTCAGTATATTATACATACCATTTATCATATCTAATCAGGAACCTCTCCATAGAAATGTCTATTAGTACCTGCCCCAACTCTACTCCACTTTAATTTTTTTTTATATTTAAGTCACATTAGAGAGCATATATTTTAATATATTTTAATCAGTTAGTATTAATGCATGTGTTTTGATCCAGAAGATATTATCTGAAGACAGTATTAATATCAAAAATATTACAGTAGAACAAATAATGGTGTGTTTTATAGTTGTAATATAAGTGTTAGATGCTATTTGTTAGTTTTAAGTGCTATATGGGTTACATGTGGGTTGCACTTTCTTTGTCCAGTAAATGGGAATGACTTGTAGGGGCTGTAGATCATGGCAGGGTAGGCCTTAGGCCAGTTGCACCTGCTTGGTCCAATGAGGCATCTTGTTCGCATGCATATAGCTTCTTTCTACTTAGTTTTATTTGCCATCAGTGGGATCTGTTTGGAATGGCCACTGTGGTGCAGCTGTTAGTGTTGTTGCCTCACAGCAAGAGGTTCTCCGGTTCAATTCTTGGCTGGAGCTAATGTGCGAAGTCTGAATGTCCTCCATGCAGTCGAGTGAGTTTTAAAGACATGCAGGTAGGTGTGTGTGTGTGTGTGTGTGTGTGTGTGTGTGTGTGTGTGTGTGTGTGTGTGTGTGTGTGTGTGTGTGTGTGTGTGTGTGTGTGTGTGTGTGTGTGCGTGTGCGTGTGCCTTCTGTGAAGGTTGGGTGCCAGGCTGGAAACTCGAAACCCTAAAAACACAACTGTCAATCAATCTGCGGACCGGTGATCCACTCTGGCAACCCTTAACCAGGAAAAGCCGAAAGAAGACACAAAGTGGGATCTGTTTGTTTGCAGCTGCAACACAAATTAGCCACATCAAATCATTCTCTTATGTCTGCCCCTTACCATCTCACTTCTGCCACAATGACTGAGATTCCCTTTGGACTGGCTTTGTATATTCCATCTTACATGTAATGTCATTGTTTTCGGTCATTCTTTTCTGCATGAACAATTTGTTATATCATCCCCCCCCCCCCCCACACACACACACACACACACAAAACACAGGTTCTAGTCTTCTGTCCTGACTCTCCAGTTTTAACTGCTTTTTCCATTTCCTTTGCAATCAGCATAGCAAGTGCAGGTGAGACTTGGAGAGGGAGACAGATTTTTTTTTCCCTAAGTGTGTGTGGTTACTGTTTTGGTCAGCTTTTACATTTAAACAAATAAAAAAAAAACACAAATGGATTTCCCTTTTCCTTCATGAGAAATAGCTATTGTATTCAGGTAAATATTACATTTCTGCAGTGCTTTCCTGAAAATATCTCTAAATGACATAGCGTTGTACTATGACTAACACAGGTTTTCTTTAATATTCCATTTATATTTAAATGTAAACATGCAGTTGATGAAAAGTGCTTTAACAAAATTGAGTGCACCACTAGGAACAAGCTCCTTCAGGAAAATAGAAAACTTACAGATTATAAATAATTCCAAATAAAGCTTTGCGAATGGCTAAAGGATTCCAACAAATATTCCTGTGTCTTAGACAAAGTCTGCGTGTTCTACTCTCTCTTCCACAATTCTCTGTATAGGAACTTGTCTAACTGACTTGAATCCTAATGCAAAAAACCTGTAAATATGTACTGCACTTTCAAACTTTGCTAGCACTCCTTTTCTTTTCCTCTATTCCCTTCCGTCATTTTCTTCTAACTTGCTTAATAAATTGATACCTAATCTCTGTTCCTAGAATCGCGCTGTACTGACATGTAAGACAAAGCAGTACTCACCTGTGCAGGTGAACATTCTACTCCAACATAAATAATATGATGATCTGTAACCTGTAGTACTGTAATGCTAAACTCTGTAATTTGCTGGTAATATTTTAAAGTCTAATTAATTGTGTGAATACTGTGCATTGTTTGTATTGCAAATCATAATAACGTTGTCATTTCTCATGCTTCTGCACCTGTGTCCTGTCTGGAAAGGGTCCCAGGACAAGCTCTCCTACCCATTTAATAATCACAATAAATAAATGGTTTGTGAGGTTATGGTTATTGCTTGCTTAGTGTGGGAGGGATGTTTCACTTTTTTTGGTTGTTAATGGGTGCTTTATCAGTATTTCAAATTTTAAATAGAATTTTGTTAAAAGCAAAAGGACTTTCCCCATGAGTACTAGATTGTTTGCAATAGCTCAGTAGTTATTAGAATACCACTTTCAGGAAGATGATGGATTACAATGTGCTTGAAAAGTTGTGGGAGTTTATTAGACATAAGTGAGAGGTTACAGATTTGTGTTAGTGGTGTACTTGGTGTCTTGCTGCCTAGTTTTAATGTAAGTAGGTAAACAGCTTGAGTTATAGTTGGCTGTATTCTGCACAACATTGCTTTTCACTTTTTTTGGAAATGATTTTAAAATAAAAGGGTGGTTAAAATATTTTCCGAAGAAGTAGGTTAATGAGGACACATGGATGTTATTAGAAAATGTGGTGGTAGAATGTTGTGGGGTTAGAAATATTTTCTCTAATGGCATGTTGTTACACATAATTATTCTGTTTAGAGTATTTATAGAGACTAATTTTGCATCAGTTTATTTATTGATCTTTAACAAGATGTATAAATCAATAACTGAATTTATTTAGCACATAATGGACTACATATCATATAGTATACAATATAATGAATTGTCACTGCAATATTTCAACTTATCTAGCTAAGAAGATTGAACCAGGGTTAAAGTGAGGCGGTTCTTGACATATCATTCATAATCTCAAAAATCAGTTTAATTTTTAAAAATCCTGGGCAAGCTATGTACAAAAGAACAGACCAACAAGGTAGGGAGTTTACCTAAATACAATTAAGATGAGAATACACAGATTGTTTGTGAAATGTATTGCTGCAGACATACTAGTGTCATGTTAAAGAACATGGTATAGTGCTGCTAATATAGTAATTTCAGTTTGTTTGAACTCTTGGATATAAAAATATAATTTATTGAAGGATATCTGATCTGATTTGCCCTTAGCACCTGCATCTCTCTCTCACACAGACACACACAGACACACGCAGTTAATGGGTTAACGAAGAACCGACTTCAGTAAAGTTTGAAATATGTCAAGATATGGTGCCTGTTTGTCCAGAAAATGTTGTTCTTTCTCTCTCATCTTGACAATTATGGATTCAGTCTTATAGATCTGGTAAAAAAGAAAATTGCCAAAATGTAGCAATTTTCTGGGGTTGAGGTTGTTTGAAATGCCTGTTGATAGACTTTTTTTACAGCAAGAGCTATCATACTTAAAGTTGGGTATGAAGTTTTCTGCTAGGAGAGAATACCATAAGCCACTAAGTACATTTTTTTCCTCATTAATGTTTTATATATCCAGTCAGCTCTGTCCCAAAAGTTAAATCAACATTATTGTATCTGAAGGCATTCCTAGTAGAGATCATATCTGCTTAAGTTATAGGTTCATAGGTAGGTGCTAGGCTATCTGCCCGAAGGCATTTATAAGCCTAGCCAGAATGTGTTGGCTTTCGCCGCCCCCTTAGATTAGTTCCCTGTGCCTCTGTCAAGCAGAGCCATTGAAGTGATCCCTGGGGTAAACTCTGTTTCCCATCCACTCATCAACGTTTCTCTTGAAGAGGGTTAGTGAGGAGCTCCGCCTAATGTAGATTGGAATCTTGTTCCAGAGCATGGGAAGTCTCTGGGACAGGAATCTATCCCTTCAGCACATCCTATTTATTGTTGTGTTGAGGTTTAGATCCCTGGAGCATGTGGCTCGAGGGGATATGATTTTCTTTAGGTGGAGCATGTCCATCAATTCTGGGTTGGACATGGCCTTGTATGTCAGGCAGAGATCAACTCTGAGTAGGCAGTATGCAACAGAGTACAGCTGGAGTTTCTTCAGACGAGCTGCATAGGGCATCTGCTTGAGGCCAGTAATCCTCTTGGTGAGGTACTTCTGTGGTCTTTCCAGTTGTTCAGGTGTCTTGTAAGGTACATCCCAAATGGGGCATTGTACTCTATGATGGGTCTGATGAGTGATGCATAGAGGGGCCCAATGACCTCTTTCAATCTGGATGAAAACCCTTTTGTGATTAGGTGGGCGACATAGAAGGATTTTCTAACCACTTTGGCAATGTGATTATCAAAGGAAAGGTTACTATCTACTTGGGTCCCCAGATCCCTTATTACGTCTTTCATATTTAGGGGGCTACCACCTATGTGGTAGTTTGTGGGTACTTTGTTTTTTCCAAAGGGGATGACTATGCACTATTTTGGCATTTAGCTTAAGGCCATGATTTTGACACCAGGTGTCCATCTCAGTGAGACCCTTTTGGAGGATGTCTGTGTCAGCCAGAGAGTCAAGTATAGCCCCTAGTTTGCAGTCGTCTGTGAACTTGGTCAGCCATAGTCCTCCTGTGCTTGCCTGTACCTCTGAGAAGTATATGCCAAACAGGAGGGGTCCTAGGACTGAGCCCTGGGGAATGCCACTTGTATCCGGTTTAGAGTCAGACCTAGCTCCTGCAAATCTCACCATGTGGGTTCTGTCCATGAGCCAGTTGGCAACCCATCTCGTGACATAGGGGTTTATGTTCAGGCTGGTGAGCTTGTCTATAATACCTGAGTGGGGAATGTTGTCGAAGAACTTTGCAAGGTCTAGGTAAGCTGTGTGGACCACCTTTACCTCATCTATAGCCTTGGTAACTGCCTCAAAGAAGTCCACCAGGTTTAGGAGGCATGATCTGCCCTTAACAAAGCTGAACTGGTTAGGGTACATTGTTTGGAGGTTTCCAATGTCTCTGTTAATGAGATCCATGATGATGCACTACATAGCTTTGCAGACCAAGCTAGTCAGGCTTATAGGGCGATAGTTCCCGGGGTCCGTTGTGGCTCCACCTTTATGGAGTGGAATAACCATTGCTGTGCTCCACTCTGTGGGCACGTAGCCTGTGGAGAGGCTGAGTTTAAACAGTGTTTAGGTGAAGGGTTAGTTCATCTTTGAGCTCTTGTAGGAAGCAGCCTGGGACACTGTCCGGTCCCATTGATGCTGTGTTTTTGGCTTTGGAGAGGGCTGTTTTAACCTGAGTGTCTGTGATTTAAGGGGCACTACATTCTTCTGGTATGGTTATGGGCCCTTTTGGGGGTGAGAGGGGGGTGAAGTTTGCACTGAACCTGTCTGCCAGGATGTTGGCTATATCGGTCAGTTCAGTATATTTTGTGCCATTCTGCACTAACTCTGAGCAGATCTGAGAATTGCCACTTAGATTCTTGATATAGCTAAAGAATGTCTTGCAGTTATCTTTGGAGTCCTTGGCAATTTTTCTTTCGAAGCTAGCCTTGGATGATTTTATGAGGGAATGTAGTTTCTTGCTGATACTGATCAGGGATGTCTTCCCTTCTTGGGATTTTACTCTTTTCTGTACTAGTTTCCTCCTTCTATTGTATAGCTTGTTTACGGCAGGGGTCCACCAGACTGGTTTCCCTTTCTTGGAGGAGTAAGTCTTGGTTTTGTTTGGGATAGCTCGATCCATGCATTCTTGTAGGTGCCCATAGAGTGCATTAGTAAAGGATTTTGCAGCTTGGACAGCATTATCCTTTAGCATGGGGGCTTTGAAACTTCCCACTTCTGTCTTAAGTAACATGAAGTTTGCTTTTGAAAAGTTTTTCACAGTGGTTTCTTTGACGAGGGGTGGTGGCGGAATGTGGATATCCAGAGTGATTAGTTTATGGTCAAATCTAACCAGCGAGGGGTTGACCTCCAGTGTAGAACACCAGTCGCCCATGTTGGTGATGACCAGGTCCAATATGGTCACCTCTGGTGGGGGTGTTGACCAGTTGATCCAGGGAGTTTGAGTTTATAAATTCTAGGAAATGTTGGGCAAGGGAGTTTGTACTTGAGTAGTTCTCTCAGTTAATGTTTGGGTAATTGAAATCACCCATTATCAGGGTGTTTGGTAGGACCTTTATGTTTCCCAGTTTTTCCAGGAATGCGGAGTGGGGGTCCTGGGACATGGTGGGTGATCTGTAGCAAGCTATAATTTGAATAGCAGTTTTGCCCACTGTTAGTTGCACGTGGATGATCTCTGAAGCATCGTGCTGTGCCACTAACCTGGAGGTGTGGGTATCCTTGATGAATATGGATAAGCCCCTGCCTTTTGTATTTCGGTCTGGGTTTTGTGGCCGAAATGTATGGTATGAGTTTGTAGCCTGGTAGTGCTGGGGTGCTCTCATGAGCCTTAAACCAGGTTTCTGTTACTGCACATATATCGCTTTTCTGCATACTGAGGAGTGCCTTGAGTGCATGCATTTTGAGGTTTAGACTTCTGGCATTGAGTAGTATTACCTTCAGTTTTTTGTTACTTGTGCTACTTATGGCGGTGGGTTTGTGTTTTGAGCCTTGCCTAAAAAAGGTACTATGGGGGTGGCAAGAGCCTTGGCCAGTATTCGAAAGCCTAAGGATGACAGGTGCAAGCCATCTCTAGCAAAGCAGCATGGCTTGTCGAGCATATCATCCCAGGCTGACAGACACTGGATCCCCTTTGAATGACACCAGAAGCTTAGCCAATTGTTGAAACTGATCATTTTTTCTCTATGCCATGGTATCATTGCTGGTGAGGGCAGGATGCTTCTCAGGGGCAGGGTCATACCGGCCTGGGCTATGTGATCAGAGAGCTCCTCCATTTCTCCCTTCTTGTAGTCCACGGAGGTACGGCTCAGGCCATTCACGCCAACATGGACAATGACAGAGTCATATCTGTACTTGTTCTGGAGTGACCTGAGTGCTTGTGTTATGTGGCGGATCCTGGAACCTGACAGACAGCTAACAGTAACCTTCTCCTTGTCCAGCCTAGTGAGTGGGACATCTGTGTGCCTGACTATAGAGTCACCTATTACTAGTGTGTTGGGTATGTTATTTTGCCTTAAGAGCTGTGACTGTGTGGCACACTGGTTTTGTGAAGTATGTGTTTCATGGTTTGTGCTGGGGAGTGGAGGTTGCTTGGATGTCTGCTTTGGAGGTCTCTGTTGCTCCTGCTGATTTTTGAGGTCTCTGTTGCTTCTGCTGATTTTTTATTTAGAGCCTCCGAGTATGTTTCCCCACACAGGGGAACATAACTCAAAAATAACTTAGCAGGTCTGGGGTTAAAAAAAGCTGGCAAAGGTATTTCCAAGTGAATAACTTCCATCTTGAGAATGATGTGGTTTTGATAGAGACCTGTGTTGCCTTGACTATTCCTAGGATAACTTCTCTTATAATCCTGTATTATACTATGAAAAGATTGCTTTACTTCAGCCCTTAACTTGTATATACCAGTTTTGATAGTTTGGTCATGCAGATGATTAGTGTTGTGTATTTGTATCAATTGATCATTGGTAAAGTTCTTGAGCTGTTGAAGGGCAGTGATGATCCAAGTAAAAGAATAGATCTTATGGGAATATATTGATTGCATGATGGGAATATTATGGATAATTAGGAGGTCAAATAGTCACGTATAAGCAGAACCTGAATATAATTGGGATAATAAGATTAAGCCCTTATCCCACTGCTCTTGCAAGGAAAATGACTGTGAATGGTGTGGTTGTATGAAAACGAGGATACAATCCAAGAGAAAAAATTTAAAGCACCATTTTACCTGAGGGGTCTGGTTTTCTTAATATTGAACATATGACCTTATAAACAATAAGTTATTATAAGGAAGTTAAGGGGGGGGGGGCTGGCTGTAATACCATGTGCAATGGCAAATATTAGAAGCTGGGTTGCATATTTTCCGAACTTCTCTACATTATGGATTAAAAGGAGACAATCTGCATGGAGACCATTTACTGTTAGGACAGCCCAGGCTGCTGGTCAGTTCATCTTAAAAATCATCCTATGGACCCTTGGGGTGAGTGGCTTGATATGTGGTTGTGAAACTAGGTGGATGCCCCTATGTCCTTGGGAAGCATAATGGATCACTGTGAAGTTACTGGAAAGAAATAGGTATAAATATTAGTAGACTGTTGCTTCATTTACTTAGTAAGTTAGGAAAAAAAGTACACCAGAACCAAGAGAAAATCATTATAAATGAATTTAATAATGCAAGTTAAAACTTTCTCATACAGCTTCTTCAGGCTTAATGATACATTCAAAAAATCTCATTATATACCAGATAAAAAAGTCACATAGTAACAGAAATAAAACAACTGGAACTGAAAGTTTTATAAAATGGTAGGAGCAAACTACATAGGAAAAATGGGAATTGTGGGAACAATACATATAGGGGAGGAATGAGGTTTAAAGGAAGACAGGACTTAAATGAGTTATGTAATGTTTGACTGAAAATGATTGGGTAGATAAGTAATGTATACTGTTTGCAACTGGGAGTGTGTGTGAGTATGGTTTGTGATGTAAACTGCTTGCAACTAGGATTGTGTCGGTGTGGATTGTTTCCATTTATATAAATGCATGATTGCCTATGTCGTAAGTGATGGTTTAATAAAGATGTTTCTTATTTAAAAAAAGTCAGGAATTAAATAATTTATATAATGTTGCATAGGTTATATGATATATAGCAATATATTTGAAGTCTGTTTGTAAAAGTGAACGTGTTAATACAGCTAGATTGCTTTTATATGAATGTAAATGTGCTTATGTCACAAGTGATAATGCAATAAAGTTGTTTAAAAAGTCTCATACACACACAGCCACATGTGGTCCTTGATAGAGTGTCACTGGTGCATCTACAAACTTTGGTGGAAAAATCGAAGAGAGTTAAAACTTGAATGTATGACCACATGATGATATAAAGGCTTTTTAGCATCTTCAGTTAGTAGGTGGTAAGTTTATTACCAAGCCATAAAGCAGCTCCCAAGATATGACCACAGGATGCTCTGCTTTGTATAAACCCAGTTTGATCAGGATGTATTAGAAAGGGCAGTAAGGGTGTTATCTGAGCTGCACTGGTACCTATATAAACTTTGTTGTTAATATTAAGCAGAGAAATGGGTTTTTAGTAGGCAGTATCTTTTCAATGTTTAAGCAACAGAAGAAGTATGGATGGATTGTTTCCGAGTAGGAGGAATGCTGGCCTGTGAAAATGTTACAGAACAAGCTTGAAAAAGAAGACTCGCAGATGGTGATGGAAACAATGTATAAACCTCTGAAGCAAGACTAGCACTGCCAGATATTTGTTAATGTTTAGATTTTTAATTGCTGCGAGATTATCTGGTCTAGTAATGGGTTTTGTGAGATTAATGTTTGTTCAGGAATTACAGTAGGTAGATCAGGAATCTTAAGACTAAATTTAATATTGGGAGAAGTGGTGGTTGCAGTAGAAGAGGAGGCAGTGTAAAAACCTTGATGATAATCCTGAAATCTAGCTAAGATATCTGTGTGTGTGGCAGCCATTATTTTTGGTACCTGGTTGAAGAACCAGAGATAAAAAATACCTTGGCCAGGAGCTGTGAAAGGAAATCAATCTGGACTATACTTGAGGAAAAAACCTAGTAATATTGAAGATGGAGTTTATCTAAAACAGTTTCAATTTTCTAATTAATAATATCTTAAACTTCACCCTTTTAGAGACTATTTTGAGTGGAGGAATGCTCTTCATAGCATTCCAAAATTGTTTTAGGTTGCTCAAGCAGTGCTATCTGCAGTGATTTACACTGTAGAGCTTTACCTCCTTACCTTTAGTGATATTTTTCCTGTTGAGTTTTTATGATTATAGCAGTTCTTCTGTTTAATCATGTAGTGTGGCCCATTTTTCCATTCCTTCCATCCTAAATCTCTAATTTATTTGTTGGACTAAATCATTAGATAGCCAAGGTAATCTTGTACTGCAGTCAGCATTGTTGTAGAATGCATTGAGAGCTGTGTGGGGGACTTTGGAGTTATATACATGTGACCAGTTTAAGTTTGGATAAAGAAATACCTTCTGAAAATTCTGTGAAATTACCAAGGAAAGAGAGAGAGTGATAGAAACATTGAACATGTTTCAGAATGTTGAGCTGAAGGTGAAAGTATCTGGTTTTGATCTAGTACTTTCTTGTATATTTCATATGAGGTTAAACGTAGCAGATAGTGACTTTAGTTTTGAGATTAGTTGGTTATTCTGTTTAATATAACTATTTAATATTTCCTTTCTAACTGTTCTGCTTTCACCCAGCCATAGTACTTCTTGGCAAATGGCAAGTGCCGAAAAGCTGAAAAAATACAGAAAACTCAGAGAAGAATGAATCTTGAAAATCACTCTTCTCCTTAAAACCTTTTTTTTGCATGGGGTCAAGTCCCCCCCCCCCCCACTGAACTTGTATATATCAACACTAAGATCACTGTACCTTGAAGAAAAGGGAATATTCCAATAAAAGGCATCTTGGACTTAGTATATATAAGTCTCATATTTCGGTCATTCAGTCTGTGCATTTCGGGACTCGCTCTAGCAGGTCCTGACATTTCAAATGGTCACTGTAAGCTTCTCTTCCCTTGAAACTCACATTCATTGAAATTATATTTGGTCAGTGACTGATTAAGTATACCTTGGGCTCTGGGAAATTTTCAAATCATGCCCCCCTGCACACATTTTTAGGACCACACATAAATGCATGTGCTTTTTGAATCACCTTCCGGATTGTTTTAAATTATATTTCATGTTTAAGAATGGCAACATTTGTTAGAGTGCATTTTAAATTTGTAGTTGGGAACATTTTTTTCCTTTATAGTAATTCAGTCATAAAAGACCAGTCAAACTGCTGTCATTAAAGTCCACCTATATCTGTACTCAACAATTATAGCCACTTTATAGACTGTAGACATATCACATGTCCGACTGTGATAAAAATGGCCACTGTAAAAGTATTCCAATTTGCTTTACACAAATGCACACTCATCCTGCAAAGACAGACTAATGACTAACTTTTATCAGCTCAGCATTGTTTGGTTAAGTTACTTGCTCAGTGTCACTAAGTGAGCAAATGAAAGTTGATAGATTTAAAGCCCACACCCATGCAACAGGAAATAGCTTACTAACAAGTGGGAGTTTTAGTTCTCTGCGCCAACTACCAGAGTACTAGTTTTTAACAAAGGCAGAAATTCTTTGCAATCTAATCTGACAAATGTCAACCCCATTTCCAGTTGCTGGAGGCTGTAAAGAAGGCACTGCATTATATATTACTAATGCAGCACATTTAGATTATTAAAATGCAATGTTTGGACTATATTACACAATCCAGACCTATTACTGAAGTAATTAATTCTTTAGTGTAATGAATAAAGCAAATAGGTTCATAGGTTGGTACTAGGCTATCAGCCCTAGGGCCTATACAAGCCTAGCCATAACAATTACCTGGCTATTTCTTCCCACACTATTTACTTCCCTGGACCCCTGTCTAGCAGGGTGACTGACGTGATCCCCGGGGTGAATTTCCTTTCTCCCATCCAATCATCAAGGTTCCTTTTGAAGAGGGCAAAGAGGCACTCTGCTTGACATGTATGGGCAATCTATTCCAGAGTCTGGGGAGTCTCTGGGTCAGGAACCTATCCCTCCAGCATGTTTTGTTTATTGTGATGACAGGGTTTAGATCCCTGGAGCATGTGGCTCTGAGGGATTGGGATTTCTTTAAGTGTAGCATGTCCAACAGCTCTGGGTTTAACATGGCCTTCTATGTTAAGCAGAGATCGCCTCTGAGTAGACTATATGCAACAGAGTATAGCTGGAGTTTTTTAAGGCAGTCAGCGTAGGGCATCAAAACAGTTGAAGACAGTAAATGTTGCATCAGCTTTTATTCAACAACCCGCAAGTTTTACAAAATCAAAAGTATTACTGCATACTACAGAAGAGGGACTTGCATGCTTTCATGGCAGCTACATCTCATTTTTGGCCTCCATAAATTCTCTGTTATCAAGAATAACTATCCCCACTAACATTACTCAGCACGTCTGACCTATTTGAATGGCTAATAATGCTGTATTGCTGTAGCATACACCTCCAGAGTCACAGCCAGAGTATGGACAAATGAAATCCTGTACACTGTAATGAATCAGACCCCCCCCCCCACCAGCCATGTAAATGTCCAATTACTTGGCTGTCTCACTCCAGTTATGATGACAACTGCTCAAACCTGCCAGTGTACAAACTATTTTCTTTAATTTTACAATTATCACAGTCATTTGGATTTCAGTTAAAATATTTTTCAAAATTTCAGATTTTACAGAAAATACACTGGCCAGTTTTAAACAAAACATTCTCACACCGAAAACAGACTTTGCATAAGAAAAGTGAAAATGATCTGGCATCCCAATAAACTGTAAAATATGAGCTGGGATGCATACTCAAATAGCATAAAGTGAATTACTAACTAGTATTTACTTAAAGTGTGCAGGAATTCAAGAGACAAATGTGTAACGCATTTGCTAACAGTCTGGGACAGCCCACTGGACGTATGTGTCCCTTTTTCAGCAGCAACTCAAGAGTACTGCCTGGTGAAGTAGTTTGGCAGAGTCACATAGACAAATGAAGGCTGAAAGAATCGAACCATGTACTACAAGAAGCACCTCTTTAATAGCTCAAAGTCTTGCTCATCTGCATCAAGAGCTAGACAAACTGTTGTAGGCCAAACACAATGTATTTCACACCTGTTTGCCTGCAAAAAAAAACCCAACCTAAATTAAAAATGTATTCATAGTTAAAACACTAATATTAAACTCATGGATTTCATGCTGTCCAGTTTATTCACAGCAAAATAACAATACTGTCTAAATTCAACAGAATAAGGAAACAAAGGATCACATCCAAAGAACATGGTTCATATGATGGCTCTACTTTTTACTACAGTCAGTTTCATTTCTTTATACCAAATTTTAATCCTCAGTGAACTACCAGCAATTAGTCTTTAGTTGGTGTGGAAAATTAAGGCTAGTGACTTCAGTAGCTAAGGTACAAGGTTTGACTATGTGCAATATACTTGCCTACATAATGCCTCTATCTGGGGCACTTCTCAGACACACAGAGTGCAAAATGAAATTCCATCTTTTGTACCTTGTTACAAAACATTTCATCCAGTAATGCTGGTCTACATAATTTTATTTCTCCCCGTTCTGCTGTTAGATTAAATGTTGTGCCCGATATTCCAAATCTCTCATTAACACTAAGAACATGCTGTTTCTCATTGAAGGCACACGTGCTGAGCAGGAACTGAAACAGTTATTAGCATGTGAACAAGAAAATGAAAACATTTTAAAAATAAACAAATATTATTGCTGGAAGCAAGAATTTTTTTTTTAATTAATTAGTGTGGCTGAGTCCCCCCCCCCCCACCCCCAGCCATCACTAGGCCCTCGGTAGCTATCTAGGTCACCTAGTGTTAGATCCAGCACTGCAAATAATACAGAAATAGCTTCAGAATGGTTGACAGAAAAGTCATGTCAGACCAAAATGATGTGCAATTTACATTTGTATGAAGTGGTTATTGGTTTAAGTGTAATGCCGATGGCTCGTTAACTTCTACACTCTTGTGTTTAAAATTAAACTAGAAAATACCATGTGTGTGTGTGTGTGTGTGTGTGTGTGTGTGTGCGCGTGTGTGTGTGTGTGTGTGTGTGTGTGTGTGTGTGTATGTGTATTTTGGGGGGACAAGAGTGAAGTATATAATACAATGGCCTGATATAGTGAAGTACACACACTCACAGAGAAGCTTCACCCTGTCTTTGTGTGTGTGTGTTTGTGTGTCTCTCTTGCACACACAAACAGAGGAGGCTGTAGTAAAGTCATATAAAATAATTTAAGAACACATTTAACTATCGTAAGTCAGTTTAACCTACAGTAAAACAAAAAGGAGATCTTTGTTTTGTTTATTTTCATATGATGGCTTTCAAGTGTGACTCATACTATAGGTTCTTTGCTGTGTAATTATTTCAAATGTAGTTCTATGCTGCTGCTGTGTTCTGCAACTATCCTAAAAGTACTAAATGATATTATTTCTAATAAAATGTAAAAATGGTAGATCATGTGTTCTACTATACAGATCAACACTGTTCAACATGGATGAATGATCTAAGAATGTTCAACAAATAATCAATGTTTAAAATGTGTAGTCAGTGTATTAAGAGGGTGTCTGTTCTAATTCTATGGTCTGTGCATGTGAGACCCATGAAACACCAAGACTCTTACAACAAATATAGAGGAGTAGATGATTCTGAGGCCAATTTATACCAAAGTATTTGCCCTTGTCTGAAGTACATTAGCCTCAGAATTAGAATATGGAGATATCAGTGGTCAAAGGCCCCAGCTAAAGCATTTTTTACTTTAGCCAGGTTTACTTTATTTGGACTTGCAGCTGTGAATCATTTTAAGAATCCCAATTAGCTTTAGTTTTTTTTTTTTTTTTTTTTGCTTCATTGTTACAGAAGAATCAGTCTGATACAGAAGATGAGACGAGACAAAGTGCATAAAAACAAGATTAGTTATGTATGCTATTTAAACAGGACTTAAGACAGCAGTGTTTTGCACTCCTGTCTTGACTTTATTAAAACAGTCAACTCCAGTATGATATGTTACTTCACCCTACCTTAAGAAAGAACCTAGATGTTCAGTAAAATATCTCCCTGAGAACCAGCTATGCATGCTGATTCAAGAAGTCTTTTTCAGGTACAATTATTGTATTAAAGAAGGATATTAAAAGCAATTATTAATCATTGCAGTTTAGTATAAACTGCAACATATAAGACCATCAGTAGCTGATAACTATAAGAGAAGTGCAGTGCATTGTAGCCCTTTGCGCTTTAGCAACATAACTGCTATCAGTTAAGTTGATCTATCACTCTTCAAAGTAGATAAGTGTTTATCCTGAATACTATGTCCAAAAAATAGTTTGTAATTATCTAGTACCAAGGGGATGGAGTAACTTTAAAACCATCACTGTCAAGTACCTGTAGTAAACATTATTATTGGCAGTCACTTGCCCTGCTAGACAGCAACATAACTGTCAGGTTAAAATTTCCTCACCGTACCTTAAGAGAATTGTTGGATTGATATATACATATTTATCCAACAAAATGACACCCTGCTTCCCTCTTCTGAGATACAGTCATCTGATTTTTTTTTTTTTTTTTGGTAAATTTCACCCAGTGGCTGATTGAATTGTATAAGGAGTTGTATCTCATTTAGCTTGCTATACTGTGCTGCCTGGATAAGCAGGAATTGGGAGGAACAAACACTCCATAACTGGAAAGAAAACAAAATTGGAAGTACCCTATATCACCAACTCTTAAATGCAATGTGTTCGTTCTCTACTGCTTGGGACCACAGATAAAACAAATCTGAATTTGTCTTTCCACACTCGCAGAATTAATATTGCACCATTACAAAGACAGCAGCATAACATACACAATATTATAGGCTTACAAATATGTTTTCCACAATATTTTAAAAGAGCAGTATAAAAATTAATTATTTTTATAACAGTAATTGCATACTATACAAACTACTGTGGGAAATGACACTTACAGTTAAACCGCAATTCCATGTCAAGGTCATCTTCATCTCTTAGCAACACCACAATGGGATAAACATGTGGCTACACATCACAGATTAAACATTATCCTTAACATTACAGATGACCTGCCATCCAAAACGCTTGTGTAACTAATAGAACCATTTGATGCTAGGATGTTGCGCAGTCTCTAGTCTTTTAACAAATTATTATAGCAGCTAGCAGTTTGAAATAAAAGGAGATGCAGTGGAGAACACTTTTATAGAAGATAATTAAAACATTATTTGGGAAGAACCGTGTGCTTTAAAAATAAGAAATGACCTGCTGCATGCACAATGAACATATTCTTTCTCTTTGCTCTAGAGGTCATATGGAGCCAGAATCCCACCGTGGCAGAACAAACTATTGCTGTGTGGTTGACCTTTTGGTATTCAGATCCTGAATAGCTTAGAAATCCCTCAGGTGAAGAAGCTTTTTCAAGATTTACATATGAAAGCCAATTACAAATATGTGGAGAATTTTAATGTTAGTTTAACAAATATCCCTACTAATGTTTCCGATTTTTTCTTGAAAATACCCTTTTGTAAGTCTTTGCATTTCTGGTATACTCTGTATGAAGAGAACTACAGTACATAAATATAATTAGCAGTCTTAAGGTCATCTTTTTCCTGTAACAGTTCTAGGAGAGATTGCCATAACATATTTAATAATATATGAGCAGACTTAACATGTTCACTTTGCTTTTCTTGTGTAACAC
The DNA here is from genome assembly GCF_019279795.1 of Protopterus annectens. Taxonomy (NCBI): domain Eukaryota; kingdom Metazoa; phylum Chordata; order Ceratodontiformes; family Protopteridae; genus Protopterus; species Protopterus annectens. The sequence continues at coordinate 201,596,862 of NC_056743.1, forward strand.
TTTTTCTTTTTATGCATATTTCTCTAGGTTTTCAATAAAATATTAATTGCAAAACTGTGATGTAGGAGAACTCTGAAAAATACGACCTCAGACAGCAGAAATACCTTCAACAGTGAGTTTCATTAGATATTTTAATCTGCCCATTTTGTTCATAGGTAGGTACTAGGCTATCTGCCCGAGGGCATTTATATGCCTAGCCAGAGTGTGTCGGATTTCGCCGCCCCATTGATTAATTAACTGAGCCTCTGTCAAGAAGAGCCAATGATGTGATCCCAGGGGTGTATTTTCTGTTACCCATCCACTCGTCAAGGTTTCTCTTGAAGAATGTTAGTGGTGGGCTCTGCCTAATGTAGTTAGGAATTTTGTTCCAAAGCATGGAGAGTCTCTGTGACAGGAATCTATCCCTCCAGCATGTTCTATTTATTGTTGTGGTGAGGTTTAGCTCACTAGAGCGAGTGGCTCGCAGTGACTTGTATTTCTTTAGGTGGAGCATGTCCATCAATTCTGAGTTGGGCATGGCTTTGTAAGTCAGGCAGAGATCACCTCTGAGTAAGCGATATGCGACTGAGTACAGCTGGAGCTTTTCCAGTCGGGCTGCGTAGAACATATGTTTGAGGCCAGTAATCCTCTTGGTGAGGTACTTTTGTGGTCTTTCCAGCTGTTGGAAGTGTCTTGTGAGGTACATCCCAAATAGGACATTGTACTCTATGATGGGTCTGATGAGTAGAGGGGCACTATGACCTCTTTATTTCTAGATGCAAACCCTTTAGTAATTAGATGGGCTACATAGAAGGATTTCCTAACTACTTTGGCAATATGATTGTCAAAGGAGAGATTACTATCTACCTGGGTCCCCAGATCTCTTATTACCTCTTCTGTATTAAGGGGGCTGCCACCTATGTGGTAATTCATGTGTGTTTTGTTTTTTCCAAATGGGATGACTATGCATTTTTTGGCATTTAGCTTGAAACCATGACTTTGACACCAGGTGTCCATCTCAGTAAGGCCCTTTTGGAGAATGTCCGTGTCAGCCGGAGAGTCAGTTATGGCTCCCAGTTTGCAGTCATCAGCGAACTTGGTTAGCCATAGTCCTCCTGTGTTTGCCTTTACTTCTGAGAAGTATATGCTGAACAGTAGGGGTCCCAGGACTGAGCCTTGTGGGACACCACTTGTGACTGGTTTAGAGTCGGACCTGGAGCCAGCTATTCTTACTGTGTGAGTTCTGTCTGTAAGCCAGTTGGCAACCCATCTCATGACATAGGGGTTGATGTTCAGGCTGGTGAGTTTTTCTATAATTCCCGAGTGGGGAATGGTGTCAAAAGCCTTGCCGAGGTCAAGGAAGGCTGTGTGAACTACCATCCCCTCGTCTTTGGCCTTGGTGACTGTTTCGAAGAAGTCAACCAGGTTTAGTAGGCATGATCTGCCCTTAACAAATCCGAACTGGGTCGGGTCAAGTGTTTGGAGGTTTCCAATGTCTTTGTTAATTAGTTCCATTATGATGCGCTCCATAGCCTTGCAGACCAGGCTAGTCAGGCTTATGGGGCGATAGTTACCAGGGTCAGTTGTGACCCCTCCTTTGTGGAGCGGAATAGCCATTGTTGTGCGCCATTCTGTGGGCACGTAGCCTGTGGAGAGGCTGAGGTTGAACAGTGCATTTAGGTGGGGGTTAGTTAATTCTGTAGTTTGTGCAAGACGCAGCCTGGGACACCATCTGGCTCCATTGACGCTGTTCTTTTGGCTTTTGAAAGGGCTGTTTTCACCTGTGCATCTGTGAATTTCAGGACACTACACTTTTCCGGTATTGTTGTGGGCCCTTTTGGGGGTGAGAGGGGGGTGAAGCTTGCACTGAATCTATCTGCCAGGATGTTGGCAATATCAGTGGGTTCAGTATATTTTGTGCTGTTTTGCACTAGCTCAGAGCACATCTGTGAGTTGCCACTTAGATTCTTGACATAGCTAAAGAAGGCTTTGTGGTTATCTTTTGAATCCTTGGCTATTTTTCTTTCGAAGTTAGCCTTAGAGGATTTTATGAGGGACCTTAGTTTCTTACTGATACTGATCAGAGATGTCTTTCCTTCTTGGGGTTTGCTTTTTTTCTGAACTAGTTTCTTCCTCCTATTGTATAGCCTGTTTATGGCAGAGGTCCACCAGACTGGTTTCCTTCTCTTAGGGGAGTGAGTCTTGGTTTTGCTAGGGAAGGCATGATCCATGCATCCTTGTAAGTGCTCATAGAGTGCATTTGCAAAGGTTCCTGCATCTTGGACACTGTTATCCTTTAGCGTGGGGGCTGTGAAACTTACCACCTCTGTCTTACGTAAGGTGAAGTTTGCTGTAGAAAAGTTTTTCACTGTGGTTTCCTTGGTTGGTGGTGTGGTGTGGACATCCAGAGTGATTAGTTTATGGTCTGATCTAACCAGTGACGGTTTGACCACCCATGTTGGTCATAACCAGGTCCAATATGTTTTCACCTCTGGTAGGGGAGTTTACCAGCTGATCCAGGGCATTTGATAAATTCCAGGAAGTGTTGGACCTGGAAGTTTGTACTTGAGTAGTTTTCCCAGTTAACGGTAGGGTAATTGAAATCGCCCAGTATCAGGGTGTTCGGTTGGACCTTCATGTTTTCTAGTGTCTCCAGAAAGGCGGAGTGGTGGTCCTGGGTCATGGAGGGTGATCTGTAGCAGGCCACAATTTGCATTTCAGATTTGCCCGATGTTAGTTGCACATGGATGATCTCGGAGGTATCATGCTCCGCCACTAACCTGGAGGTGTAGGTATCCTTGATGAATATGGATACATCCCCTTCTTTTGTGTTTCGGTCCATGTGCTGTGGCCAAAATATGTGGTACGAGTTGTAGCCCGGTAGTGCTGGGGTGCTCTGAGGAGCCTTGAACCAGGTTTCAGTTACTGCACAGATGTCGACGTTCTCCATACTGAGGAGTGCTTTGAGCATGTGCATTTTAAACTCCTGGCATTGAGTAGCATAACCCTCATTTTATATTTGTGCTGTTTACAGAGGTGGGTTTGACTTTTGAGCCTTGCCTATAAAAGGATCTATGGGGGCAGTAAGAGCCTTGGCCAGTGTTCGAAAGCCTAGGAGTGACAGGTGCAAGCCGTCTCTTGCAAAGCAATGAGGCTTGTCGAGCATGTCATCCCAGGCTGATAGACACTGGATCCCCTTTGAATGACACCAGAAGCTTAGCCAGTTGTTGAAAATGATCATTTTTTTCTTTATACTGCGGTATCATTCTTGGTGAGGGCAGGATGCTTCTCAGGGTCAGGGTCATACTCACCTGGGCTACATGATCTACATGAGAGCTCTTCCATGTCTCTTTTCATGTAGTCCAGGGAGGTACGTCTTGGGTCATTCACACCAACATGAACAATGACAGAGTCATATTTCTACTTGTTCTGGAGTGACCTGAGTGCTTGTGTTATGTGGTGGATTCTGGCTCCCGACAGGCATCTAACAGTAACCTTCTCCTTGTCCAGCCTAATGAGTGGGACTTCAGTGTGCCTGACTATAGAGTCGCCTATTACTGTATACCCATGAGAATAGTAAGAAATGGAAAGACACTGTATGAAGGAGAGTTTTGTGGATATCTTGTTCACCCAAAACTGCTGTAAAATATAAACATCACGTTTTCCTTCATGTATAGCCATTAGGCATACACAGAACTGGCCAGAATAAATTGGGCATAGTGAGTCAGGAAACAGGTTTTCTGCAATGACCACATTCCATTGATCGAGTTGCTGTCATGTCATATTAGTGGGCATTACCTGATCTAGCCAGCACCACTGGTGTACACGTAAAAAGCCCTGACTGTGATCCAGGTGATCCAAGTTCAGTTAGCACCTCTGGCAACTGTTGCAGCCTACAGATATGTGTGTTGGGAGGGTGATGAGGCTTTGTCCACTTAGTTTTTTTCACAGGGCAGGAAAAGGGAGCATATATTTGTGCACACCCCTATTGTGCAGTCCCTGTCAGAGACCAGAATATCCCCTGTAGTCATCAAAGATATACACAAGGGATTTGTAGGGTATTGTTATGCATCACAGTTATGCATACAGGATTAACCTATGAAGCCACCATCTATGAGCAGCAGCAGCGGTTGTCATCAAGCTCCTACTACAGCACCAGTCATTGCTAATTTGTGGATACTAGTGTCTGTTAAGAGCTTCTTTATTATTGTTCATAATTAGCAAATCACTAAGACATGAAGGCATTTGTTGTGCAGAACAGATTGGCAGCATAAAGAAAAGACTAACATAGTCTAACAAAATCTAATTTAACATGACCGAACTACAAATGCTAAGTATATGAAAAACAAGATGTTCTGGAAAATTTCTTCCAATCATAATTCACATCCTTGACAAATAACAGATTTACAGTAGACATATGTGATCATTATTCAGAACCTGCCAATGCTACTACATCTCTGTATTTTCTAATGACTTCATCCATGCAGTACATAAACAAAGCTGTATTTCTTATAGAACATGTAACAAAAGCCGTATTACCTCTTACATAAGCAATGGTCAAAAATATTCCTTGTTTAATAAAGCAGTACCATGAGCTTTATTCAAAGTGGTAACATATAGTTGTTGTACCCATTGTTTTTCAGAATGCAAACATGTTTCTGGTCTGAAATGCAGAAGTCCATTTTGATGGTTGGTCTGACACTTGTATTTAGTGCTTTTCCTTCCAACAGTGTCCCTACCCAGAGGAAAAAAAAACACTCAGTCATACAGGCCAAAAAGTTGCAGGACTGTAGACTGAGGTAGAGGATGGGCTCTGGGGGAATCATCTTATCAGAGAAAAAAATTAAAAAAAATAAATAAATTGAAAACTCAGTTGCTCAGGGAAGAAGAATGAAACAGTCCTGATTGTAATCCAGATGACTTGAGTTTTTTGGTGGCTTGGGTCCTTGAGAATATGGGTGGGAATAAGTGGCATATGTCAGCTTGCCTAGCCAAGGGGGGGGGGGGTTGAACTGGGGTACTGCTATTTGCTAGAGCATGCCTCAAAAGAGACTGGGGCATGTTGCTCTACTTGTAGGCAGGCTACAGCTAGTTCAGTAGTGCAGAGGCATAAGTGAGTCACTGTTATGAGCAATGATGCTTGTAATGCTATACTCATTCACCACACCTAATCAGTGTCCCCACAACAAAAGTACAATCTGTGCCCCATGTGACATATATGATATCTGCCTCCTTGCTCTCACCGCTCTTTAAGGGGAAGATGGGAGTCTAAGAGGTAATAGACCAAAAAGCCGCTCTCTCCCTGAAGAGGATGGCCCATATGAAGGTACTGATTAAGATTTGGTGATACCCCCATACTCAATTAGAGAGTGAGGGTACGGGAAGAAGAAAATGAATGGACTAATGGGGATAAAGGTGGATGTCGGTAGTGAAGGACATGGGAGGTCAAAACATCTCAAACCTGTAATTCATGGCAAAAAAGAGTTACTTCCTGATCTTATAAGAGTCTTAAAAGTTTGTGTCTGTGCCTTAGTACTCTGAAGGAGAAGTCAAATGTTAGTCAGTGGTGAGTAAGCCATCTCCTTGCTGCAGTTGGCTGCTCTTCTTTGTTAGACTATGGATTAAAAAAAGACATTCAGTTCTAAGCTAAGTGCAGCACCCAAAAGATGTGGTTGGTGTAATAAAGTCAGCTGTATTTTGCAAAGGGACAAAGCCCTTGTGACTCAGATGACCTGAGATGGATTAATAACATGGTCTGATGGAGTCAGCCTAGGCAGATGGGAGTAAGGGGTTACCACCAGTTAGCCCATCCTTGAAGGAGGGAGTAGCATTTCAGTTCACTGCAAGACTGGCAACTAACAGAGGCAGTATGTGGTGTGAAGGATAAGGTTGTGATCCCATCAGTGTACAAGATGTGGGGGGAATTAGGGATGTATGAATGCAGTGGAATGCTCATCACTCGAGGCCCAACTCTTTGGGACTATCATACATCCAAAGTTGCTATGGGGTTAACAGGGGTTAGGACCAGCCAAAAAAAAAAAGATATGATCATTATCTAGATGATGGTCTCATTTGGTCATCTGCTAATCAGCATGCAGTAAGGAGAACAATACTGAAAAAAAGGTTGATTTTTTACAAAGCTTAGCAGTTTATCCTCTGTGTGGATTTGGTTAACTACAATGCCTTGTAATGGAACAAAGTTTGCATGGCATGTACTGGTACATGGCATATATGCAAACATATGTGTTTTGCAGTGTGCAGTAATTGCTGGATACAACTGGCAATACCAGTACTTTCCTCACAGGTGTAGAACATGTTCTCAAATGTCAGGCTTGTGAGACTCTGCATAGATTGCATCCTTTAAAAGATATTTTACTTTTCTTCTCCTGTGATTTCCTGGAGTTTCTGCATTTATTCAACCAAAGAATCTTTTCCGCATTCTCAACTTCTGAGTTAAGAATATTTATTGCTCTGGGATGTTGAATTTGCCAAGGAGTGAAAAATAAAAGAAAATACTGTCTATAAAAATGTCTCTGGTGGTGTCTGCTGGGTCAGTAGTAGAATCCAGACATTTAAGAGTGCTCTTAACTTGGAGTCTTGATATCCACACCCATGATGCTTCACTCTGATAGGTAAGCTTTAAAGTGCATGTTTAGTGTGCAAACCTAACACATCAATGCATGGATGACTGTCATAACCAGGCACGATGCTTATTGCAGGTACTAGGAGCAGCTCATAAATCATTACAGAGAATACGAAGCTGGACTTTACTCTATCAAACATACCTACACCTAGTAATTACACTTAAACCAAAAACAAACTGTTGAAAAAATGCCAGGAAAGCTGAACAATGAAACAACTGTCGCTTTTAATAACTTTAAACGCACAAGATTAAAACATTTTTCATCCTACTAGATAGTGGGACTTCTTCAGAATATCAGCACTCCATTAAATATTTTAAATTCAATTTTCTAACAAAAAGTTTGAGGTCGCAAATGGTTTCTGCCAAGTTCATCCTACATGATGGAACGAAAGTTAAACCTTTTGAAAGTGTATCCACTAAACATTGTGTGACCTGAAACGAAGAAAAATTATAAACTGTAAAGTCCTTTTTCTTATTTTTTATAAGTTCAGGTCCATTGTCTTGATCATTTTCATTGATCATCTCCTGTTGTTCTGGTTTCTCTTCCTGTTCCATTGTTTTTTCCTGGTATGTCTCGGAAAACCCTGATTGTTCTTCATGTTGGCTGTTCCATTATTGCCCTCTATTGATCTGGAGTCATTATTATTGTTATGTCCCCTTAAACATTCATTTCTACTCACTTGATTATCTTCCATCTCAGCATCCCCCTGTTGTTGTTGCGTGGGAGAATGTAATATAGGAATGTTGTTATTATTATTTGTCCTTGATATATAGTACAGTTTTGTACCTACCATAAATGTAGATGTTCGAGGATTCCCTTGCTGCAGTCCTGACAATTGGGTATAGTCCGCGTCCCAGTCGGCCCGAATACCAGAGTATAAGGCTGACGTCGGTCATGGCGCCTTAGACTGACGTCAGTACGTCAGGGTACTAATGCGCATGACCGACGTCATTTCCTCAGTCTTTTCTTGCCCCAGATGTCAGAAGACCCAAAAAGACAAGTCCCAAAAACAACCTGCACCAAAAAACATGTACAATATATATAGTAATATATACAAAAAATATAAGCATGTAAACTCACCTACACAACCACCCTGAAACACAGAGGGGAAGGAGGGAGGGTATTGGACTGCAGCAAGGGAATCCTCGAACATCTACATTTATGGTAGGTACAAAACTGTACTATGTTCTTCGTCTTCCCTTGCTGCAGTCCTGACAATTGGGTAGAATCCCAAAGCAGAGGTAAGGGAGGCTGGCAAATTATAAAGTAGCAGGAGCTGACAACATGCCTTGTAAAACAGCTGTGGCAAAACCAGCTCTAGACTTAGAGTATATAGGCAGGTGATAATGCCTAGAGAAAGTATGCACTGAACTCCAAGTAGCTGCTTCCAGAATATCCTTAGTTGCCACCCCTTAGAAATGCTGTTGAAGTGGCAGTAGCCCTAGTGGAATGAGGCCTAATCCCAGCTGGAACCTGTTTGCCATGATGGGAATAACAAAATGCAATGCAAAAGCCAATCCACCTAGAAATAGTTTGTTTTGACACAGGCTTGCCCTGTGAACTCAAAGCAAAAGAAACAAGTAACTGCTGAGACTGCCTAAAATCTTTAGTCCTGCTCAAATAATAACGCAATTGCCTGTGTACATCTAAAGTGTGCAAAATCTTTTCCCCTTTATTTTGAGGATCTGCAAAAACGTAGGCAAATGAATAGTTTGGTTTAAAGCCACACTAGAAACCACCTTAGGCATAAAGGAAGGATTAGTACGTAATGATACCCTGTCCTTATGGAAAATCAAAAGGGCTCTACTGCCATAAGGGCCTGCAACTCAGACACCCTTCTTGCAGAAGTAATAGCCAACAGAAAAGCAGTCTTCCATGACAAATATTTCAATTCAGCAGTAGCTGCAGGCTCAAAAGGTTGTAGAGTAAGTTTTTCCAACACAAAATTGAGATCCCAAGCAGGAGTAGGAGCTCTACGTGGGGTCTTATATTCTTTGCCCCTCTAAGAAACTGCTTGAACAAAGGATGCGAAAACAAAGGTGGGTCACAATCATAGTGAGCTGAAATTGCTGCAGCATGAATCTTTATGGAAGAGAAGGACAAACCTTTGTCCAATAATTCAGTAAGATATTGAAGAGCCACACTCAAATTAGGCTCTGAAATCTCCAAATTCTTTGCTGTACTCCAAAATAAAAATCTCTTCCATTTTTCTGCGTACACTCTCCTAGTACTAGGCCTTCTAGCTTCCATAATCACATTTAAAACTTGTTGAGGAAGCTGAGACCTACCGTGCTTCAACACAGAATATGCCAAGCTGTGAGATGAAGAGATTGAAGCTTGACATTGAGCAGATGACCGTCCTTCTGAGATAACAGATGAGGAATCAGAGGTAAAGGCCATGGAGGCTTCTTTACAAGACTCCTTAGAAGTGGGTACCAGTGTTGCCGAGGCCAATCTGGAGCTATCAAAATCATCCTTGGCCTGTCTTGTCTGACCTTTAGTAATACCTTTGGAAGAAGAGGTAGAGGTGGAAAGGCATAGACATGAAGGTTTTTCCAACTGAAAGACAGAGCATCCACTTTCCAAGCTGTGTGATGAAACCCTTTTGTGCAATACTTTGGCAGCTGGTGGTTTAGTGGAGAAGCGAACAGATCTATGTCTGGAGTTCCCCAGGACACTGTCAATTTCTGAAATACATGAAGATCCAGTTTCCACTCGTGGGGATCCATGATTTGTCTGCTTAATACATCTGCTAGGGAGTTCTGTGCTCCTGGCAGAAACCTTGCCTGAAGAGTCAGTTGCAGGCTTAACGCAGTCTCCCATAAAATCATTGCTTGCCTGCATAGAGGATAAGAATGTGTTCCCCCTTGCTTGTTGATGTACCACATGACAGTTGTGTTGTCTGTCAGAATCAACACCTGCCCTGGAAGAAGTAACTCCTTGAACGCCATCAATGCAAACTGGACTGCTAACATCTCCTTCATATTGATATGTAGATGCTGTAGTCTGGCAGGCCACTTGTCTTGTATCCACTTTCCATTTAGATGAGCTCCCCAAGCAGTGTCCGAGGCATCTGTCGTTAAAATCTGACTCGCCTCTGGCCGGGTCACAGAGAGTCCCTTGTTTAGGTGACATTCCTGAGCCCACCACAAGAATTCCTTTTGAAGGCAAGGTATTATTTGAATGACAGTGTCCAAATCTTGGCAGTGCTGTGTCCATACATTTTGAGATACCATTGCAGCTTCCTCATATGCAGTTTGGCATTGGGAAGCACCAGAATACAAGATGCCATGAACCCTAATGCTTGAAGGACTGTCCTTGCAGTCAGCACGGACTGATGAGATAGTTGATGGAAGTAAAGTGACAGACTCTTTTGTTTGTCCGGGGTTAAAAGGCCATCTGGGCTGCTGTATTCAGTCTCACACCCAGAAAGCACATGTCTTGAGAGGGTACTAGACTGGACTTTATTTCGTTCACAGAATACCCTAGGCATCTTAGCACTGCTATGACATATTCCAGATGCTGTAGAAGGTGTTCCTTTTCTTGAGCCAGAATCAGGCAGTCGTCCAAGTAAGGATAGATTTGAATGCCTTGAAGCCTGAAGTAAGCTATCACTGGAGCCAGAACCTTTGTGAATACTCTGGGCGCAGTAGATAAGCCAAAGGGCAATGCAGAGAACTGATAATGAAAATCTCCAGTTCGAAACCTCAGATACTTTCTGCAACTTAGCCTTATAGGCACATGAAGGTAAGCTTCCTTGAGATCCAAAGTTACCATCCAGTGATCTTTGCCCAGCAGAGGTAACAGTTGCTGTAACGTCAACATCTTGAACTTGGGAATGTCCAGATAAGTGTTGAGGATAGATAAATCCAAAATTGGTCTCCACGTGTTCCCCTTCTTTGGCACTAGGAACAGGCGAGAATAAAATCCGAAGCCCCTTTCTGACACAGGGACTGGCTGAATGGCCCCTATCTGGAGTAACTGAGAAATTTGCATGTGAGCCTCTTTTCTTTGTGGAGGAGGAACATCTGGCATGCCTCTGAAAGGGGCATTGTGTGGAAATAAAATCTGTAACCGTGATGAATGATATCCAGCACCCATCTGTCTTGAGTGATTAAATCCCAATTTTCTTTGAAAAGAGACAATCTTCCTCCCAAAGGAGCTGCCAGACGAGAGTCCACTGGCAGCTGAAAAGGCAGGTCATTGGTTCTGCTTACGAAAGGACTGACCCCTGCCTTCACCAGAAGTCTGAGCAGGTGAACTGTCTGATCGAGGCCTAAACGAACCTTGAGCCCTGCCCCTACCACGTCTAGACCTACCCCTAGACTGGGAACCATAAGCAGGATATGTCCACCCCTTAGCAGGCCAATTTCTACTAAACTTCGGAGGCTGTACCTGCAAAAAATCTTTAACAGTCTGCATAGACTTAGCTTTGTCCTCCATTTTCTTTAAAACTGCTTCCACAGGCGGTCCAAACAACACATCAGACTGTAAAGGAGCATCCAAAATCCTTGTTTTAACATGCTCAGCTAAATTCTGATCCTTCAACCAGGCATGTCTGCGAAGAACAGAACTAGTAGCAGCCACCCTCGAGGAGGCCTGAACAGCATCAAAACCACACTGCAAAGAATGCTTACCCACTTGTTCAGACACATGAACCAAATCCAGCAATTCTTTACACTCAATACCTTCCGCCAAAGCATCCACCTTAGATTTCAATTGTGAAAGGAGATAATTCTGATATTTCAGCATATGAAACTGACAATTCAACGCCCTCATGGCCAAAGTGGAAGAAGTATATACTTTCTTACCCCACCTATCCAAAGCCCTTGCCTCTTTATCAGAGGGTACAGGATTTTTAACCACAGAAGCTTTAACACCTTTAGGCCCCTGAGAAACAGTTTCTGGGTCCGCCCTGGGACTCTTAAACAAATACTTATGAGCTTCAGGCACCCTATAATACCTATCAGGCTTAACAGGAGCAGGAGGCAAGGAGTCAGGGTTCAGAGAAGCCTCTGCAACAACATCCTCCACCACATTCAACACAGGAGGAATAGCTAAGGGCCTATGCTGAGGCAAAAACAAGAATTCCCTAAGCCTTTTTCTAGAGTCAGAGTAATCTTGGCCTTCCCATTTAAAGTGCTCCCTCATGGAGTGAAGAGTCTCTGAAAATGAAAAATCCTCAGGAGGAGAAGTCAAGGGTGGAATCATCCACATCAGAATCAGAATAAGTAGGAAACTCTTGCAAGTCTTCCACAGAAGACTCCGAAGCCTGTGAACACTGTTCAAAACTATCAAACTCCTGTTCCACCCTAGGCCTCTTATCAGGTGGGGGCATAGAACCTCTAATCAGAGTAATCAAATCTTCTCAAACACTAACCTAGCACAATCAAGCCTCCTCTTAATAGTGCGCTTGTTAAATCTAGCACAAGAGCGGCAACCAACAACGTCGTGCTCAGGCCCTAAACAAGGTATACACAATGTATGATAATCCTTATGCGGTATCTGCTTCCCACAAGAAATACAGTTATTCACTTTTTCTGACATCCGTTTAAATACTGAGGCAAGAAAAAACCAAAATGTTCTAACGGGTTACTTAGCCAACTCTGTATTCGGTCTGAAACTCCGGTTTCGGAAAATCTCAGAACGCCAACCTGCACTCGCAAAACTGCTTCTGCATCGGACCATGCGGCAAAAAAGACTGAGGAAATGACGTCGGTCATGCGCATTAGTACCCTGACGTACTGACGTCAGTCTAAGGCGCCATGACCGACGTCAGCCTTATACTCTGGTATTCGGGCCGACTGGGACGCGGACTATACCCAATTGTCAGGACTGCAGCAAGGGAAGACGAAGAACATCTTCATTTTTATCACTTATACAACCATCCAAAGAGTCTAATTGTTTATTAGGCCATACTTGAGCAGGTGTGGGTGATGGATACGCCGAACCTTTCTCATATTGTGCTCTATCTCTTTCCAATTTTTTAATTTTTATTTTTCTCATTTTCTCTATATGTTGTTCTATGCTTTGAAAACATCGCCTATATTCATATTTATATCTTATAAAGTCACCATGCTGTTTGATCATTGTATCCATTTTCTCTAGCTTTTCTTCTAATTCTTTTATTATCATAGTATAATGTTTTATCATGGTCTGCATTAATTGAAAACCTTGCTGATTGAATAATTTAACTAAATCTTTATGAAATTCAGATCCTGGAATTAACCCCGTGGTGTAACGCCAACTTCTAAGACCTTTTGGCACAATTTGTGCTCTTAAACACTCCTGAAAATATTCTATTTCCGGGTTTAATTTTTTGTGTTTTAGCATATTTGCATCCAGTTCATTTAATAAATTCGATAGTGAGATATTGTTGCTCTCTAAAACATTTAAATCATTTATAGTTTGATTAGTTCTGAACAAACATATTGGTGATGTGAGCCAATCTTTTAATTTGGGCATCTGTGTTACTTCTCACAAATTTGTTTGATTGACCGCATTATAGCCACATGTACTTGAAGCTGAAGCTGCCGGTATCATAAAAAAATTTTCTTGGCTATTACTGTTGATTACAGCTCTTACAGTCATTAATTGCCCCAGCTCACAATTCCGCTCATTCGTTTGCTGTAATGGATTATTTGAAACAGTACCTGCTTCCATATGTGGTATTTGCATCTGTCCCATTGTTGCTGACCCCATCATTTGGCTAGATTGTGGCTCGTCAGTATTAACCCTTCAGTCCTGTTGTACTGACTGCCTAGACACCATTAAATTTGCTGCATCTGTTTGGGTGATAACCATCCGGTCCTGCTGCACTCGCTGCATAGATGCTGCATTGTCTAATCTTTCACTCATTGTCTCAACTTTTTGAGACAATAACTCGATGAGCATTGTGAGCTTACACATCGCATCCCCTTCATTAGTTCCGTCTCTTGAGTCATCTCTTAAAATACTGGCGTAACCAAACTACAAATTACACTTAAACCAAAAACAAACTGTTGAAAAAATGCCAGGAAAGCCGAACGATGAAACAACTGCCGCTTTTAATAACTTTAAACGCACAAGATTAAAACATTTTTCGTCCTACTAGATAGTGGGACTTCTTCAGAATATCAGCACTCCATTAAATTCAAACTTTATATAAACTTGGCGCCAAAAAGACGCACTAATGATGCTAACAATTTAAAGCTGTATACTTTCAAAATTCATGCCTCGAACCATGCTTTAATGATGCATCATAAAAAATACTTTCATTGACTTTGATTGAATAAAAGATATATATTATGGTCATAATATAAATAATATAGTAATGATAATAAATTAAAACAATATAAAATATATAAAAATGTATGTAATATTATACATGAAATGCGATGCATCTGCTGATCTAATAGCAGCTTCTTTTTTGAAAAATATATGATTATATGTGTGTATAAGATTATATTATTATATTTTATATTCATGAAGCATGTTCATCTTCCAGTAGATGTATATATGAACACGATACTAAAGTTTATTTTGAATTATTAATTATTGTACTGTATATATAAAAGTTAGATTTAACTACTTCCTTCAATTTTCCACTACATGACAACCATGAATAAAAAACTAATATTCACACATATATTAATGAATTTATAAATAATGCACGTTTGATTATATGAATGAATAAATAAAGTATATAATGAATGGATAAAAAAACTATTTAAATCATATACACTTTTGTATGTATAAATATGGTTATACTTATATTTATATATATATACACATAATAAAAAAAATCATTCCTATTACCCTATAAATGCACCATGATCATTCATCTCTTTAAACTCTTTAATTTTAGTAAGCACATTATCTAACATTTGTCATTAAGTCTTGGATACATATATGCGTTCAACCTTATTTGCCATAAAAGTTCTATTTTCTCTAATAATAAACTAGTGGATCCCCCTCTTGTATCTTGATTTACTTGATGGATTATTTTAAATTTAAACTTATGTTCAGGATATAGTTTTATGTGTCTTGCTAACGCATTTTCTTCTTTTTGTTGGCTTATATTTCTCAAATGCTCAGACACCCTTTCTCTAAGTCTACAATCCGTTTTGCCCACATAAAAAGATGGGCATGCTTGACATTTAGCTATGTAAACCACGCCTTTTGTGTTACAATTAAACTTTCCCTTAATATTGATTTTATATCCATTGATATCAATATTACTCCCTATGTCCATTATGTAACAATAGGAGCAGTTTCCACATTGCATCATGCCTGGACTCCTAATAAACGGAAATTTTTGCTTCTGAAAAATTTGTTTGAAACGATTTGCTTTCCTCCATAAAATTTTTGGTATAAAATTGTATGTTGACCCTAAACTGGTATCATCTTTCAACAAAGACCAATTTTTAATTATTATTTCTTTTATAAGTACATAGTTAGAACAAAAATTCAATATACATGCCAAATTAAATTCCTTATTAACCAAAGTTCACAAACTTTGGTTACGTACTTGAATATTTCCTATACTATTTTGATTTGATCCTACACCAGCTTTGTTTTTTAATATAGGTATATATAACCCACTCATTTTCTTTGATGTCACTTCAGAAGTTATTTCTTCTATGAAATCAAGTGGATATGCTTTATTCAAAAACATTTGTTTTAATCTAGAGCATTCTTCCTGAAATTTCTCATCCGTTGTTATCAGTCTTGCTGCTCGAACCAATTGGCCTTTCAGCACTGAACGTTTCTGATACAACGGGTGAGCACTAGAGAAGTGCAAAAATTTATTCAAATATGTGGGTTTCCTATATACCCAAGCTTCATATTGTTTTTGTTGTATGTTTTTTATCAACTGTATATCTAAATTTGATATAGTTGTAGTATTAAATGTATATGTGAAATTCCTACACCTAGTGACAGGGCCATCAGTAATAGCCACATCAACACTATGGGTATTAATCATGACCACTCAAAGTGATGTTAATTTTATTTATTTAACTGGATTGTCCATCTGGGCTGAGGCTGATATACAATTTATTTATTTATTTAAGTTTCATGATCGGGGAAGTCCACTGGGCCAAGAAGAGCCTGTTTTCAATGAAAGCCAGGGGAGAAAAGCTCCACAATAATTGCAAGTTACATTTCACATGTTACAAAAGGACCATAGTTCATACAGCTAATTAAACATTTACAGATAAGCTCCATGATATTTGCAATTGGCTTGTCAAAATGTTACAAAAATGAAAAGACATAGTTCAATACAGAAATTTCAACATTTACATAAAATTGAATATTTTTGTTATAAACTCAATTGTAGGTTTAACATTTCAAAATATATAGCTACTAGCCATTAGAAAGTTAGGAACATATGCATGGAGAGGGTAATACTATATTTGAGACTGGAGAGTATAGTACAATAGATATTAGAGAGAAAATTAGTTTTTAGTAGGGGAGGGAATGTTCTGGGTGGGATGAAGTAAAGGTAGAGGTAGTTGGATGAGTCAGTGCAAGGTGGAATGAGGGGGGTT
Organism: Protopterus annectens; assembly: GCF_019279795.1. Taxonomy (NCBI): domain Eukaryota; kingdom Metazoa; phylum Chordata; order Ceratodontiformes; family Protopteridae; genus Protopterus; species Protopterus annectens. Next base: position 201,613,015 of record NC_056743.1, read on the forward strand.
AAGTTGGAGCGTGGCAAGGGCATTCCCATTTGGAAGAAAGATGAGAGAGTAGCAGAGATTTGAAATTTCTATGGTTAGGTAGGGTTACGTATGTGTGTGGGGAGAGAGTTCCACTGTTTAGCTAAGGAGTGGGATAGCAGTAGATGGCCAGGAGGTCGTGCAGGTTTGTGGACATGAAGGAGATTTTGTTTTTTGGATCTGAGCAAGCGGTTGGGAATGTAAGGGTTTAAGGAAGTAGCAAGAGCTGGGCAGTTGGCAGGTTTAGAGATGAGCTTGTGGGCAATGGTGAGTTGCACGTAACTGAGGTAGTTGGGTAGTTCAAGCCAGTTGAGGGTGAGGAGGGAGTGGCAGTGGTGGGATGAGTTTTTTGAATTGGTTGCAAATTTGGAGATCTTGTGGTAGCAGGATTCAAGTTTGGACCGAAGGCCAAGATGGACATTGGTGAAAAGAGTGGCACCATGCATAAGGGAGGGGGGCAGGAAGTTGGATGCATTCTTCATTAGCACTCTTCAAGAAAAATCTTGATGAGTGGATGGGAAATAGGAAATACACCCCAGGGATCACTTCTGTGTCTCTGCTCGACAGTGGCACAGGAAAATAACTTTCTTGGGTGGCGTAAGCCAGGGAACCTTGTTGGCTAGGCTTATGTAGGCCCTTGGGCCAATAGCCTAGTACCCACCTATGAACCTATTAGAGTTTGGTAGAGGGGCTTAGGAAGCAGCTGTGCCTGTAGTGGAGACCTAACTTTTGGTGAATTTTCTTGATTGTGGAGTGGATGTGGGTGTCATAGTTTAGTTCTTCATCAATAATGATGCCAAGAAACTTGGTGTTGGGAACAGTTTCAAGGAGGGTGTTGTTTTGGCTCTGTATGGTGAATGTGGATTTGTCAATGGAGTTTTTGTTAGGGGAAAAACATTAGTTTGGTTTTATTTGCATTTAGTGTCAGATGGTTAGACTGTATCCAAGTTTCTGTTTTGTAGAAGGCTAGTTTGTTTTTTGCTAGGAGCTCGGAGGGGGAGAAGGCTGAGCAGATGATTGTTGAGTCATCTGCATATTGCATGATAGATGAGTCTGGGATGGATTGGTGAAAGTTGTTAATGAATAGTTTGAAGACAAATGGGCCAAGAACAGAACCCTTTGGGACACCTGTGGGTGTGGGAAGGAAGGGGGAGGTTGAAGTTTTCCATTGGACAGCTTGTTGGTGGTTGGGCAAGTAGCTGGAAAACCAGGTGATGGTGGTGGGAGAGATGTGTAGGGTGGAGAGTTGGGATATAAGTAGGGTGTGTGAGATAGTGTCAAGATTCCCGGTTGGATCGTGGGAGTACTGTCTGCCTATCAGTCACACCATCAATAAGTGGAAAAGGCATCAGTTATATTCATACCAAATGATAGGGACATCAGCCACATTCACATCTATTTTAAGTGATATGAGAATCAGTCACAGCTATTCCAAGTAATATGGGCATCAGCCATACCCACATAACCTTTGATTTACATTTGCAGTCTCCATGTTATGTGAAATGGACATCCTCTTCACTCTTCCAAGGTAAAATGAGTGTCAGTCACATCCACTGCAAATTGGCGGAAAAAAAGCATCATCCAGACCATGCCATCTAAGGCACATGTCAGACAGGCCCACACTAAAAGAAATGGACATACGTTGGGTTTATTCCATGTCTTGGGGAATACTCTAAATAATCCCAGAAAAAATGTATCAGTCATAGCCACACCAAGCACTGTAGGCATCAAACACCTCTTACAAGTAACTAGAACATCAACAATACCTACCATATTGAATGTATGCACAAGCCTCATCCATGTTAAGTAATATGGCCATCAGCTACATCTTCTTAAGGTAATGAGAGCACCAGTCATTCCCATGCCAGGTAATGTGAACCTAAACCATAGTTTTACCAAATAACATGGACTTTAAACACACCCACTCCAAATAATATGGATGGGCAGCCTCACAGTCTCCCCTGGTCTATCTTGTGTTGCCATCCTTGAAGACAGAGGGAACATTTGAATATATTGTATTGGCTAGACTTGCAAATATCTGAATATTGATTGACCAAGTACTTGACTCTGAATCTATAATACCACATTCAGGCTTGATAATGTGAACATAAGCTACTTTTTTTCCAGGTAATGTGTACCTAAGCCACATCCAGGTAAAAGAAGATAGAGATAAACCATATCCACCCCAGATAATTAGGGTGTTAGCCATACCTTCTGTAGGTAACATTGACATTAAACACATTTACTGCATGTAAAAATGACAACATTTATACTGATTCAGGATAATGCATACATCCTCTGTAAGTAATCCAAATAAAAATGACTTTAGCTACACCCTCTGCAATTATAAAGAATATCACATTCACCCACACCCTTAAATATTGACTTGTTTCACACCTGTATTAAATCACATGTATTTGAGAGGCTGATGAATGAAGAGAATAAGAGGGAGAGAAGGCTGGATGATGTGGGGATAGTGAATCAGGAAGTGAAACAGATTAGCAAGGAGGACGTAAGGACAGCTATGAAGATGATGAAGAGTGGAAAGGCTGTTGGCCCAGATGACATACCAGTGGAAGCATGGAGGTGCGTAGGAGAAATGGCAGTGGAATTTTTAACTAGATTGTTTAATGATATTTTGGAAAGTCAGAGGATGCCTGAGGAGTGGAGAAAAAGTGTTTTGGTACCTATCTTTAAGAATAAGGGTGATGTGCAGAGCTGCAGTAACTACAGAGGGATAAAATGTATCAATCACAGCTTGAAGTTATGGGAAAGAGTAGTAGAAGATAGGTTAAGAAGGGAGGTGATGATTAGTGATCAGCAGTATGGTTTCATGCCAGGAAAGAGCACTACAGATGCAATGTTTGCTCTGAGAGTGTTATTGGAGAAATACAGAGAATGTCAGAAGGAGTTGCATTGTGTCTTTGTAGACTTGAAGAAAGCATATGACAGGGTGCCTAGAGAAGAGTTGTGGTATTGTATGAGGAAGTCGGGAGTGGCAGAGAAGTATGTAAGAGTGGTACAGGATATGTACGAGGGTAGTGTGACAGTGGTGAGGACTGCAGTGGGAGTGACAGATCTGTTTAAGGTGGAGGTGGGATTACATCAAGGATCAGCTCTGAGTCCTTTCTTATTTGCAGTGGTGATGGACAGGTTGACAGATGAGATCAGACAGGAGGCCGCGTGGACTATGATGTTTGCAGATGACATTGTGATCTGTAGTGAGAGTAGGAATCAGGTTGAGGAGAATCCGGAGAGGTGGAGATATGCTCTAGAGAGCAGAGGAATGAAGGTCAGCAGGGCTAAGACAGAATATATGTGTGTAAATGAGAGGGAGAGTAGAGGAATGGTGAAGATGCAGGGAGTGGAGTTGGTAAAGGTGGACGAGTTTAAGTACTTGGGATCAACAGTTCAGAGTAATGGTGAATGTGGAAGAGAGGTGAAGAAGAGAGTACAGGCAGGGTGGAACAGGTGGAAAAGAGTGTCAGGAGTGATTTGTGACAGACTGGTACCAGTAAGAGTGAAAGGGAAGGTCTACAAGAGGGCAGTGAGACCAGCTATGTTGTATGGGTTGGAGATAGTGGCATTGACAAAAAGGCAGGAGTCAGAGCTGGATGTGGCAGAGTTAAAGATGTTAAGATTTGCACCTGGTGTGACTAGGATGTATAGGATTAGAAATCAGTATATTAGAGGGTCAGGTCATGTTGGACAGTTTGGAGACAAAGCAAGAGAGACTAGATTGTGTTGGTTTGGACATGTGCTGAGGAGGGATGATAGGTATATTGGGAAAAAGATGCTAAGAATGGAGCTGCCAGGTAAGAGGAAAAGAGGAAGGCCTAAGATAAGGTTTATGGATGTGGTGAGAGAGGACATGCAGGCGGTTGGTGTGACAGAGCAAGATGCAGAGGATAGGAAGAAATGGAAAGAGATGATCCACTGTGGCGACCCCTAACGGGAAAAGCCGAAAGATGATGATGATTAAATCACATGGGCATGTCAAATTCTTTCAACTTAGGTGTACTTCAGCCATGCCCCCTCAAAGGAATAAAGGCATCACTCAAACTCAGTTCTAGTAATATGAACCTTATGAATCTATTACAAGTCATGCGAACATTAGCTATGCCGATTTCAAAGTGATTACGGTATTCTCAAGTGTCGCTGGGATATGGCAATGTCTTCATTAGTGTTTCTGCCTTTCAGACCTGTGATTCAGGTTTTGATTGTGGATTCTTGTTACTGTTTGTACGATGGTTGTATTTTGCCTACATGGGTTTTCTAGAGGTGCTTTCATTTCCTCTTAAAGGAATGCCACTTCTTGTTAGTATAATGGAAAGTATCCCTGTCTGTCATGCGGGAGACCAGGGTTTGATTCCCTGACGGGGAGGCAATTTGTTTATGATGGCGCAGTGGTGCAGCGGTTTGTGTTGTCACCTCACAGGATGAGATTGTCCAGTTTGATTCTGAGCTTGGGTGCCTTCTGTTTGGAGTCTGCATGTCCTCCCTGCATTTGTGTGGGTTTCCTCCAACATTACAAAGGCATGGGTCTGGAGCTTTTCTCCCTGGGCCTGCTCTGAAATTTGGCTCGTTCCAAGTTGGACATTCATGGTGAACAAATGATAAATAAGTAAATAAATGCTGGATTAATTACCCCTCCAACCACGCATACAGAAGTTGCCATTCGTGGTATGGCTATAAAATGTTCCTGAAGGATCAATCTACTTAGCTGGATAAATAAGGCATTGTTATGAATTAGTATTATAGCTGTACTCACTGTTGATATACCATTAGACTGCAGCCATTTATTCTTAAGGCCAGAAATACACACAACTTTGAATTATTTTCTTGCTCCTTTTTAGCATCTGTGATTGTGGTCATGCTGTACTATGCAAACGCGTCTATAGGGATGACCTTCATTCACCATGTCTCAGACCATAGGCAGTGTTTATACTATAACCTTATCAGGAACCAGAACGGGTTACAGTAGTCGATCACCTTGCCTGCTTTGGGGGATCCATTCACCATATGGCTCTAAGAGAATTATGCTTTCGAAACTCTCACCTGAGCTCAGACAGTGAGTATGACTTGTAGGCATAACTATAGATTTGTTAACTGTAGCATATTGAGACTGAAATGGGAAGACATCACAAGGGAAGATGAACATGTGCAGTTCTACTATACTGGAGATGGAAGGCTGTTAATATGCCTCATTCCTCACTAGAACCAAGAGAGATCCAGATGCTAATGATAAAGACTACCGGAAAGCACCCCGACAAAATTTATGACCATGTCCTGATAGTGATGAATGCCCATTCATGAGACACATGACAACTGCCAGAAGACATCATTTTGACAATTACAATAAACTGACTAGCGAGGATAGGCAAGCAAATACAAGAAGAGAGCAGAACACATTTATTGCTCTTATGTCTGTTCTGTAGTCTATATTTTATACTGTGCTCTAGCAGTTACTTGCCTATCCTGGCTGGTCAGTTTATCATTCAGTCATCATCTCTCCACACAGTGCCCAATGCTGCAGCTGGAGGCATTGTTTTTATTTACCCTTGTCGGTTTTCTCTCTCTGTTTTTTACAGTTTAATCCTTAATTAATTTCCACAAATATCTCAGATATTTTTAATTGCCTCAAAAGATTGGTAGGCTCCTACTATATATATTGCTTGATTAATAAAATTGCTGCTTTTCATGATTGGGCTGTCATCTGCAATTGTTTAGTGATTACACGTCCTTTTGCATAACTAGTGTCCTGTTCACACAGCATTTTCTCTGTCTGCTAGATATATTTATTCTTCTGCCTAAAGTTCTTTGTACACATCAGTCTAGCTTTTTGTGAAATCTGTCCTTATTTCCTTCTGGTATTTGTCACATTATATGTGACAGTATGTAATCTGGATAAGGGTTGATGCATTCATGGCTTTTAGGACCTTAACAAAATAAAACCGGTAGAACCTGTGTTTGCAGATGCTTCTGTATTCGTAGACTTTATGAAAAACTTAATCTTATGTACCTACTCAATGACTTAATGAAATAATGTAAACATTTCAAGGGATGTTACTAAAAGGTTTGCTTCTAACATATATAGGAAGCCCACTTTTTCCAATGTCTACCTCCATTTTGAGAGTTACCGTCCTTTAGTACAGAAAAGGAGCCTAATTAAAGTGCAGTTTGTTCGGCCGGTCAGGATAATATCTGATGATTCTGTGTATGAAAAAGAATGTGATAAGTTGTTTGATAAGTTTAAAGTCGGAGTGTACCAGGATGAATTGGTGGCTAATATAAGAAGAGAAGTCACCCTGGGGTGACGCACTAGATTTCCTACCTTTTTGGAGAGGGGTTTATTTGATAATTCCTCCAAAAAACTCACTAATGTAAATGTTAACAATATTTAATGGGAAAGTGAGATTAAGGATTTTAATACAGCTTTGTTTTTAAAATTTCAACCCAATATTGGAGATGTTAAGAACATTATTAAAAGGAGTTGGTGTATCATTAAATTTCAGGATGAGATTTTAGAAACCCTTGGCAAGTACCCTCATTTCATGTATAAAAGAGGACAAAATATGAAAAACAAATTTGAGTCTAACAGGAATAGGATGAAAACTCTCTCATTTATTTTGGAGGTACCAAGAAGTGTGGGCATTGTAATCACTGTCATTATATTTCTGAAGGGAGGAATATCTTTAGGGGCAGGAAAATTTGCATTACCTCAATCCTGTGATTGTAATACTAGAGGTGTTGTTTATATAGCCCTGTGTTCCTTATGTGACTTATTTTATATAAGTAAAATGGAAAGGGCTCTTTCTAAATGTATTGATGAGCATTAGTATTGACATTAAAATGTGCAGAAAACAATACTTTGTGTAAACATAGCCAAAATACCTGGGTCATATTTTATTATTTACCGTATTACAAAAAGCACCATCAAACCCTAGGGGTGGATCTTGGGAAAATATTATAGAATATAAGGAACTTTTATGGTAATTATGGTTGGATGCTGCAGTCCTGCCCAGTTTGAATGGCAGTATAGTTACTGGCAGTATATTAGAACTTAGGGCTGCCATGCTTTGAGTTTAACAAGAAAGGTTTCTTAAATCTAGAACCTTCACTGAGTGACCTCACCTCTTGTATCAGAGGCACATGGGATACATGCAAATAACCTTTATGAACATCAGGGGTTTCAGCTAATTGGCGATTCTGAATGCCCATGACTTGTTTCGTCGTTTTAATGGAGAACTTCAGGTCAATAAAGTCAAACCCCACTAGCTGTGGATATGCGTATTTCGGCCTTGTTATGACCTCATCAGCACAGCACAAGCAGAGTGTTTGACTAAGTATAAGAAACACAGGGTTGTTATACCCAGCTTATGTCCATTATCATTAGTGTCAATGCAAAAATATCCCAAACAACAAACTAAAACAATAAGTGAGAAGGTCACTGAACAACCAATCAGTAAAAACAAAATGAAAACTCCAGAGTTTACATAGTGGATATTAACTAATAGAAATCTCCTGATTAACATGATACCACAAAATACCTGCACACCTCATATAATCTAGATAATATGCTCTGCATAGTATTTTTAAGCAGAAAAAATGTGGTCACTGGTAAAACTGTGGAGGAAAGACATAAATAACAAGCGCTAGAAGAATGCCTTGAGGATGAGGCAGGGATTAACAGAAAATGACCTGCCAGATGGGAAGAGAGGAGGACAGAAATGATTTAAAAGCTGACAGCAGGTTACTGTGATATGCATGAATTGCACTGTTTAATTTCCTCTGTGGAGGAATCTGTGCAGGAGTAGAGGCTGCCAAGCAAATATCTCCCACACGGCAATATGAAACTGTCAAGACACAGTGCTAATTCTTCTTATCATGAAGAAAGCTTGCTTCAAAAGTCACCTCCTCTCACTGTCAGTCTGTCCTCTGCCTTTTGCTGCAGCATACAGAGATCCATGACAGAAATGACAATGCCTCTGGCAGGGATTTTGACAACAGGTTATGCGAGTCACCAAAGTCAGTGGACTGTAACAGAGAAAGATGAGGTCTCTATGATATTCTGATCACGTTAGTGATAAGGGAGATAAAAAGAATGTCAGAAAGGGTTTATTATCACAAGGAATTTTCAAATATATTTATGAGAGTGCAGTATCTCTAGAAGTTTTTTTTTTTCCTGTGGTGGGGTGGGGGTGATTTACTGTCCATCAGTATATCGACTCCATATCCCAAGTGAGCTACAGCAGAACTGTCAGCTGTGTACAATGTATAAAAAAGGGTCCTGCTAACATCCTGTCAAATAATGATGAGGTACCAAGCAAAAAAAAAAGGGTTAAAATGATTGCACATCATTTAGTTTTGATATTTTATTTTTATCAATAAGCAAACACCTCGGCAAACTGAACCATGTCTTTGCCATTTTAGCTAGAATGAAATATAAGAACATAAGTGATTTAGAGCATACAGTATGCAAGTAAATGCTGATAACATTAAAATTCTGATTTTTTCAATTTGTGATTTGCTGTCGCAAGCCAGAGATTAAGGTTCAGAGAGAGTAGCCTTTGTGCAAGGCATGTGTTTGACCTTGGGAATTGATGAGAAGAGTGAAAAATGATATAAGAACTTACCAAATTCCTGATTACTTTTCCCTGACTGTTGCCACCGTTTAAAGAACACAGAAGTACATTCGGTTGGGGACTGGAAATGTTCTCCTGTTTGCCCAGATTATAGTGTTTGAAACAAATTAAGCTCAGAATTTGATGACTGATTTGCAGCATCCTACTGTCACCCAGAATTATACCACAGTACAAACATAAATAAATGCAATAAATGAATAAAGTGGAAATAGTGCCTAAATACAAATGAATAACCAAGAAATAAGGCACTGGAAGGTTCACCAGATAGCAACACCAACTTTATTGAGCACACGAACAAAACAAACTCCTTAACTGAATCACCGCATTTTCATCAGTAGAACTTCATCCATTCTTGGTTATAAATAAATGCAATCTGAGGGTCATGCTGCTCAGCACTAGAAATCTAAATCTCAAGATGCACTTGCTCAAAGCACTCCTCAAAATGGAGAACATTGACATTTGTGCTGTAACAGAGACCTGGTTTAAAGCAGAAGAAAGCACCCCTGTACTACCAGGCTATAACTCATTCCACACCTTTTGTCCCCAGAACATGGACCGAAGCTCCAAATGCAGTGGTGTCACCAAATTCATAAAGGATATGCATACCTCCAGACTAGTAGCTCAGTATAATGCATCTGAGATACTCCAGGTACAGCTAACATTGGGTAAGATGGTGATTCAGGTCATAGCCTGTTACAGGTCCCCAACCATGTCCCAAGACTCTCACTCCACATTCCTAAGCACCCTGGAATCTGTTAAGATCCAACCCAACACTCATACTAGGTGACTTCAACTACCCCTCCATCAACTGGGAAAACTACTCATGCACCAATGCACTGGCCCAACGCTTCCTAGAATTCATAATTTCCAATGCTCTGGACCACCCCATTCTTACGCCCAGTAGAGGAAGCAACATCCTTGACCTGGTTATTACTAACATGGGCAACCGTTGCTGTACACCAATAGTCAATTCCTCCCTGGTTAAATATGACCACAAACTAATCACCATGGAAATACACATCTCACCCACACCCCCTGCAAAAATATCTGCCATGAAAAACTTCTCCAAAGCTTACTTTGGACTCCTAAAAACAGAGGTGGCTAACTTCACGTTACCCATGTCAATGGAAAATAGATGCATGACTGCTGAATAATACACCAATGCACTGTATGAACACATACATAAATGCATGGAACTAGCCATACCCAACAGAACCAAGATGTTCTCCTCCAATAAAAGGAAGCCAGTGTGGTGGTCCCCTGCCATTAATAAACTGTACAACAAAAGGAAAAATTCCCTTTTCAGCCTCAACAAAAAGTTGAGATCCCTCATCAAATCCTCTAAAGCTAGCTATGAAAACAGACTTGCAGCAGATGGTAAAGACAACCACAAGACCTTCTATAGTTATGTAAAGAATCTCCGCGGAAATACCCAGATTTGCTCTGAGTTACAGCACAATGGTACCTCCTATACTGAGGCAACAGATATTGCCAACATACTGGCCAACAGATTCAGTGCCAACTTTACCCCTGTCTCCCCCCTAAAGGACCAATCTCAATACCAGAAGAATGCCAGGCGCCTAACATTATTGCAGCACAGGTTAAAGCTTCATTGTCCCAGGCCAAGAATACAGCTTCCATGGGACCCAACAATATTTTTGGCTGTGCTCTGCATGAATTACAAAGTGAACTGGCACCACATCTGTGTCCCCTGTTCACTCACAGCCTCACTTCAGGCTTTGTCCCTACTGAATGGCACACTGCTACAGTCATCTCTCTCCATAAAGGATGAGCGACTGCAGACCCTGTCAATTATTGCCCCATTAGCCTGACGAGTCTGATATGTAAGGCTATGGAGCGCATTATCATGGACCTAATTAACAAGAATATAGGGAATCTCCAAACTCTAGATCCCAAGCAATTTGGTTTTGTGAAAGGTAGACCATGCCTGCTCAATCTGGTTGACTTCTTTGAGTCACTCATTGGAGCTGTGAATGAAGGAAAAGCAGTTCATACAGCCTACCTCGATCTGGCCAAGGCCTTTGATACCATTTCTCACTTTGGAGTTATTGATAAACTCACCAAACTAGGCATCAACCCCTATATCATTAAGTGGGTTGCAAATTGGCTCACAGATAGAACCCACAGTGTGAAAGTAGTGGACTCCTAGTCAGACTGCTGACCAGCCACTAGTGAAGTCCTGTAGGGATCGGTCTTGGGTCCTCTCCTGTTTGGCATCTACTTCTCTGAAGTCCAAGCCAACATGGAGGGACTCTGGCTGACCAAGTTTGCAGATGACTGCAAGCTGGGAGACATTATTAGCTCCCCAAGTGATGCAGACAGCCTACAGAAAGGCCTCACTGAGACCAATGACTGGTGTCGAAACCATAGCCTTAAGCTTAATGTCAAAAAATGCGTGGTTATCCCCTTTGGTAAAAACTCAGTTCCCACTAATTACCACATTGATGGGAGCCCGCTGAACACTGAAGGCATTATAAGAGATCTGGGGACACAGGTTGAGAGCAAACTCTCCTTCGACCACCACATTGCCACTGTGGTCAGAAAGTCCTTCTGTGCGGTACATCTCATTACCAAGGGTTTTGCATCCAGGAAGAAAGAGGTCATCATTTCTCTCTACTCTTCCCTCATTATTTATTTATTATTTTATTTATTTATTTGCAGTTGTTTAACCAGGATAGTCCATTGGGCCTAAACAACCCATTTTCAATGGAGTCCTGGGGAGAAAAGCTCCACATATAGATTATACAAAGATTAACTAGCCCACATAGATTACATGAAGATTGCAGAGATTAACATTTGTACTATTTCTGTTTATAAGACCGATCAAACATATTTCAATCAAAAGTAGTAAAGACAAAATCAAAATATAATTTTTTTTTTTTTTTGGGGATTAAGGATAGGTAGTTTGATGTAGAAGACTAAGAAATTACTGGTATAAGTAAGGAGATATATACTGCAGGCAAGCATGCTTTTACTATATGGGATTTATGAGGAGGAGTAGAGAAAAAGATTTTAAAGTTAAGAGTAGGTTACGAGGGATGGGAGCAGGAGCATTCCCATGTGGATGTTAGATGAGAGTGTAGTGATTTTTTAAAATCTGGGAGGCTAGCAATTGTACGAATGGAGGGGGAGGGAGGGAGTTCCATAGCTAGAGAGAAGGATAGGAGGTTTTGTCCTGGGGGGGGGGGTGGAGGGGTCTGTAGACTTCAATAAGATTTTGATTGTTAGATCTTAAAAGTCTTTGTGTGTGGGTGTATTTTAAAGGTAGTTGAGAGGGAGGGACAGAGGTATGTTTGGAATATGAGTTTATGAGCATAGGTGAGCTGAGTATATGAGAGGTAGTTGGGAAGTTCTAGCCAGTTGAGTTTGTGGAGAGGTTCACAGTGATTTATTGATGATTTGTTGCTGGTGGCGAATCTGGCTATTTTATTATAACAAGAGGACAGTTTGGTTTTGAGAGATGATTGTAGGTTTGATAGAAGAGGGGCACCATAGAGAAGGGAGGGAAGGAGGAATATAGTAGAGGGGCACCGTAGAGAAGGGAGGGAAGGAGGAATATAGTAGAGAGAGTAAGCTTAGTAGATGAGGTGAGGAACCGATTTTGTCGGTAGAGCATGCCAAGTTTTTGGTGTTTTTTTTATGTTTAGTAGTAGATGGGAGTTGAATTTAAGCTTGTTGTCGATTTGGACTCCTAATAGTTTGGTTTCAGATACCAGCTCTAGAGGTGTATTATTTTGGCTGGTAATGGAGAATAAATTTTTATCAAAGTTATTGGCTTTAGAGGGAGTAAATATCATAAGTTTAGTTTTAGCAGCATTGAGTGCTAGATGGTTGTCTTTCATCCACTGTTCTGTAGTGGAGAAGGCATCTTGACTAAGTTTTAAAAGAGTTGGGATGCATGAGGCAGCACAGATGATTGTGGAATCATCAGCATACTGTATAATGTTTGCAAGAGGGATAGAGTGGAAAAAGTCATTAATGAAAATATTAAAGAGGAGGGGACCTAATATAGAACCTTGTGGGACACCTGTGGGGGTGTTAGACCAATCACAGAGTATAATACCCCATTTGGCATGTACTGTACCTCACTAGACACCTGCAATAGCTGGAGAGGCCACAAAAGTACCTCACGAAGAGGATCCTAGGCCTTAAACACATGTCCTACATGGACAGACTCAAAAAACTCCAGCTATTCTCTGTGTCATATCGTCTACTAAGAGACGATCTCTGCTTGACTTATAAAGCCATGTCTGACCCAGCTCTGTTAGAAATGCTACATCTAAAGAAATCTCTCTGCATCACACTCTCCAGAGACCTCAACTTCATTACCACAATCAACAGAACATGCTGGAGGGACAGGTTCGTAACCCAGAGACTGCCCATGCTCTGGAACAGACTTCACATACATGTCAAGCAGAGCACCTCACTGGCACTCTTCAAGAGAAATCTTGATGAGTGGAAGGGAAATAGAAAGTTCACCCCATGGATCACTCCAGTGGGTCTACTTGATAGATGAACTGGGACCTAACGTTAGGCGGCACAATGCCAGGGCACGGGCTAGGGTTGTAAAGGCTCAAGGGTCATTAGCCTAGTACACACCTATGAACTGCTGTCATCAGTATATTTCCTGCAGGAAAAGTGTTTTGGAGAAATAATAAGGAGCTGAAAAGCATTATTCTCTTTATGCTAGTAAAATTAGCTGAACTGCATTTATTTAATCTTGTGATAAATAGAAATGAGCTAAATGGGGAGTTCTTTAGCGTCGCACCCAGTGAGTATGTTAGACAGTTGCTTTATCCCTACCAGTTTTCCTTCATTTCTTCATGTAGAAGTTGAAGTGTCTTTATTTCGCACAGAATGTCTTTATTTTATTTATCTGTACTTCTAACTCTGTTAATTTACTAGTTGAAGTCATTGCACATTGATATGGGTTTGGGAACATTTCATCACCTGTGAAATCACCACTCCTTAGAAAGTCAGCTATTTCCATTGACTCAACAGGTAGAAGGTTGTAACATTCTGATTATCCTTTACATGCTGACCCTGCATGGTATGAGTAATGCTGGACTATGGAGGAGCACTCATGTGTGATGTAAGAAGCTGAAGCCCATTTTCTTTATGTATGATTCTGGTGGCCGAGGTATAAAAAGAAGTCCAATAAAGAATATGTTGCATTACCAAACACAGGTGCTTCCAAGGATGTGTTTCCATCTCCCCTGGCAGCAGAAGCTTATACAAGGTATACAACCCTTAGCACAGATGTTTTAAAGCCACAAGAAATTTGGAAGAAGAATTTTGCAGTGTTCCAAAAGTGATTTTTCTTTAATTGTATTTAACACTAGACATACTATAGTATGGTATAGTATATTAATGTTTTGGTCATATTTATGGCCATACTGTACATCCTGATATGTAGGTACATATTAGGAACCAGAATTGGAACGCATTTTTTTTCCAAGTTGTCTGGTTTATCTTGGTCACTGGTCCTTTTTTTCTGCAACTTGAGCTATGCATTTTCCTAGGCCAAGTCTGAGAATCAAGAGTGAAATGATAGACAGGGAATGTAGTCAGTTCAGTGTACATTCTCAGTGCTGTTAATGCACACTCAGATGTCGACTATATTGATAAAGTTTGTATGTAATATTAGATTGGGTCACTGTCATTTTTGATCATGCAGTTTATAGTGTCCTTGTGACATTTTCCCAACTGAGACTATTGCATATGTAGCATTCTGCTTCTCAGTAATGTGGATACATTTTTGTAGTAAATGCCCTATTACTGTCCAAGCTATACTCTTTCAGAAATGGAAATTTACTGTACATACATTCTCATCAGATGATTTTATTTTTTCATGTATGCATTAACTATGCAAACCTCACTAGGTGCAAGTGCCTCTTTTCAGGGCAGCCTGGGAACAGTGATCAGTAAAGCAACTTCCTTAAAGGCACAAAGTTGACAAATGGAAACTGTAGGTATTAAATACAGGATATATAAAGGGTGCGAACAGCTTATAGTCTTAATTCTCTAGATTAAATTGCAAGGTAAATAAATCCAGAGTTCCTTTTTATGACTTCCCATAAGAGAAGCATTGCAAGTAAGTCATGCCTTTTGCATGCCTGATCAGATCCAAGATTATATCCTTCTCTGTCGCCCACATGATCCACTTAATGGTTCCTCTTCATGCACCTTATCAGCTCACTAGTTCTTCCACTGGGAAATGAACACCAGTCCCTTTCATACTTGTACAGAATGAGAGTCCTATGAGCTCATTCACTTCTCTTGGAAGACAGAGTCAGATATGAAGAAGCAAGCTTGCCAGATGTGCAGCCCCCTACCAAGCCTAACCCCACCCTGTGGTGACAGTGGTTCACATACCTGCCTTTGCTGTAGGAAAGTCTCACACATGCTTCTGCACCCATGTGCCTGCCTCACTCTTTTATGTGCATCACATAGCCACACTATGGCATTCCCCACAATCTTGTAGGGTCCACTGGATGGGCAAGCTGGTGTAAGCTGCTCACTCCTTCCCTCCATCCATGCTTTGGCCCATACATTGCCCAAGCTGCTGTCTGAACTTGGGTCATAGTCAAGGCTTTATCCCTCTTTGCCACGAGACTGGGATTATTCTCATGTTTTTTGAAGTCTGCAGGAAAATATTAAGTGCTTACACTAACATAAAGGGGGAATACAGAGCTGTACAACAACTAAACCTGGGTGGCTTTGATTACATCTCCATAAAACTAATACCAGCTTACAAACCTCACTTGGTCAGATATAAGCCTATTGTGAAACAAATCAGGGTCTGGCATGAAGGAGCCATGGAAAATCTCAGGGACTGCCTTGATACCACAAACTGGGATGTTTGCAGCAGCCACAGTGACCAATCTGGTGAACCTAGATGAATAAAACTCCTCCTAAAACTAAAGCCAACCACACTAGCAGCTGATAACATACCTGCTGCATACCTAAAAATGGCTAGTGACTCCTTATCATATCCTGTCTCCATCCTTATCAACCGCTCCATACTAGAATCCTACATACCCAAACTCTGGAAAGTATCTCGCATCATTCCTCTCCATAAAGGAGGTAATTCTTATGAATTCTCCAACTACCGACCTATTGCCATCCTTTGCCCCTTATCCAAAATTCTTGAGAAATGCATCCACTTGCAAGTGATGACATTTCTTAACACACACAATCTACTATCTACCACACAACACGGTTTCCGTCCACATCACAGCACTACCACAGCCCTTTTATCTTTCACTAATTATATAAACCTTCACAGGAATGATAACAAATATGTATCAGCCATTTTCCTAGACCTCTCAAAAGCATTTGATATGGTCTCCCACTCCATTCTACTAGACTCACTAACATCATTATCCTTCACCTCCTCTACTATGGCCTGGTTCAGAAGCTACTTGTCTGACAGGCAACAATCAGTCCAGTGGAAAGGAACTCTGTCTACACAACTTCCAGCCACCATAGGTGTCCCACAGGGCTCCATACTGGGCCCGCTGTTGTTCTCTATTTTCACAAATAACCTCAAATGCTCTACACAACATGCCACACTCATACAATATGCAGATGATTCAACTCTGATCTGCTCCGCCTCATCTCCCACCACCCTACGTACACTCACTCAAGATACCTTTATCTCAGTAGAAAATGGATATCTGGGATCCAACTAATTCTAAATCCCAAAAGACAAAACTGCTACTATTTACCCCTAATAGATAAAAACCCTCTCCTTTACCATAACCTCTAATGACGGCACCACCATCTCCCCTTCTAACCACACCAAACTTCTGGGCATTGAAATAGACAATAATCTCCACTCTGATGTTCACATCTCACATACCATAAAACTAGTACACAAAAAACTAGGCTCCCTATACAGGCATAAGTCCTTTCTCTCACAAAAGCAAGAGTCACTCTTGCACAAAGCCACCTCCTCTCAACTCTATTATACGCAGCACCAATCTTTACCCAAATCAGACAATGTGACCTAGACAAACTAGAATCATGCTACAATAAAATAGCCAAGTTTGCTACTAACTCAACCTATAGCACCCATCACTGTGCTGCACTAAAAGAACTAAAATGGCTTGAGCTACCACAGCTACTTAACTATCACCAGCTGGGCACAGCCTACAATATTCTCAAATATCCTGAAAAAAACCCCTCATTATCCAACCTACTTACTATCTATACTACAAACCGATACCTAAGATCCAGTGAAAAATCTCTCCTCTCCATCACCAAGGCTAACAATAATGCAGGGAAAGCGCTCTACTCCCACACTGTTGCCAGAAATTGGAACTCTCTTCCCTTGTCTGTGTCCACTGCCCCCTCCACATCCATATTCAAAAACTCCCTCAAATCGCACCTTCTTAGTACATGGTTATGCCCTTGTGTCACATAACCCTACCCATACTACTATTAACTCCCCAAATTCCTCTCTGATCACATGCTGGAGCTCTGATCCCCTGTAGGCTTGGTCATCTGAAAGGGTACTTTTAACTGTAGAATCTTACTTGATATATTTTCTTTTCTTACCAAAGTATGACTGACATTGTCTTTTTACCCATGTTCTATATCTTTTACCTGGAGTGTTTTTATTAATTCTTGTTATATTACTATGCTCAGCATACATGATGTAAGCTGTTTTGTGTATTATGCTGGATGTACTGTATTTGTATAACTTGATGTCGGAGCTTTTCTCCCCGGGCCTCCGCTGAAAATGGACCTGGTCCAGTCGGAATTTCCCGGTTAACAAATGTAAAATAAAATGAAATAAAATAAATAATAAATAAATAAATATGCTATGGTTTACATATCCAAATGCCTGGAGGATGTAACAAACATCAAAAATATTAGAGCCAACCAAAAACCATGGCTAAACAGCAAGGTGTACGAGTTGCTGAGGGCAAGAATCACTACTTTCAGGGCAAAGGATAAGAAGGGTCTAAGTGTGGTAAAGGCTAATCTAAAAAAGGGTATCAAGGAGACCAACAGGGAGTGTGGCAAGAGGATACAAGGATGCTTTGAGGGTGTGAAAGACTTAAAAAGCCTGTGGCATGGTACTCAACAGCTAACTGACTACAAGACCAAGTTAACTCAGTGCGATGACAGCACTGAATTTCTGGACAGTCTAAGCAGGTTTGAAAAGAAAAACAACCTGAAGGCTGTAAAGCTTCTCAATGACCAAAAGGAAACAGTACTCAACTTCAGTGCTGTGTATGTAAGGAACCAACTAAGGAAAGTGAACCCCAGGAAGGCTGCTGGCCCTGATAACATTCTGGGTAAAGTGTTGATAGGTTGTGCAGACCAACTCAGAATAGTCCTGATGGACATCTTCAATTCCTTGCTTGACCAGGAAAAAGTACCAGCATGCTTCAAAGTTACCAACATGATCCCTCCGCCCAAAAAAGCCAACCCACCTGCCTAAATGATTACAAGCAAGTGGCCCTTACATCAGATATAATGAAATGCTTGAAAGACTGGTTAAAAGGCATTTGACTACAGTACTACCCCAATCCTTTGATCCACTGCAGTTTGCCTACTGGGCAAACAGATCAACTGCTGATGCCATTTCAGTGGCACTTCACCTCACATTGGAGCATCTTGAAGAGAAGATTAGCTATGCCAGGCTGTTGTTCATAGATTTCAACTCAGCATTCAATATGGTGTTTCCAATGCAACTTATAGAAAAGCAAATGAACCTTGGCATAAATAAAGGGCTGTGCAACTGAATCCTCAGTTTCCTGACTGGAAGACCACAAAGGACATGTGCTGGTAACAACATTTCAGGGAGTAATACAATCATCAACACTGGAGTACCCCAGGGTTGTGTGTTGAGTCCTCTACTGTTCATAGTCCTTACCCATGACTACTCAGCAAAAGCTAGCAGGAACCACATCATCAAATTCGCAGATGACACCACAGTGGTGGGACTCATAAGTGGTGATGACGAAAGTGGGTATAGGAATGTAGTCAACTCCCTAATTGAATGGTGCAATAGCAACAGTTTGACCTGACACACACATTATTCAAATTATAGAATGCAATTGCTTCCTGTGGTCAAGCGTAACACAATCCTTCCTAGGAAAGCAAATATATTAACTTCAGCATACAATTCAAGTTCAATCTTATGAAAATAAAAAGTAGAAATGATGCATCAGAAATCATGAAGTTTAAAGAAATAGGTAGTTCTAGGCAGTTATCTGCCAAAATCTTGCCATAAATCCCTCAAACGTGTCCTGGATCTTCACACAGTAGGCTGTACCTGGTAAACCTCCTGCAGAAGATACCCACTTGGCATCCTCAAAAGGTGTCTCAGCTGCCTCACCCAAACAAAAAGTTCAGTTTTCATTATTAAAAAAACACTTTGTACCTATTGGAATATATAACATTCCAAACATACATGCTTTAGGATGATACAACACAGGGGAGCAGTGTTTTCCCATTGTAATAAGCCATACCTGCATCAGAGACTCATTAGATTAACATATGTGCTGAACACTCAACCAGTGTTAATGACATCTTGAGTGACAGTCGTGCTCACTCTAACAGTGGCAAGTTCCTTGATACAGACAGAGCCATCCTCTTTTTTTCTGGTACATCTCCTAAATAGAGTACTTTCTGAATAGAGTCTGCATGTCCTTCCTTAGACAAATATCTGGCTTCCTATCCTCATACCATGTTTGTGGCATTAGTTGAATTGTGATCCTCTGAGTTGCCTGTAAGGGGGGGGGGTGTATGCATTTTGCATACACACTTCTGTCTGTGTGCACATGCTTGTAATTGTGTGTGTGTTTGTCCTACGATATACAGGGACACAGATTGTTCCTTGTAGCAAAAGTATAGAAATTTGCACTTAGTACTTTTAATTCCCTGCACTGAGGGAAGCAGTTCTTGATAAGGTGAAATATAATTTGTTTTTCTCAGTTTAGTGTGTTTTTTTACAGAAGCATTTAGCATGGCATATGTCATTGCAGAACCATGGAAGTGGCAATGTACTTGTTATGATATGGGGCATCACGTGCAATGGCATTGTTCATAGGTAGGTACTAGGATATCGGCCCTAGGGCCTATACAAGCCTAGCCAAAAAGGTACCCTGACTTTCGTCACCCAAGAAAATTATTTTCCTGTGCCCCTGTCAAGCAGAGCCACAGAGGTGATCCTCGGGGTGAATTTCCTATTTCCCATCCAATCATCAAGATATTTTTGAAGAGTACTAATGAGGAGCTTTGCTTGATATAGATAGGTAGGTTTGTTCCAGAGTATGGAAAGTCTCTGGGACAGGAAATCTATCCCTCCAGCATGTTCTGTTTATTGTGGTGACAAGGTTTAGGTCCCTAGAGCATGTAGCTCAGAGGGATTGGGATTTCTTTAAGTGGAACATATCCAACAGCTCTGGGTTTGACATAGCTTTGTATGTTAGGCAGAGATTGCCTCTGAGTAGGCAATATGCGACGGAGTAAAGCTGGAGTTTTTTGAGACGGTCTACGTAGGGCATCTGTTTGAGGCCAGTAATCCTCTTTGTGAGGTATTTTTGTGGAGTTAAAATGAATTGTTTAATCTGTTGACTGATATTTATGATAGTATCATATGAAACCTACTTGTATATTAAGAACTACAATCATGCATCAACGAGCTACGGTTTTGTGGTACAGAGTGATGAAGTCCTAACTTTAACCAAGATAACTTGGGTTTAATTAGCAGGCAAATACACTGGAAGGATGGTGGCATGGAGGAAGGAAGTCGGCAGCTGATAGCAGCTCAGCTGTCCTGGAGGGAGGGAGGTGATTAGCCCCACGGCACTGCTGACCTCTGCTGAGTAAGTGGAGGTAATACCAGTCTACAGTGATGGGACTGATGTCACAAAGCCATGGAATGAATATCCTGAGCAAAGACCTGCTTAGGGTTTCCCTAGAGCAGCAGCTCTACCAACAGCTGTCAGCTGCTGTGGGGATAGGTTAGGCCACAATAGGGAGAGGACCCACATGACTTGTACATCAGATCATTCTGTAACAACCAACCCTCACTACTGGGAGAATGAACGGACCAATTGAGTTCTATAATTAATACAAACAGGTAGCTCAAGCAGATGAACTCTGAGCATGAAACATATAAGCATAAATATAGAAGTAAAAATAGCTCAGGAGAGGGGGAAAAAAAAAAAAAAAAAAAAGAGTCCAATAAATTTATTTGCTATAAACAAAAAAAGAGCAAGCTTTCACAGAAGCATATACTCAACACACTTAAAAATGTAAAAAAAAAAAAAAATTGTTTTAATAAAGAATGTTTTTTATTCAGACACACTAAAAAGTGAAAAAAAAAAAAACAAGGAAGAAAACTGAAAACGTTGCAAAAGAAACACAGACAAGCTGATTTCAGTAAAGCATTTGAGATTGGTTTTGCCGATTGTGGTACTGTGGTACCAGAAGTAATAGCAGGAATCGACAAAACCAGCCTGGAATACTTTTCTGAAATCAGCGTGTCTGTGTTTCTTTTGCAAAGTTTTCAGTCTTCTTCCTTGCTTTTACTTTTTAGGGTGACTGAATAAAAAGCATTCTTTATTTAAAAAAAATGTTTTTTATATATTTTTATTTCTTTTTTTTTTTTACTTTTAGTGTTTAACTTGGCTAATAACAGAGGAACAATACTTAAGATACTTAACACATTGCTATAGCTATCATTTGTGGGGGGAAAACACCTTTTTAATGTGAACTTCGTGTTTTTGGAACCGTGTGTGTGTGTGTAGGAAATGTTGTAGGGAGATTCGAGAGAGAGTGTGTGTGTGTGTGTGTGTGTGTGTGTGTGTGTGTGTGTGTGTGTGTAAGAGAGAGAGAGAGATACTGTTTTTTTCCACTGTCTCACTAATGACAGAGGGACAATATTTTACTTAGACTAAAATATTATCCTACTGTCAGTAATTGAGCAATGAGAAAAATATCTCCTTATCTTCACCTGTGTGCTTATAAAAAATCGCATCCATCTCCATCAATCCCTAAATCCTTCCCCTTTAGTAATCATTTTATCTAATTCCAATTATTTAATTTATTTCTGGAATTCCATCCTAACAGTCTTGGAAATAGAAGTTACCTCCCATGTTACACTATTAATCTCTTCTTTTCATGCATTTACTTTAAATATTTTACTACCACATCCATTATTTCACCATTTATTTTTTATCACTTTGCCTAAGAAAGGATTAATTATTCTTTTCCCACTAACTAACAATTTCTGTAAAATTAAACCTGCCTTATACCAATACTATTTAATTCATATATCTATATTTGCCTTCTTATATAGGCACTATGCCCCTTACATAGAATATCTTCACATTCCCTACAAATGTTCTCATCTATTTCTTTTTGACTCGGATAACATTTTTATTGTCTCCATAGATCTCACTTTCTATTTTTCCATTATAGTTCACCTATCACTTTTTAAAATGTTTATACAATTTTCTCATACACTTGTGTTGCATATTTTTTTCCTTTACTCCTGCATCACGCATAACTTACAACAACCCATTCGTCTCTTAACTCCTTTCCCTTCTGTATAATCTGTCATTATCCTTCCAGACGTCCCATATTGTTAAATGGTCTTACAGGGTTCGTGTGGGCAAACGTGACCATAGTGTCGGGGAGTGCATATGTGTGTGTGGAGGAAATGATGTAGGGAGATGTGAGACTGTGTGTGTGTGTGTGTGTGTGTGTGTGTGTGTGTGTGTGTGTGTGTGTGTGTGTGTGTGTGTGTGTAGGAAATGTTGTAGGGAGATATGAGACTGTGTGTGTAGGAAATGATGTAGGGAGATGTGAGACTGTGTGTGTGTGTGTGTGTGTGTGTGTGTGTGTGTGTGTGTGTGTGTGTGTGTTTGTGTGCGTGCGTGCGTGTGTGCAGGAAATGATGTAGGGAGATGTGAGACTGTGTGTGTAGGAAATGATGTAGGGAGATGTGAGACTGTGTGTGTGTGCAGGAAATGATGTAGGGAGATGTGAAACTCTGTGTGTAGGAAATGATGTAGGGAGATGTGAGACTGTGTGTGTGTGTGTGTGTGTGTGTGTGTGTGTGTGTGTGTGTGTGTGTGTGTGTGTGTGTGTGTGTGTGTGTGCAGGAAATGATGTTGGGAGATGTGAGACTCTGTGTGTAGGAAATGATGTAGGGAGATGTGAGACTGTGTGTGTGTAGGAAATGATGTAGGGAGATGTGAGACTGAGTGTGTGTGTGTGTGTGTGTGTGTGTGTGTGTGTGTGTGTGTGTGTGTGTGTGTGTGTATGTGTGTTTGTGCAGGAAATGATGTAGGGAGATGCTAGAGTGTGTGTAGGTGTGTGTGTGCGCACTTGTGTATTGTTTGCATGTCTGTATATCTCTATGTTTTTCTGAATGGGTCTTGTGTGTGTGGAGGAAATGATGTAGGGAGATGCGAGTGTGTGTGTAGGTGTGTGCTTTGTTTGTGTGTTGTGTGCATGTCTGTATATCTCTGTGTTCAGAATTGATGTGGTGTGTGTGTGTGTGTGTGTGTGTGTGTGTGTGTGTGTGTGTGTGTGTGTGTGTGTGTGTGTGTGTGTATATTGTCTCACTAATGACAGAGGGACAATATTTTTTAGAATGCTGTTTATTGAAACTGGCTTAGCAAGACAGTGTGACAGAACCACAAAGCCAGTTTCAATAAAAAGCATTAAAACATTCTAATAAAATGTGGTTTATCACATGATTTCATTCTAAACATTTCAATGGACATTTGCTTTAACAGTGCCATTTACCTTACTGGCCACAATTTTAACACTGGTTTTATACATATGTGACTATTTAAGCTTGGGGTCTGATCAGCCCTAACTATACTAATCCACTTCTTTTTAAGATATTGCATCCTTGTTAGCAGATTACTGCCTCTCATATGGTCACATACAATCCCCTTCCTTCAAATGCATATATCGTGCATTAATATAGTTGCTTCAGTTTTGTTACTTTTACCAACATAGAATTTCTTTATCTTCTAAAGCTTCTGTATCAAATACAACATGAGCATCTTTCTGAGATTTTATATACATGCTTTTAGAGGTATCCATATAGTTGCATCTAAAATGTTTCAGTTATAGAACAGGTCTAACATTCCAGTGGCATACAGATGGGTACTCTGGTGTGACAGAAAATAAAAAGGGGAGTCCAGCCCTAACATTTTTAGTGATACTTTTAGTGATATAATTTGCGATGTCCTTAGAAGTGCACTACCAGATGGTAGCTAATACATCTTATCTGATGATTTTCCATATGGAGTTGAAGTAGAGAAAACAATGTAAGGCTAATGGTTTCTTAAGTTAACTGTGCCTCCCTTTTGCAAATAGTGGGACCAATCCATGTCTTTTTTATTACCTCTTTACCTCATCTCTGTTCAGGACTTTAAACAAACAGATATCCTGAGACCTTGTAGTAAATTAATATAATAGGTGGAGAATGAACCATGAAACGCATTTTGCAGTTTTAGCATTTTTGACTGTACCTGATCTAGTGACACTGGGACCTTAAAGACAGAACAGGCACATTACTTCATGTCTTGGTAGAAATAGTTGAATAGCATCTTAATGATTCAAAACAGAGTGGCACAGCCAGAAAAAAAAATAAAAAGCCATATATGATCATATGGTGACGAAATATATAAAATTAATCAGATGTGTTAATTATGAGAAGCTACGGATAATGCAGGCAGACTCCAACATTGAATGTGCCTTACAAAAGCTGAGCATGATATGTGTTTTCTCATCTTTGCACCAGTCACTTGGCACATTAAACCACATTGCTTGAAAACTGTATTTCAGTTCATTGATTCTGGAAGCAAAACCAGTGATAAACTAAAACTGTACAGTTTTCTCAATAACAAACCACAGAAATGTACAGTTATTTTGGTGTTTGCAACATCTAGACTTGCATTATAAAAAATGTGGGCAGACACCCACCACCATCCTCAATGAGGTAATATTAGTAGCGCTTACAGCAGTAAAAGTACTTGTTTACTTGCAGTGCCATATACATCTACCTTTATAAGCACAGATGGGGCACCTTTGATATGTTTTTTCTGATTTGCTGCAACTTGCCTTGCACTCATATCCCTGAGGAGGTGTGTTCTACATTCTAAATGTCAATGCATCTGACTTCTCATTTGAGTACATTCATTTCATTCTTTAAATTATACTCAGTAAATGCTAATTAAGTAATTAACTACTGGTTTCAAGATATCCAAGGCTTGGAAGCCAATGGAGAGGAGTACACTCTTTTGATGGAAATGTTACTTTCACCATTTCTGAAATGCTGTATTTTTTGTTCTTGTTTTACATATTCTTATTTGCAAAAAAAATATGAAAATGATGGAAAATCAGAATATTAATAATCAAATGGGTCTATATTTTTGTGTCCATCACCAGACAAAATATTTTCCCATCATTTTGAAAAATATTCTTCAAAGTAACATAATAAGTAAACATAAATAGATGCAGACACACACACACACACACACACACACACACACACACAAACACATCTACTGTATATGTATTTATTTATTTTTTTATTTTAGAATACAGATCTACACAGATCCTACATTCCATTTTACATTCTATACCATAACTACAGGATGGACATATAAACATACCCAACTGCCGAATAAGAAGTCACATACATCATATAAAAAGATGAGTAGAAATCAATCTCAAAGCTACATAGGTTCATAGGAGGTTATTAGGCTAGTGACCTTAGAGCCCTTATAAGCCTAGCCATGTTAATCCCATGTTGTCTCAGTTGTCTTTGGTTAGATGGATGTAATTCGCAGAGCACGTCTAGGATAAACATCGACTACCCCTGTCCATGCATTTCATACATTACTTCAAGAGCTGACAATAAACAATAGGGTTTCAAGTTTATATTTCCAAACATGGAATTTCCCTTCAAGTATTAAGTAGTGGATTGGCCAGCACAGATGCAGTCAGAGCAAGTACTCCTGTTTACTAAGTGTTTTAGTATGGGCTAGGGAATGTCATGGAAGTCTTCTCCAAAGGAACTAAGCATTCCATGTGCAAGATGAAGAACTTATTCTGAACATAAAGAGGATCCTTTAAGTATAATTACTCATAAACCAGAAGGCATAGTGTAAACAATAATCCTTCTCATGTACAGGAGGTAGTCTGTGAACCTTTAGAGGTGCGGAAGTGATGTTTCATCCTGGTTCAAGCTTTTACTAATCTTGCTGCCTCAGTTTTCATAAGGTACAGGCTATGCAAACTTCTTTTGTGTTCTTAAAGAAAGATAACTACATTAAAAAAAAAACTATAATCTAATAAGAATATATAGCACGTCTAGTTCATCTTATGCAGTGAGAAAGTACACTAAAATTGCATCACTTTGGTAATGCTACAGTGCGTCACTGATAATTGCATATCATGTTACCCCTTCAAGGACAAGGTTGTTCACTTTTCACTTTTCTGGAGGGTTGCAAAACCTTCTTCCCTGGTGATAGTTTAAGAGTTATGTTCTCAGAAAATGCCTCAGTTACTTCACCTAATCTTTGGAATGTCTCCCTTGTCTGAAATTATACGGAGATAATTTTCAGCTATTCATCGTTGTAGCTCCTAGACACAAGTGTAGTATCGATGATTCGTCTGATGGAATAATAAGCTCAGTAAGACATTACAAAGCAACAGACCAGAGACTAAAAGGACTCTGTTTCAATTCTGGGGTGACTGCATTAACTATCTATCCCTAATGTATGTTCTTCTCATATTGGTATAGTGAAAACAGATGTAATATATGTATGTAATAAGTCTTGACCAGATATTCATTAAATTATTTTTAATGCATGTCATAATGGATAGTAAGGCACAAGACCAATGGCTTACAGACATTATGCTTCTGAAAAGTACATTAAAAGTCTTTAGTGTACCTTCTCACGTAATTGATTTATTCATTCATCCATTCATTTTCTGATACTTACTTTAATTTGTTAAGGATCACAACGTGCTGGGGCCTATCCCAGTAATCAGTAGGCATGAGGCCAAGAACCTAATCCCGAATAGAAATGCCTGTAATTAGATTTCAGCAGAAAAATAAAATTGAAACTCAAAATACACATGACATTCGCTGTGCAAACAGATGACTTGCATTAGTCAATGTGGCTTGTTCAGGATCGCACAGTATCGAAGTAGGAGCTGATGCGATTCAAACCCAGACTTTTAATTTACTTCCTTAGTATGGCAACTCTGCAGTTTTAAGTACTTTGTCAATGTATAAAAACAATTGGCCATTTGCTTAATTCTTTAGTGTACACTTGTGATGTGTATTAGATTATTTAAATTCAAACCCTGGTGTAATTCATCACTTTCTTATGTAGCCTATTTATACGAAAAAGAATGACAGTGAAAGAACAAGAAACTGGGGAGTGTCATGCATTGAATATGAAGATGCATAGTATTTCGCCAGACAGTGCCAAGATTTTCACCTTTTATGTATTTTGCCAGACAGTGCCAAGATTTTCACCTTTTATGCATTTTGCCAGACAGCGCCAAGATTTTCACCTTTTATAACTGAAGTATTGTGTAGTGTTTCTAGGTACTAAGAAGGAAAGCTCTAAATCTGTGTTTGAATCCTGCTACCTGCCACATGCATATTGAGTACTTCTGTGCATCACTTCTACTTTTCTGTGAGTCTCCTTTGTACTATATGTCAAATAAGTTTTAAGGTAATTTTGCATCACATTTGAAGACCATTCTTTTCCTGTGATTTCAGGTACCATGAGGATATTATTAGTTTTCCTTTCCTTTCAGACCACATGCAGAAATGAGCTCTGGTGTTGCTCTAACTTTTCTACAGATTAAAATGCATACAATTGTTTATCACAGTGAAAGAATATATGATACCACATAGCTGTTGAGATGAAGTCAGGGTTATTGGCTATGCGATATTTCCCTGCAAGGGCAATTGGTTGTGGACATATGGTTGAACTCTGCTGCAAAGACACATGGCTGTGGCAAATTCACAGTAGGTACACAGGAGCACACAGCACCATGTCAACAGCTGGAATATCCAAGCAGAGGGAGCAACAATGTCCATAGCCCACAGGACCCTAAGAACTGTAAGAAATATGGCAGGTACCCACATCAGGATGCCTCGTGGGCATGTCAGTGGCAATGTCTAGTGGTTATTTGTTAGGTGGCAAGGGAGTAATGAGTGTTGCACGTGGTGTACAGTACATGCTTATATAATTACAACACGTAGAGTAGAAGTATGTAGCAGCAAAGAGGAAATCATGTGCTTCGCTGAAGCCGCACTTACGCTCCAGTATGTGTTTTAGGTGATACTTTCTAGATTCAGTGATTGTCCTACAGGCAGTAGCAGGTATTCCCTGGATCAAGGTTTCTATGTGGGCATGTTAAGAAGTTGAGTCAGGTGTACAGTAAGCCATTCTGCTAACATTTTCAGCCACTAGTACTAGGCCTCCACCTAATTTTTCATCCATGTAAGATCCATGTCAGACAGGTCTCATACATTTCAGTTCCCCCCTGCATTTGAAGATTGCAGCTGTGGGCATGATGCTACATGCTTCTCTGTGCTCACAGTGAATTTGCTGCAGCTGTGTGTCACTGCAGTTTAGATACGAGTCCCCAACCAGCTGTGCCTGTAAGGCAGTGTCTTACGATCTGTAAGCCCAAATCCTGTTGACACTGCTTTGGGCAAGGAATTTATATCCTGAAACAGTATAGTTCTATGAACAGAAAGCAGTATGAGATAATATCATCTAAGTATCAACATAATATTTTGTATTCTAGTTAAAGTTTGTATAAATGCTATACGAGAAACACACAAGCATTTTGAATATTTTAGACCTTTATTGGGCTTCATTAAGTTATTGTCACAGAATAAACTACTATACATAAAACAAGGAGGAAATCGCGTTCCTGAAAGAGGGCTCATGCAGCTCAAAAACTGTTGTTTTTTTCCCTTGTAACAACTAAACATATAACAGCATTTGTTTGTATCAAACTTTCATCATTAGGACCAGCAAGGTATCTGAACTAATTATATCAGTAATGTATTATGATTCTAAAACAATGCAAATGACTTCGAGAAACAAATGTTTGAATTTATCTTTGATGCTGTTGGTTTTCAGTGTAGTCATGTGACATAACAAAGCCTTTCATATTGCACCTCAACATAATTCCTGTGATAATTTATTGAAATTAAGATTTAAGTGATATCCTGAATCTTGAAGTAATAAGCTAGACTGCTTTGGTTTCATCTGTTGCACTGCATATCTGTAATTACTGATAGCAAGGACTTTAGCTATTATGTTTTATTTTTTTATCACTGTGTGTCCTCTAAAATGCTGCAGTCATTTGGCTTTCTGCATTCTAAAAGACCTGCACTAATGCACATATAAACCTAACTCTACAATACCATCTCAGGGATATTGATTTTAAAATTTAAGTCATAATTACTTAAAAGTACATTGACAGATGTCTGCATGAAATGTGGCCAACCGTCCTACAGAAACTATTATAGAACTAGGACTCCTGAGCAAATATTAACAGAAAGGTAACATAAGTAGCACAGAGTGAAGATATTAAATGAAGATTGTTATAGCACCTGCTGCAAATGGTGAAAAAGAAAACTTGGAATTTAAAAGCCATTCCTTATTTATTACTTGTTGCATTTCTAATGCTGCCTTCAACTGAGTGTGCATGTATAAGAAATTAAGAATAAAGATATGCACAATATTTCACAGGAAACCTAATTCAAGAACTGAGCCCAGCTGTAACAATAACAGCAATGCATTTCCCAGTGATATATTACATCAAAGTACATCAGCCTTTGGGATGTAATGTTCTGCTGTGCTTTGTGCATGATTGCAGTCATAGCAATTCATTAACTGCAACATTCACATAATCTTTGACTATGGTCTACTGCAAATGGACTTGGGATACTGGTGGTAAGGTAGGCATGTATATATAAAACAGTATTAGGATTAAATTATAGGAATGTTGATAATAGATAATGTAGTAAATTAGTGAGAGAACAGCAGCACACAGCAACAGAATTGCCATTTTGTGGATGTATGGATCATCATACACTAGGCTATTTGTCTTCCACATTCTGTAAGTATTCATAATAAGAATATTCAAAGTAATAATGCAATTACTTCTGCTGACTTCATCCAGCTAGAATAGTTAAACCATCAGGAAGATTTTCCCTCAAAAAAAAAAAAAAAAAAAAAAAAAAAAAATATATATATATATATATATATATATATATATATATATATATATATAGATATAGATATATATATCGTAAGTGAAGATCATCTCATTCAGATCACAAAAGAATCCACCAGGGGAAACCATTTTTAGGCATTGTTTGCATCATTATGAATATTAGTGATGCACTGTGTGAGATCATCCCCTTTACAACTAGTAGCAATCATCTGTTAAATACATCGTGCATTGACCTTAAGGCTCATCCAAAGGTTTTTTTAAGGCTCAAAGCATCATAATAATAAGAAAAAGCATTACTCAGAAGCTTATAGTAGAACAAGAACAAACTAGTGGTTTGGGTCCGAATGTCAGAATTTCAAGTCTAAAATAATATATAATGAACACCTTTCTAAAACAGTCAAGATAGTCTTAAACCAGTTTGTCTTAAAAAAAAAAAAGCAACACATTTATTATAAAATAATACATCATCATCATGGAGGATAAATCCTTAATTAAAAGAAAAAAGTTGTACAAACTATACAAAATTTTCATCAGATTACCCAAGAATTCTTCACATCTGTTGAATCTTGTCTAGATGACTCCAAATTCCTACTGATCACAAGCAAACAAAACTGCTGCTGTTTACCCCTAAAACTGTCATCCAAAATACCCCCCCCCCCAAATAACACTAAATAACAAAAGCATTGAACAGTTGTTATTCCTGGTATTTCTGTGTAGTCAATCAACAATAATATAAAATTAATTTAACTCATGGCTGCCTACTCCCCATTGTCCCATCTATACACACTAACTCTCCTCTAG
Organism: Protopterus annectens; assembly: GCF_019279795.1. Taxonomy (NCBI): domain Eukaryota; kingdom Metazoa; phylum Chordata; order Ceratodontiformes; family Protopteridae; genus Protopterus; species Protopterus annectens. The sequence continues at coordinate 201,643,773 of NC_056743.1, forward strand.
ATTAAGTTGAAAAGCTTTCCCTTAAAATGTCAATGCACCTCATATGAACTTGTCTATATTATCCTCCTTTTTTAGTTTTTCCTTTCTTGTCTTGTCTTCAGTACATCTTCAAGATTATCTCTACTAAACATACTGTATGAACAACCATCACATGTTACTACCTGCTATACTTTTAATTGTATGTCTAAACCACTATGCTTATGCAAATAAATGTCTTACACAATCATATGTTATTATCTGCTATATTTTATAATTGTATATCAAAACCACAATGCTCATGTTAAATATCTTATGTATAGTATGTTAGCAGTTGTTCTGGAGCTTTTCTCCTCGGGCCTCTGCTGAAAATGGACAGGTCTGTCCAGTTGGACCTCCCCGGTAAACAAATGTAAAATAAGTAAATAAGAATAAAATCCTTTGTTTCCAAACATGAATCAGAAAGACTTACCAAAAGCTTGGCCTGTTATATAGAGCCAAACCATTTCTCAATGACAGAACCAGGGAAGCCATAGCTAAATCCTATCTTCTCCCTACCCTTCTGTATGCCTCTACTTTTTTTTTTTTTTTTTTAACAAAATCACAAATTAATATACAATCAAAAATGGAACAATGCTAAAGTAAAATAGCCAGCTTTACTGTTAACAATCCCAATAGAACTCGCCACTGCTAGCCCTTAAACACCTCATCTGGATTGAACTCCTATATTACCTGCATCATAATCCACTACTAATCACACACTCCTTAATATATAATCCTTATCAACCCAGCAGAACCTTCCATTCTGAGGACAAACTCATGCTAAGCATCACTAACTCCTCAACACAATAAGAGTCTAACTATAGTCCACTAGTGTCATTGAGCTCTAGAACATCCTATCATCCACCTTTGAACAGCTTGAAAACTATAATTCAAAAAATTAAAAAAAAAAGTTATCTAAGAGAACACCTCTGAACATCCTAGCTATGTAACTTTGTATCTCCTAGTTAAAATTCCTTTAACACTACCTGCTGTTTTCACGTTCTTTCCTAGTCCACCTTATCTCTTCTTCACTTACCAAACCATTTTCTCCTCCACAATTAGCTCCTGTTAAAAACTCCCTTTATAAAGTGGCTGCAAAATACTCTCTCCTAATATCACCTTATGCGCTGTGCTCCTATTCCTAATTACTGGTCAGTAACATTTTAGCAGGTTTTACTTTTTATACTCATGTAAAATAACAGCCTTTCAACACTATTTGTTTTTTGCATACTACCTTGGTATTGACTTGATGTACACAGCTCCTCTGTACTACTATGAACTATGTCAAACTTGAGAATTTACATGAACTAGATGATTATTACAGTCTCTCGTGTTTTATAAAATACTAATGTAATGACTTTTTAATGTTTAATGAAAATGTAATCAAAACTCTCTGTTATTTGTTGGATCTTTTCTCCCCGACCCCCACTGAAAAGACGTCTTGCACCTAGTCAGAATTCCCTGGTAAATAAATGTAAAATAATAAATAAATAGCAAGAGAAATGCAGGGTCTGCACAAGTAGTAATACTGACATATACCCCCTTGCCCTAGTATCCCTTTCCATGTAAAGCCAGCATGATGATTCTGTCTGTTATCATCCACTCCTCTCCCATACGCAGTAAATATAGTGCAGGGTACTTTCGCACCCCTCTGCAAACTTATGACTGCATTTTTTTTTTCATGCTGAAAAATAGGCATCTGCCATTGCCCTTAGCTGAAACAGGACTACAGATCCTATAGGCTCACTTCCCTAAATGATAGCATGAAGGGTTTAGGTCTGAGAAAGGAGGAACTACAGCAGTGAACCCATGATATATTTTCTCATTATTAAAAACAAACCATGATTACAGTTTGCAGATGAAGGTCTCCTCAGGAGTTCTCCGTCACTTCGTCTATTTTTAACCAAGGAGATTTAAATCCATTCCTGGGAGTGTCATTGCAAAAACAATGTGATACGGCTCATCCGCAAAGAATATAGTTTTTATCAGATTTGGCCGTTGTATTTCTTGTATGAAAATTATGCCAGGCAATGTATAATCTAACCTTGTATGTAGTGTTAAAGATCATTTCCACAGCAGAAGGCTTTACAGACTGGAACAGCGGCGATATTTTTCTAGGGCTTGTTCCACCATGAATGACTAGAAATCAGATATGGGAGCCAAATCGTTTAAAGGAAAATATGGGGAATGAATGGCCAGTTGGGTTGACAGGGATGGCACAGAAAAAATGGTTAAAGTCTGACTGACATATTTTGATGAAGGGTGACTAAATGCTAAAGTGTATACGGCCTACTTTGAGTAGAAGGCATTACTAAAAGTTTCACCTTCAATTGCTTCTTAAGAAGCTTTACCATCTCATGACTGAAACGTAAAGATGATTTACTTCCTTGGGACTATAAACTCCAAGTCTTTAGGCTTCCATGCCTGAAAAATACAATCAGTGGGTACTTACTGCCTAGATAAGTAACCCAGGAATTTATCACAGGCTACCTAAAGAAAGCATTAGGAAAATTTCTGGGTGATGTGCAGGGGATAGGAAGCCTCAACTGAGTGGGCTTTATTATACTAAATAACTCTGAAAATGAAGAATGTTCTGGGGATAACTTGTAGAAGAAGGATACTTGTCCTCATCAGATTTAAAGTGAGAAAAACTCTGAAACTTCAGACATAAAAGCAGATAAGAAGAAAGGCAGCGATGGACAGAATCTTTTTTCCTGCACAACTTAAAGGTTGACCTTTGTTTAGAACATAAGAGTGGGTCTGGAATATTTAGGTGTTTAGGCAGTGATGGGGTGTCTGTGTGCAATGGAGAGTTGATATGCTGCAGCAGAAACTGTAGTAGGAATAAGCAGTACCAAGTGCCACTGTGTACCTTGGGACTGTGTCTGGTAAAGGGTGCTCTTCAGTATGCAGTCATCCACCATCAGGCAATGACAAGGCCTAAATATCCATTGTGGGCCTAGGAACTCCTGCAACTCCATACTTGGGTGAAGAGCAAGAGTGAGAGAGAGAAAAGAGAGTAGTGTCTCAAATATCCCAACTGACTAACCCATTGCTCAGCCAAAAACAAGAAAACAACTGTAAGGAACCAGTGTCAATTCCAATACTTCATTCTGGAGATCCAAGTTCCAGCTTCTCACAAATCAAGATTATCCCTCAAGGGCATGTACTATGCTAATGGACTAATTTTGACAGATGCCTTGGTTTCACTCCCAAAACTGGTTGCAGGAAGTCGCTTTTCTGCTTCACCTCAGTGAAACTGAAAGACACCCTGTTAGTTGACAATACTTGTTAAAACACCAAGAAGTTTTGAGAGTTCATAAGCCGCATATAGTACTGTGGATTTTTGTAAGGAACCAGACCTAGAAGCTCAAGTCTGATATTTGGATCCCTTATCTTTATGCTTGACTATTTCATGGCTGTTGTCCACTTTTGGGTCCTCAAGTTAGCCCCTGTGCCAGCTTGAGCCCATTATAGCCGAATATGGCAAGATATTGAGGCCTTGCACTTGTCCCTCCTTCAGCCACTGATAGCTATGTTGAAATGATAGTGGCAATTCTTATAAGAGAGTAGATCAAGCTGAAGTCACAAACAATTTAGGTAGGAAGTGTTATATCCTTGAGTGGTGATCTTTTGATAGAAAAAGAAAAAGGTTTTAGATGTGGACACATCCCTGAGCACTTGATGTAAAATGTGAGGAGGAAAACTTAGCATGCAGCACAATGTGGACTTGAATTTTGGTGCAAAGATGCCAGCAATAGCCAAAGGAGACAATAAAGGTGTATCATTTAACACCTGGTATTTTCAGATAGCCATCAGCAGTAGCACTACCTGTTTCGCGGTTCTGTATCTGTTTTATCGTCTTTCATTTTCATATTCCTCCTCCTACTCCTCGTACTGGCCTTGAAAAGGACTCTTACATTAAGTGTTGCACTTTATATGCATGTAGAGGCTTTGTTAAAATTCCAGATATTTCTTTGTATGTGATCACAGCTTTATTTTATGTAGTCAAACTAATACATTTTACATGAGAAAAATATAATACACTCATAACTTTATTCCTCCACCCTTTCTTCCATAACTATAATTATTTCTATTTGGGAGGGATTAGCATAATGACTAAGGTCTTTGCTTCACTGATCTAAGGTACAGGGTTTAATTCTGACCTTGTAATAGTCAGTAGTGTGATTTTCTAGTATTTACCTATGAGCCTACTCTTTATTGTATGACAGTTAACCAAGTAAGAGTAGTGTCTGCTGCATAGCTATGTAAGTTCTGCCATTCCCTGATGTCACACTGTAGTTCTACAAGCAGTGACACTCCCTAATATCACTCTGTAGTTACTTACAGTAATAAATGTCACTGAGCAGATCTCTCAACCTGCAGACACTGAAAATATGAACAAAGGTTCTTGAAAAGTAGGTACATCCAGCCAAAAATCTGGACATCCAATCAGCATAATTTTTGAACACCAAATAACATATAACTCTTCCAACTTCCAATAGGAATGTGGTTTACTACTCAGAAAGACATTTATAAAACAATGAGTGACAAAAATGATGGAAAAACATAAGCACATTATCAAAGACAGTGTAAAATCTGTAGATGTCAGTAAACTATATTGTAAAATTCTTCCGCACAAGGTCATTCATATTATTATCGCTTCTCAAAAAAAGAAGTTAAGATGTGTGTTTTCTTTCTATAACTTATTGTTGTGACTAGTATGGTGTTCATGTAGTGCATTTGCCTTATATCAGAAAGCTTCAAAATGATGACAGGAATAACAACATTGTGTTAACGGTAAATTTAGACCAGATCATTGTCAAATGGGACCCAAAGCAGGGTAATGGGCCACTCCACCTGCAGCCATTCCAGTTTACTATTACTTGGTTCTCTCTTGCTAGTTACCATAAACACTGTTCAAAACTTTCAGTGTGCATACCAGTTTCTTCTTTACTTTATCACGATTACAGAGATTTGGATTTAATTTAAAATATTTTTAAATCAAATTTCATAGCACAAACACTGCTGGCTATTTGCCAAAAACAGACTTGGCATGAGCTGCATTGCCTTAAAACTTACTTTCATTAAAATGCATCTGATCAATAGCAAATTTAGTGTACTTTGGGTCCTGGGCTGTTTTCAAATGATGGGTCCCCTGCACACATTTTTAGGACTAATCATAAATGTATGTGTTCTCTGATTTATGTTCCTGATGGTTTTAAATTATATTTTTTGTTTAATACAACATCTATTAGAGTGCATTTTAAAAATGTAGTTCCAAATATTTTTTTTACAGTAAGCAGTGAAACAAAATATATATACCAATATATATTTTTTATCCTTTTGTTGACCGGGTTAGTCCCACTAGTCTAGTAGGTTCTTTTCAGGGGAGACAAGATGTGGTATTTATACTACATGCAAAATCTGGTTGTGGCATTAGGGAACTTGGACTATTCTTTTTGATAGGTACTATGGGATTTTTTGCATCCACTTAATCTATTACCATCTCAAGCAGATGGGACCTTGGTTTAACATCTCATCCAAAGGACAACACAATCAGGAGTGCAGCACCCCCTTCTGCTGCACTGCAATGTCAGCAGTCCATCTACTTGGTGTGGGAATAGATACCTTAGTCGGCTGCACCACTGCTACCTGTTGTGCCTTGACACTGTTTATAATGATAATGACAAAAGTGCCCATTTTAGAATATTTCAAACATAAAAGGCCACTCAAATTGCTGTCATTATAACCCATCAATATTCATACTCACCAATTATGTACACTTTATTGACTATGCACCCGTCTGATTGTGGTAAAAATGGCCACAGGAAAGTAGTCCACTTTGCTTTAAGCAGATGTACACTAGTCCTGCAAGGACAGACTAATGACTTTTTAACTTTATCAGCTCAGGGAGTTCAGTCATTATTATCCACAGACATACCTCAAACTGAACAATTATAGTTACATTATTGACTGCATTCTTCTTAGATATCTATGTCAAAAAGCAATTAACAGTAATAATGATCAAAGTCACATATTTCAAATTTCTTTAACACAAACACACAGTAACTAAAGTATTCCAACTTAATTCATACACACAGTAGTCCTGAAGACTGTTTACAAATGACTAGCTGATAATAGGATAATGCTTTCATCCAAAGAGATCCACATCCCCAGCAGTTATAGCCATTTTCATATTGTTATAAAGAAATAAATTATATGAACTTCATTGGTAGTTTTGAATAAACTACATGAAATTATATTAAGATCACTGGTATCAGATCATAAGATTCAGATGTATATAGCACAGTTTAAATAGAAGTGTATTTATGAGTGGATAATAAGTATTAACCATTTGATAACATATGTTAAGTCAATATGTATAATCTCTGCAGAAGTAAAAGTTATTTGAAGAATTCCAGACTAAAGAAAATTATTACTAATGCAGAGTTTGCTGCTGGCCAACATCATTGCATTACAGTGCTGCATCTACAAATGCAATGCCTGCTGCCCTTGAAGAATAAACTGCCTAGATTACATAAAATAATTGGTGTGTTAGTGATACTGCCATAACATTTTCTGAAACAGATCAGCTATGCGTCAGGGAAAGGCTGGCAAACAATGACAAGAGGTTCATAGTTACTAGGCATTCAGTTCTGGAGACCATTAAGTAGCCTAGCCCAAATTCTAAATTGTTCCAAAGCACTTTATGGTAAGTATCACACACAAGGTGAATGAAGGTGAAGAGATTCCATCTCTCACCTTGCCACAAGAAGCATTTCACTAACTAGGAAGCACTGTAGTACTGTGCGATAACTGCCACAGTAACCGTTTTTAACTACATACTGAAGTTATTTACAATCTGATCTTGTAGAGATTATATCACCGTAACATGCTAACAATGACTACATAATGGATGCTGAAGATTAGACAGATCATCACGCCATATAATGCAGACTAAATGACCTGACAAATGTCAATTCCATTGCAGTTGTTGAAGACTGAAAATAAGATATTGCAAAAATATATTTCTAAAATGCAACACATTTGGCCTACTGCAATGCAACATATTTAGACAGTATTACACAATCCAGGCCTGTTAATGAATGAATTAATTCATTTGTTTGTTCGTTCATTCATTCATTCTTTAATGTGACAAAGCAAAACAGTTCAATTAAAAGCAATAGAAATACTGCAGCAGATTTTGGTGAACAACCCATAAGTCATACAAAAATCAGTCATGCTTGTAGGACACTTGTATTTCATTTTTGACCTTCCTGTGTTTTCTCCATCATCAATAATAACTATCCCGTCTAACATCACTCAGTGCAGGTCTGACTTGTTTGAATGGATAGTAGTACTGTATTGTTGTAGCATACACCAGCAGAGCTGGATCATGAACAAATGGGGCCCTGTGTAAGGTAATGAATCAGTCCCCTGCCAGCTAAGCCATTATCCCATTACTTGACTGACTGTCGCCAGTTACCGTAAACACTGCCCAAACTGGTCAATGTACATACCGTTTTCTTCTTTGCTTTTTGCCATTATCACAGAGATTTGGATTTAAAGCTTTTATTTCAAATTTTGCATAAAATCACTGACAGCTGTTTTCTAAATAAAGTAAAACACTTTCATATTGAAAACAGGAAGCATAAGAAAAAGTAAACCTCTCTCCCCTTGAAACTCACATTTAGTGAAACTGCATCTGATAACCCATTAAACTACAAATGACATGCTGGAATTCAAACTGAAATAGCATATAGTGAAGTGCTAATTAGCTGCAATGTTAAGAGTGCAGGAATTCAAAAGACAAACGTAATGCATTTACTAACAGCCTGTGATAGCCCACTGGACACAAATGTCCCTTTTCAGGAGCAGTTCAGGAGTAGAGTCTGGTGACCTTGGTATAGTCCCACTGAAGACAAATCAACTCTGAGGGAATCAAACCATGTATGATAAGCAGCAGCTTTTAACAGCTCATACCCTTAGTCATCTGCACTACAGGCTAGACAAACTGTTGTAATCCAACTACAAAACTATGTAATTATTTGGCTGACATTGACAGACTGTAACCCACTGTAATTAAAAAAAAATTGTCAAAGGAGGCCTGGTAGTTGGTGCAGTGGATTAAGCTTCTTGCCTCCCATAGTGAAAGTTCAGAGTTTGATTCTGTTGGTCAGTTAACCAGACAATACCCCCTAACTGGGGCATTTCTCTCACAGACACACACACACGCACACACTCCTGCAACAGATACAATTAGATTAACTTCTTGCTCCGTTCCTAAGACAAAATCAAATCTCCCACACGCATTCACATGCTAGTTGGCTTCTCATTCTATTCTCTTAAATCAACTCTCCTGCACACATAGTGGTTTGACTGGCTTTTCATTTTGATCTTAATCAAATACCTTGCACGCACAGATTTACCTGATGCTGCTGACATCCAAATCTGTACTGTAGATATGTCAATATCTCTCTGTTCAGAGCATTTTTTTAATATTTTAAAGCCAGCAAGGATGTCTTAATGGAGCATGTTTTTTATTATTTAAAGCCAGCATTGGGTCTTAGGCAGCTGCCTAGGTTGCCTAGCGCTGGATCTCGCTCAGGGTTAATAAAGCCCGAAAACAGGTACACACCACCAAAAATAGGTACATCATGTGCAGGGGTAAATCAGGTCTGAAAATGGGAATGTTCTTCCAAAATAGAGACAGTTGAGAGGTCTGTCATTGAGAATAATGCAGGCACTGGCACCCTCAACTGTCACTGTGTAGTTTTGCAGGTACAGAAGCTCCCAATTGTCACTCTGTAGTTATAAAGACACTGACATTCTGTCACTTTGTAGTTATGCAGGCATTAACACTACTTTCACTGTATAGTTAATGTGGCACAAACACTCAGTATTTCCACTGAATAGTTATACAGGCATTGACATTCCCTACTGTTCCTGTAGTTATGCAACTGGTGATACTTCCAACTGTCACTCTGTAGTTATGCAGACAGTAACACACCCAACTGTCATTATGCAGTTATCCAAGAACATAAACTTCCTACTAATACTCTAGTTATGCAGATTTATGCAGGTACAGACACTTCCTGTTATGACTATATAATTATTCAGGCACTAGCTGTCCTAATGTTACTCCATAACTAACCATGTTCTACCAATCCCTGCTGTTACTGTGTGGGTGACCAGCTTCTGACAATTCCTTCTGGAATGCAGCAATCATCCCTATTCAGACAGCTTCTACTGAACCTCTTTAGTTAGTCCATCAGAAACTGCCCCTATAACGAAACATAGAAACTGACAGTAAGTATTTATTTATTTATTTTGCATTTGTTAACTGGGTTGGTCCAGCTGAGTAAGAATTTACCCTTTTTCAATGGAGACCTGAGGGAAAAGCCCCAGACAGACATACAAGTAGAAACAAGTTTACAGTAATACAGAGCAAAACAATGTCATGAATACTATGGATAAGAAAAATTAATGTACTCCACGGAATTATGCATAGTTTTATACATAAAAAGTATAATAATAAGATTGTAGGAAGAAAAACACAATAATAAATCCAGGTGGTATGCAGTAAGTGAAGTAAGGTTATAGGTATTATTTTGAAAAGAAACCTGTTATTATTGGATTAGTGGCTAGAAGGAGAATTGTGTATGTGCAGGGGGCCTCAGATCTGAGGATGAAACTAGTGCAGAAGTAAAAAAGTAGAGAAATGTGTATGTACAAGGGGCCTCAGATCAGAGGAAGAAATGGTGCAGAAGAAAAAAGCAGTAGAGGAGGGATGTAGTGATCTAGAAGGAGGGAGTAGAAGGGAGAGCGGTTAGATGTAGTAAGTTATAGGAAGAGGAAAGGTCTTATAGTTCAAACTTAGTGATGAAGTGGGTATAGGGAAAGGGAGGGGTTAAGTAGGGTGGTTACAGGTACATATAGGGTTGTTATGAAGATACAGTATCAGGTCATGTTTGAATTTAGGAAGGGAGGTATGGCTTCTGATTTGGAGTTGGAAGATTGTTCCAGATAAGGGAGATGGAGTGTTTATAGAGTATTTTACCTATGTTCTTGTTGGGTCTATAGACTTGTAGTAAGTGTTTATTGGAGCTGCGCAGGGGAAGGGGAGGGCTATACTAGGAGATCAAGTTGGACAGAGATGGACAGTCAGAGTTTGAATTAAGAATTCTAAAAGCTTGGATCAGCTGACTTTTGGCGAGAAGGTGTGGGAATTCGAGCCAATGTAGATTTTTGAATGCGGTGCAGTGATGGGATGTATAGGGGCTGCTGGTGACCAATCTAGCAAGTTTGTTGTAGGTTTGGTCTAGCTTTGCCATCAGGTAATTTTGTAGATTAGAAAATAGAGGGAAGCCATAGAGGAGGGCAGGGAGGAGATAGAATTGGGCTAGCAGTAGTTTTGAGTTGGGGGTCAGGAATTTGCTATTTTTGTATAGCAAGCCCAGTTTTTGGTGTGTTGTCTTTATGGAATGAAGTATGTGGAAGTCTAGTTTGAGCTGGTCATGTATGATGACACCCAGGAGTTTAGTGTGAGAGTCTGGTCTTATGATGGTGCCATTTAGAGAGAATATAAGAAAGCTGGATTTGTGGTGGGCTACAGTTTTAGGCAGGAATAATAAAGGCTTAGTTTTTGAGGGGTTCAGGATGAGTTGATTGTTGGTGAGCCACTTCTCAACAGAATGAAATGAATTTTGGGTGGTATGGCGAAGGTTGTTGATATAGTCAGAAATGGAGATCAGAGTTGAATAATCTGTGAACTGTGTGATAGAGGAGAGGTTACTGGCAGTGTGCAGATCATTGGTGAAGAGATTGAAAAGGCGGGGACCGAGAATTGTGCCTTGAGTAATACTAGTCTGACCTGCCAGAAAGGGTGAAAAGGAATTTTGCCATTTAACTGCTTGTAGGCGATTGGACAGGTAACTTGAGAACCAATTAAGAGTGGGGATGGAAATGTTCAGATGAGAAGGTTTATGAAGTAGAAGGTTGTGAGAGAGAGTATCGAAAGCCTTTGAGAGATCTAAGAAAAGGCAGGACACAAGTTTGTTGTTTCTGGCCTCAGCTACTGTATGTAAGAAGGATAAGAGTGCAGCATTAGTACTGTGTTTGGGTCTGAAGCCATGCTGGGTGGTGGTTAAAAGATTGTTTTGAGTATGGTGGGAAAGTAGTTGAGAATGGATACACTTTTCGAGAATTTTGGAGAGGGGAGAAAGAATAGCAATGGGAAGGAAGTTAGATGGTTCTGTGGAGTTACCTCCTTTATGTAGTGTGTTAGTGTAGTACTGCTCCCAAATAGAGGGGACAGTTCTTGGATTGAGCGGTTGATTAGAATGGTGACAGGAAGGGCAATAGAGTTAGCAGCAAGTTTTAGGAATTGGCGAGGTAGGTTGTCATGGGGCAATGGAACAAGGTTTGAGTTTACTGAGGAGAGTTTTAATATAACTAACAGATACAGGTTTGAGCATGAAGGGGTCAGAGAGGTTAGTGGAGTCAGATTGGGGATATGAACAAGTGTGGGCTTGGTAGTGAAAGTAGTAGAACTGGAAGTGGAATTAGAGGTGGGGTTGGGGTTGCTGGCGGTGTCGGGTACTACTTTGGAAATGGCATCAATGAAGTAGTGATTTAAATGGATGGCTGTATCCGAGGGTGAATGATTGGGAAAAAGGTTGGGAGTTGTGGGTGAGCCAGGGTTAGAAGAGTTTTTATGGTTAACCAGAAGTTCTGGAGGTTAGTAGTGTGCCGAGAGTGGTCACAGAAGTGAAAGTTTATTTTTTCCTGGTTGACTCTTTTTTTTGGTAAGGTTTCTAAGTTCCCTGTAATATTGTAGGAGGGCAAGAGATTTGCTTTTCTAATATTGTTTCCAAGAGGCATCTCTTTTATGCATAAGGTGGAAGGTATCTTTAGATAGCCAAGGGGTTCATAGGTTGGTACTAGGCTATCGGCCCTAAGGCCTATGCAAGCCTAGCCATAACAATTCCCTGGACATTTTTCCCACAATATTTACTTCTCTGAGCCCCTGTCTAGCAGGGCGACTGACATGATCCCCGGGGTGAATTTCCTATCTCCCATCCAATCATTAAGGTTCCTTTTGAAGAGGGCCAATGAGGCGCTCTGCTTGACATGTATGGGCAGTCTATTCCAGAGTATAGGGAGTCTCTGGGTCAGGAACCTATCCCTCCAGCATGTTTTGTTCATTGTGATGATAAGGTTTAGATCCCTGGAGCATGTGGCTCTGAGGGATTGGGATTTCTTTAAGTGGAGCATGTCCAACAGCTCAGGGTTTGACATGGCCTTGTATGTTAAGCAGAGATCGCCTCTTAGTAGATGATATGCCACAGAGTATAGTTGGAGTTTTTTTAGACGGTCAACATATGGCATCTGCTTTAGGCCTGTGATTCTTTTAGTGAGGTATTTCTGTGGCCTTTCCAGCTGTTGCAGATGTCTTGTGAGGTACATACCAAACTGGGCATTATACTCTATAATGGGTCTAATGAGGGATGAGTACAGTGGGACAATGACCTCATTTTTTCTGGATGAAAAGCCCTTAGTGATGAAGTGTGCCACGTAGAAGGATTTCCTGACTGCTATGGCGATGTGGTTATCGAAAGTAAGACCACTGTCCACTTGTGTCCCTAGGTCTCTCATCACACTTTCGATGTTTAGTGTCCTGCCACCTATGTGGTAGTACATGGGTACATGTTTTTTTCCAAAGGGGATAACTATACATTTCTTGGCATTAAGCTTGAGCCCATGGCTCTGGCACCAGGCATCTGTTTCTGTAAGGCCCTTTTGTAGAATATCCACATAATTTGGGGATTCAATAATGGCTCCCAGTTTGCAGTCATCTGCAAACTTTGTTAGCCAGAGTCCTTTAGTATTGGCCTGTACTTCAGAGGAGTAGATGCCAAACAAGAGTGGTCCTAGGACTGAACCCTGAGGTACTCCACTTGTCACTTGTCTGGAGCTGGATTTGGAGTCAGCTACTTTTACAGTCTGGGTTCTGTCAGTAAGCCAGTTGGCAACTCATCGAGTGACGTAGGGATTTATGCCCAGCTTAGTAAGTTTACCTATGATTCCAGAGTGGGGGATGGTGTTGAAGGCCTTGGCAAGGTCCAGTTAGGCTGTGTGGACCGCCTTACCCTCGTCCACAGCTCTGGAGACCAATTCGAAGAAGTCAATCGGATTCAGGAGACAAGATCGGCCCTTCACAAACCCAAACTGGGAGGGGTCCAGTGTCTGGAGGTTGCCAATGTCTTTGTTTATAATTTCCATGATAATGCGTTCCATGCCCTTGCAGATCAGGCTTGTCAGACTGATGAGACGGTAGTTCCCGGGATCCAAGGTGGATCCTCCCTTGTGGAGCGGGATAACTGTAGCGATGTGCCACTCAGTGGGCACGAAGCCTGAGGTGAGGCTATGATTAAACATGACACTTAGGTGGGGTGCCATTTCATTTTGTAGTTCATGTAGTACACAGCCTGGGATGTCATCTGGTCCCATGGATGCTGTATTCTCAGCTTTGGAGAGTGCTGTTTCTACCTGTGTGGCTGTGATTATCGGAATTTGGCAATCTTTTGGTATTGAGATGGACCCTTTAGGGGGTGAGAGGGGAGTGAAGTTGACACTAAATCGATCTGCCAGGATATTGGCAATATCCTTGGGATCAGTATATTTAATGCCATTCTGTTGTAGCTCAGAGCAGATCTGAGCATTGCCATTTAGATTCTTGACATAACTATAGAATGCCTTGTGGTTGTCTTTGGAATCTTTGGCAATTTTATTTTCGTAACTAGCTTTTGAGGATTTTATGAGGGATCTCAGCTTCTTACTGAGGCTGGTGAGAGAGTTTTTTGCATCCTGGGATTTTCCTCTTTTCTGCAACAGTTTCTTCCTTCTGTTGTATAGTTTGTTTATAGCAGGGGACCACCAGATTGGCTTTCATTTTTTGGAGAAGAGCATCTTGGTTCTATTTGGGATGGCACGATTCATGCACGAGTGGATGTGCTCGTACAGTGCCTTAGTGTAGGATTCTGCAGTTGAACTTCCAGATCCCATCTGTGTGGGTGTTGTGAAGTTTGTCACTTCTGACTTCAGTAGCAAGAAGTTGGCTTTGGAGAAGTTTTTTAAGGAGGTTTCCTTACTGGGGGGTGGGGGTGGGATGTGGATGTCAAGGGCGATTTGCTTATGGTCAGACCTGACCAATGAGGAGGTGACCACTGGTGTGGAGCATCTATCTCCCATGTTGGTAATGACCAGGTCTAGGATATTGGAGCCCCTGGTGGGACAATGGATTAGTTGATCCAGGGCATTGGAATTTATAAATTCCAAGAACCGTTGGGAAAAGGAGTTGGTACCTGAGTAGTTTTCCCAATTAATGGCAGGGTAGTTGAAATCACCCAGTATTAGGGTGTTTGGTTGTATCTTAATATTTTCCAGTATGTTTAGGAAGGTGTAGTGAGAATATTGGGGTATGGTGGGGGATCTGTAGCAAGCTACAATTTGGATTGAAGTCTTACCTAGTGTTAGTTGCACCTGGAGAATTTCAAATGCATTGTGTTGGGCAACTAGCCTGGAGGTGTGAATATCCTTGGTGAATATGGACACTTTTCCACCTTTAGTGTTTCGGTCTTGGTTTTGTGGCCGAAAAGTGTGGTAAGAATTGTAGCCTGGTATTGCAGGGGTGCTCTCTGGAGCCTTGAAACAGGTCTCAGTCACTGCACAGATATCGATGTTCTCCATTTTTAGGAGTGCCTCGAGAGAGTGCATTTTGAGGTTTAGACTTCTAGCATTGAGTAGCATTACCTTCAGATTTTGCATGCTTGTATCTGTTACAGTGGTGGTTTTATCCTTTGAACCTTGCCTAAAAAAGGCACTATAGGGGTGGCAAGAGCTTTAGCCAGTAACCTGAATCCCAGGGGTGACAGGTGCAGACCATCTCTGGCAAAGCATTGTGGTTTGTCGATCATGTCTTCCCAAGCAGACAAATACTGGATCCCCTTTGAATGACACCAGAAGCTTAGCCAATTGTTGAAGTAAAATTTTGTCCTTATACTGTGGTATCATTCTGGGTGAAGGCAGGATGCTACTCAGGGCTAGGGTCATACCTGCCTGGGTCACATGATCCAAGAGCTCTTCCATGTCTCTTTTCATGTAGTCCAGGGAGGTACATCTCAAGTCATTTACTCCAGCATGGATAATGACAGAGTCGTATTTGTACTTGTTGTGGAGTGACTTGAGTGCATGCATTATGTGGCGGATCCTGGCACCCGACAGGCAGCTGACTGTAATTTTCTCCTTGTTCAGCCTGGTGAGTGGGACATCAGTGTGCCTGATTATAGAGTAACCTATGACTGAAGTGTTGGGTACATTCTCTTGCCTTAGGGGCTGTTGTTGGGTGGCACACTGGTGTTGTGAGCTATGTGTCACTTTGGTTGTGACTGGCGTTTGTTTGTGTTTCGTCTTCGAAGGTCCTTGTTGCTTGGGCAGGTTAATGTTAAGGGCCTCTGCATATGTGGGTTTAGTGTTGCTATGTGTGGGGGTTGATGGTGTGGGTTTTGAAGGGCTATGAGTTGCTAGAGGTTTAATGCAGGTGTTAGCCTTCTCCTCTTGACTGTCTAGCACAGTCTTGACCAGAGAGAGCTTTGCTTCCAGTTTGGCTATGTAAGTGCATCACTCGCAGGTTGTAGTGTTGGGTGGTAGGAGGAGAAGATTGTCTGTGTACATGAGGCAGTTGCCGCATTGCCCCAGTATGCCCAGATTCACCAGGTGGACAGGAGAAATCACCGGAAGCTAACCCTTGGACATGCCTGCTTAAGTGCTTTTTTGTAAGGTTTAAGAGCGGTTTTCCCTTACCTTTGCAAGGTACTTTGCAATTGTAGGCTGTTTATGCCTATGACTAATTTCTTCTTATTGACAAGGAGAGCTGAGTGCTTGTATCAGTTTCAGGCTTCCTAGTGCTTTCCAGCAGGTTCTTGAGCAAGTGCTAGTCACAGGGGTTCAGATTTTAGTGCTACTACTGAGCAACCAGCTAGTTTTAAGGGAAAATTTGAAGAGCAGACTTTCTGGCACCTGGAATAGTTTAACTGTAGCCTCATAGTGCTGCACGATGTGAAAATGTGCAAACACACGCGTTTTTAAGCCAGAAAGTTGAAAGGGATAGAAATCAGCCCAAAAAGGCTAATAAAATTACAATTTCAGAGCTGGAAACCACTCCTCTAGCGTTAGATAGGCAGTACAATGCTCACCAGTCCCACTGGTAGGCAGTAGGACTTCCCTCTGCCACAGCAAGGTCTGGATAGCTCTGAGCACAGAAAATAAAGTCCTGAGGCAAGCAAGGCCTGGAATATGGACTGGCTAGAAAAGGTGGGAAATGAGCAAACAAGATAGTATATATATATTTTTTTGTTGAAACAGGCTAAACAATGCAATAATACAGTAAATAAACACAGAAAAGGCTAACACACTTGAGTGTGTAATCCTAAACAGTAAATGCAATTAAAACTCTACAAAATTAGCAATTTAAAACTTTTTAAATGAAGCAAGGCAAGTGCACAACTGAAAAACGATTTAAGTGGCAGTAATACAGCAGAATAAGTAGCTAGTCTACATATACAGAGAAGTCTTTATACACAAAAAAGCAGCTAAAACACACAAACACTTCAGATGCAGTGCAACCTAGAGCACTTGAGTTGTAGCAATATTAAGACAATTACAGTTATAATAAATGCTCTAAAATATACAGTGGCGGCTGGTGACTTCAAATCAAATGGGGGCTGCAGGAGACAGCTGAACGGGTGGGGTCAATGGGAATGGGTGTGGCCAACTAGAAAGGGGAGGAGCTATGATCAAAACCACAAAAACTGTAACTCTAATTAAATACGCTGCCCTGGGTGCCAAATCATCATTATGAGAGTCCAATCAAGAAAAAAGGAAAGTGTAGAAGAAAAAAAATATTTCAATCCATTGGCTGCATGGCAGCTTATTTAATATCTAGATGGAAACAAAAAGGTTGTGAGGCATGAAAAAATAAATTACTTTTTAAATACATTACTGGAATGCCAGTTAGTCAAGTATAAAAAAACAAGCAGCACTCAACTCAAACCACTTCTTGCACTGCGGTTCTAATTATAATTTATATTCAGATTTATTAAAGTACCAAGTAACATGCTGAAAGTAGCAATCTCTGTGATATCTCCACTTGTAAAAATGTTTCTTATCCAAAAAAGACCTTCTGCCTGACAACAACTATCTACTTGTTTCATGGGCAAAACATGATCAAAGTAAAAAATGAAAAGCAAACAGGAAACAAGCTCAACATACATTGCTTAAAGGATTACTGCAGAGGATATGGACCACACATGATAGATTACCGTTCTGTTTAGTTTGCAGGTAAAGCCTGTAATGAGCTCTTAAAATAATGTAATCCTGTCCTTTATTACAAATACTGTCATATGCATTTCAATACCCAAGGCTTATATGTTATCTAGTTATGTAAGTATTCTCTGCATAGCAACAACAGAAAGGCTTTCAATGTTGGCAATTCGTTAACAGTATGTTTATTAAAAGTTACTTGCATCTTACAATCTCAGACAAGCTTACCAGATGGTCGTTAAAGCATTGCTACTTAAACACAGAGCAACAGGCACTTTCTGAATAAAAAACATAAATCAACAGTATAAAAATATGACAGAAACCAAAACATTCTGCAAAATCAAGGACAGAGGAAAAGTCACTGTAGTACTTGTGTCTACCTTGGAGGAGGGATAGTCTGCACATTTACACTGCATAACTGCTCCTTGCCTTGCTTGGACACATCCAGAGTCACTACATGGGAGAGTGGGGTGCAACAAGTCACAATATGAAATGTCTCCGGCTGACTGCGATGGCCCTGACACATTTGTCATACCTCTCAACTTCAGAGCAAGAAATCTGGACAAAGCCATACATAGAAGTGGGACAAAGGCCCAAAAATAAGGACAATTTTTAAATATTGCTCTTATAAACTTAGAAAGATAATAGAATAGTAGGTCTTGCATTAGTATGAATTTTCTGAAGGGTATGAAATCTGAAACTGAAATGTCTGTCATTATTTTCTAGCTTCAGTCTTTAATGATTTGCCACTAATCTGCCAAAAAAACACAATTTTATGAAAAACGGACCACAAATGTGATGCAAAAATATAAAATAGCCATGCAATACAGCTGGGAACCTGCAAAGAAGGGACACTTTTTAATATTAGTACTGCTAACTTGAGCAGCTGACAAAATAAAAGAATCTACATGCATTTCTGAAATAAAAGCAATCTATAACTGATTATTACAGTTATTTATTAATTGTAAACCCTCCATGTTTTCTTCCAAAATTGCCATTTTATGGAGAGATTATTAGGGGAAGAGCAACATTTTGAGCCAAAATTGGGTACAGTTGAGAGGTTTGGATATGCCTAATTCTATACAGCAATTTATTTGCACGTACCTCTCAACCTGTTAATGCAGGAAATCTGGACAAGGCCAAATATATTGGGGGAACATATAAACAGTACTAAAAATCGCTCTTGTATAAACTGAGACAGTTGATAGAATAACAGGTCTTGCTTTAGCATGCATTTTTCTGAAGGTTATGAAGTCTGAAACTCAGTGTCTGTCATTATTTAGTGACTTCATTCCTAAATTATTTGACAGAAAACCACAAATTTTATGAGGAACAAACCAAAAATAAGAAGCAAAAATCTCTTCATTCTGCAAAAATCTGGACAGTTGAGAGGTATAGTTCAGCCGGGGCTGTCTGAGTTTGCTGCCCCCCCCTCACAAAATCATGGTTGAATGGAGCTTCCCCCCCTTCAGCCATTCCAATGAACCATTACTTGGCTATTTCACCCCATTTACCATAAACAGTAATCGGGAAAAGCCAAAAAACAAAAACCATAAACACTAATGTGCATACTGCTTTACTTCTGCGATGATTTGGACTTCATTTGAAAGTTTTATTTTGCATTTTACAGCGCAAACACTAATAGATATCATATCTGCTAAACAAAGCAATGCAGTCTCACAATGAAAACAGACTTAGCATTAAAACTTCTCTGCACTTGAAAACTCACATTCACTGAAACAGCATTGAAACCCACATTCAAAGAAAATACATTTTGCCAGTGGCCGATTAAATTTGGGTTTGGACTGTTTTCAAATCACAGGCCCCTTGCACATGAAACATACACATGCTCTTTCATACACCTTCCTGATTGTGTTAAATTATATTCCTTGTACAACACATTACAGTTTTAGAGGGTGTTTTAAATTTGTTTTGAAATTTTTCCAGTAAACAATGAAACAAAATGCATTCACCAGTAATGACAAAACTGCCCAATTCAGAGCATTTCCATCATAAAAGTCTACTCAAACTTCTACAGTCTACCCGTATCAGTACATATGCACAATCTCTGAAGTAAAAGTCATCTAAATAATTCCACATTAAAGAGATCTGTAACCAATGAAGAGGCTGCTGCTAGCAAACAACTTTGTATGTCATTGTTTCATCTACAAATAAAGTGCCCGTTACCCTTGAAGAATAAATTGCCTATCTTACACTAAAAAATGATAAGCTAGCAATATTGCAATAGGGAATGGATGGAAAACTGATAACAGGTTCATAGTTACTAGGTATCTTCGCCAAAAGGAGTGCAGCATCCACCCCCTTTGCAAAGTACAGTATCAGCAATGCATCTATCTACTGTGGGAGTAGAACCCACAGTCTTCTGCATCAAAAGCAAGGATACTACCTTTTGTGCTATTAACAAGGCAAACCAACTCAGCATAAGCAGCACTAAACTTTTTCTCCCCTGCAGCTCTCAGTTTCTTGTAAAATCTACTCACTCAGCTGTATCTCTGAACTTTGCAGCACAAAGCAATCTGGAAAAAGTCAAAGTTTATTGTGGGGGGGGGGCAAAAGCCCTCAAACCAGGGACACATTTTAAACATTGCTTGTATAATGTTGGAAAGTTGCTAGAATAAAATGCTGTGTTACCACCATACATTTCACTGCCAAGCCTTAAACCCAGGACCCTGTGCAAAAGCAGTCAAAGCAACATACCACTATGCCAAATCAGCTGTGTTGTGAAAGAGGAAGACGGAAACTTAAATGGCTACCATTTAGTGAATTCAGTTCTCACCATAGCACAGCTGTCAACCTCTTAGCACAAAACACCTGAACAAAGCCAATAATGGGTGAATACAGCCCCCAAACATTCAGTGAATTCAGTTCTCACCATAGCTCTCAATCTCTTGGCAAAAAACACCCGGACAAAGTCAGTAATGGGGGAATATAGCCCCCAAACATATTCAGTGATTTCAGTTCTTACCATAGCTCTCAACCTTAGCACAAAAAATCTTGATGAAGCCAATAATGGGGGAATACAATCCCAAAAATGGGGACAAATTTCAAATATCCATCTTATACACTTAGAAAATTGCTAGAATAAAAGCTTTTGCGTTGCCATGCACTTTCTGAAAAATATGAAGTCTGATATTCAAACGCATGTCATGTTTAACATTTATTAACCAGGAAAGTCTGACTTGGAACAAAAGCTAATTTTTAGCAGAGGCCCAGGGAGAAACACTCCAGACAGACACATGTCTTTGTAAGATGGGACAACACTAGAGGAAACAAACACAGGGAGGGCATACAGACTCCACAGAAAAGGTAAGGCACCCCAACCAAGAATCAAACCAGAAAACCTGTAGCTGTTAGGCAACAATGCTACCACTGCACTACCAGCTTTGCAAGGGCACAAACACAGAAACCACAGATTTTATGAGGAATAGAACAAGTATGAGGGAAAAATCTACAATGTTTTTACAAATGGTGGTGGGTAGGGAATTCAGGCTCCTGCCACCTGGGCTCAAGGTACAGGGTTCAAGCCTTATTCTCTACTCGCCACCATGTAGCACCTGGGGCATTACACACACACACACACACACACACACACACACACACACACACACACACACACACACACACACTGTGAATCCACTACCTGTCCTCCACAAAACGGCTGCCTGTGCACGGGTCTTCTGTGAGAGATGGCTAGTCCCACGAGAGTAGTAGGCTGGAGCCTCTTTCCTGTGGGTGATGCAGTCTGCTGACCTTTTGGTCTGTGCGGTCATCACCACACAGACCTCTGGGCTGGAAGGGCAGAGTTTCCTGCCTTTCCTGTCCGGACTGCCTAACAGAGCAGTCTGGAGCTCTGGAATGAGCACGCATGCGTGCATGGAGTTCTCAGGAACCATGCACACATGCGTGGAGTCTGTGAATTTTTTTTTTATTTTATTTTTCAAGTTTATTGTACAGGTGGGGGGCTGCAGTCCTATAGCACGAGCCGCCCCTGAAAATATACTCTATATTTCCAAAATGTTTGAGAAGCACAGTCAGAACATAAGGAAATTCAGGCAAAAAAATTTTTTTTTTTTTTTGAAAGGGAAAAAGTTGAAACAGAAGGCCTTATCAAATGTTCTCTCTTTATTAGGTAGAATGAGCTAATGACACTAGACTGGGAGGAGTGTCCCAGATCAGATTTACAGTAGGGGCGGGCAACTGCAAAGCCACCAAGTATAACACAAGACACCGACAGGGAGGATGGGTGGGAACACAAAAGCTATTAGCCTACAAAGCACTAGAGAAAGCCACAAAATGAAAGTTTTTAAACAGATAAAGATTTGTAAAGATACAGAATGCTTTTAACTGCAAACAAATCAGTTACCCGTGCAGATTACAATAAAAGTGCTATATATAAATTGTTAGAAACAATAAACTGTATAAATAATCAGAAAAAAAACAGGATACTTATATATCTCAGCTAAGAGTTGGAGTCAACACCTCTCATCCATTGGGGCATATTTAGCTTTGACGTTTATTTTCCTGATGGGGGCAAGAGAGTTGAGTATGTTTAGGAATGTCTGGTTGAAGTAGCTGACTGCTATAAAGTTATCTAGGCTCATTCAGTCTTCCTATTTTCTTGTATGCTGCAATGGATGTTGCATCATGTTCTTATATGCTGCAACATCCATTGAGTCTTTTTATAGATTTCTTCTATATAATTCTGCACCATTGCCATGTATCATCTTACCAGACTCCCCCCAGTGTTTGCTCTCATCAGGTTCCTGGAATCCTATAGTTCCACAAACAATTCTGTAAAAGGTTGCCTTGTACCCCTTATTCAGCCATATGTTTTTCCTTTTTTTATCATTTTTTTGTAAAAGAAGTTTCCCTGCTCTCCTGTATTTAACCCACTAGCTATTTATTGGGACTGCCTCATTATTTATCTCCCTATTGTAGAATATACAAACTTAGGTTGTGAAATCTCTCTCAGTGGCCTCCTTTTCAGGCTCTGCATGCTGTCTGTGCTTCCTTTTGATTTGCACTAAGGTTCTGTATCATGCAGAATGGCATGTATTTCCACATAACACTTCACTGATGACATGAATATGATACAGAATCATCACTGTCTGCTCACTAATCTCTGCTTGTGAATATCAGTGTACTGCTACCTATGCTACAGCCCTTGCATATTATAGGACTGCTTCACGCCCCTTCTGTAGTTACCTTGAAGTTCCTCACCTGTTTGAATTGTCCATTATGACGTCTCCTCACATCTTCTAATAAACATCTGAGCACTTCATCTCCAAGTGCACCACTTCTCGGTTTTCTCGTTGGTCATATAATATTAGCAGGGGTTACACTTTACTTAGGTCTGGCCCCATTCCTCTATTGCTCTTAAGCTACCCTGTCTGCAGTAAGTTATACATCTCAGCATCCTCTCCATAGAAGCATACCCTTCCAGAAGTGAAGGTTTCTAACTCTAGTAGGCCATGTATGCTAATCTCTGTGCACACCACTGGGATAGTTCTGTTACCCACACTCAGCTTTTATTACTGTCATACTCTGCATGCTGTCACGCAACTGGACCAAACATATTTCTCTGTACTGTAACATACTCAAAAGATATCTCCGTTTATATACAAGTCTTTTCTATAGAACAGAATCACATGCCCTGCCCTGCTTTATCCAAGAAAATTCAGTCACTAGTTTCTCACTCCCCAGTCTATGAATCTAAGTCACTCAGCCAGATGACTTAATTGCATATGGTTGACATGGCCCTTTCAATTTGAATCCATGTTATTTTAGAACTGGCCTACAAATTCCAAGTATTTCATTTTGTTTCTTTAGCTGAGACTGTAATTCTATTTCCTCTTTGTTGAACCTGACAGGTTTATAATAATTTTGATCCTGATTATTAATAAGAACATGTCTTCTTTAAGTCTGCAGTAAAAACTCCTGTATCCAGTCATTAATTAAGTCAATCTGTGGTAAAAACTGAGAGACACACAATGCAAACTAATTTTGAGACTGACACCAGCAGCTGTGAATAGTTTCAGACCACAATAATTTCATTAGGACAATCCGCGGTGGTGCAGTGGTAGCATTGTTGCCTCACAGCAAGAGGTTCTCCCGTTCGATTCTTGGCTGGAGTGCGGGGAGTGCCTTCTGTGTGGAGTCTGCATGTCCTCCCTGCAGTTGTGTGGGCGTTCAAAAGACATGCGTAAATGGGCGTGTCTTCATTGCAGGTTGAACTTCGAGCTGGCACTTAGGCGTTCGTGAATATCTACTGCCAATCATTAGCGGACTGGAGTTCCGCTGTGGTGACCCCTAACTGGGAAAAGCCGAAAGACAACAACAACAACAACTGTTTAATGCACATAGTGTCTTTTCATCTTGTTCAAAAAGCAATCATTAACAGACGATGAAAAATCTGTTTACATCTTGCTGTAAGAGTCTGCAAGATAGGAGTATGTAAAATGCACTACCCTTGCAGCACTAGGTAACCCCCGATAGAAACAGTCAGACAAGGGGAAGGATGGCAAAGCAGAGGTGCATTGTAGATCATACTGTTTGTTACAGGTAGGTAGAAAGGTTAGGACAATATGAGCAGTGCAATAGGAGCTGAGAAGGACAGAATCTTCTGCAGCACTACAGGGGGGACAGTGCAGACCCTTTTGGAACACTTAAGGTAATTGGTAAATATGAAGAGTAAGTTTTCTGCCAACATGTACACCGGGTTCTGTATTGAAGGTAATTGTTAAGTCATGATATAGTTTCATTACTTATGTCTAGATTACCTAATGATCTTAAAAGTAATTGACGTGAATGAAACAGTGTCATGTGTGTTAGACAAGTCTAAGAACAGAGAAAATACAAGTTCACTTTGCTACCTTTTGTGATTAGTAATACCTGTGAAAGACATCAGTTCTAATCCTGCACAGACCATGTTGTGTTGGTGATATTAAGTTCATAGGTAAACACTAGGCAAAAAGTCTGTAGACTATCCCATGCCTAGTCAATAACCAGAGAGTGACTAAAGGTGAGACTTGAACCATATACCTTGTATCTTTGAGGCAGACATTTTAACCATTATTCAAACCCTCAAAAAATATTAAAATCTGCTTATGTATACATTTTTCCAGAATTTTAGATAGGATAGCAACAGGTCAGTAATTTGACAATTCCATTTTGGTGCCACCCTTATGATGTGGGATGATTTTTATAATTTTTTTCACACAGCATGGGTATGTATTTTTAGATATTAAGCTGTTTATGAGTAGTTCTATTTCATATGTGATGGCTTCACTGATGTATTCAGATATTCTACTGGGAGATTACCTGAAACCAGGTTAATAAATGTTATTTGTTTTAAAATATTTTTATTTGGTATCTTGTGTTAACTGCTTGGTCATAATGGAAGCATGGGTGTTTGTGGACCTTTATAGAGTTTGCTGATTGTATAAAATATCACTTCATTTAACATTCATTGTTGTAATGTGTCTGTCCTATGACTGGATTTGGTAAGGCTTGTTTACCTGGCTTAGTAAACGTATTGAAACAGCTCAAAAATTGTTTTTGATTTACTTTATAGGATGATTGCAATTTGAGGAAGTAGCTGGCTAGGCATCTTATGGTCTTTGTGATCGATTACCTATCATTGTTCCTGTGTTTCTTTGTTCTGTTATCTATAGATGTGATTTGTTTTCTAAGTGTTTTGTAATGTTGTAGCATTGCTTCTGTTTTCATGGGGTTTTATTTTCATTTCTTTCATGTGTTATCTCTGAGAGATGTGTTGTTTTATATTTATAGTTAATTGCAGTGAAAGTTTAGGGTTTACTCTTTTCATATATAATAGAGGTAAACAATTAGGGATACTTAACAGTACTTGAGCGAAATAGTTGACAGCATCATGTAGTAAAAGAGGTTTTACTGGGGTCCAGTTACATTATTTAAAGATACAGCAAAATGAGAATTCTCTAAAGTGTGTTTTTAATCTAAAGGAGATACTTGTTTTATTTTGGTATTTCTGTCTTTCCAAATTGCATGGGTAGGGTTCTGATCACGTACGAAGCCTTGCTCATTCTCCAACTTCAGTATTTTTTTCAGGGTTAGTGCACTTTATTTTCTAGTTGGTCTACCTACTTTTACGACTGCTGCTTGCTTTACGCTTAGTTTTGTAGCATGGTATCTCTCTCTTTCTCTGTATATATATATATATATATATATATATATATATATATGTGTATAAATGTAATATATACGTGTGTATATGCTAGGATATTTTTTAATTTGTTTACTGGTAGAGTTGTAAGGAATATTTTTAATCTTTCGGAATGTCTGATTGTTATGTGGTAGTTTCTCACTTGTATGCATATACATTAGTCACTTATTCTCCTTATTTTGACAGGTGGTACAGCCCAATTACTTTATATGCAGTGGAAGATTTTCATTATTGACAGTTCTAGGTTTGAGACCAGTTTCCCCTTTATCTGGTTATGATTTTGTCCTGATATAAATGTTTGCAATTTAGTTGAGCATACTTCTTGCATTAATATACTGCCTCAGACTTTGTTTGTAATATGTACTAGTACATTGTAGTGTGCCAGAATTAGCCTGAATGTCTCCACTTTAGTGACCAGTATGGGTAAATGAGTTTGCAGAAGGATATGTTTTATATTTATATGTCTATAGTTAGCCATGGTGCAGATTTAGGGTTTACTCTTGTCCTGCATAATAGAGCTAAAGAAATGGAGAAGTTTGAAAATGTTTGAGTGAAACAGGTGGCAGCTTCACCTAGTAGAGACATTAAACTGAAGCCTCATCCCCATGAGCTGATGGTAGCTCAGGTAGATGTCAAATATCCCATGGCACTTATCAAAAAGAGTTGGGGAAAATCCCCAGTGCACTGCCCAAATTTCCCATAGTTTAGTTTTTATACAGACTACAGTATCCACTGAAAAGAAGCCATTGGCCTAATGAGACTAACCCAGTCAACACAGTGTAAATACAGAAATATTTTACTAAGTGACATAGATTCGTTTATTTTGACTGGATGGGAGTGGGGGATTTACTTAAATGTCAAATTAGTTGCAATGTACTTGTTGGGCAGTTGTGGTGAAATGTGTATGCTTAGCATGACGCTGACTTGTTATATGTAAGCATTCGTTTATTGGGATTGTAGGAGGGTTATACAGGGCAGTCATAGTTATTGAATATTACTACTATACCTATTAGTACTAGTCCCATTATGTTGAAGTAGGGATTTTACAATGTAAAGATGTTTGTTATTAGGTTTTAGTGTTTGTATTATCAGACAGATGCTTGAAATTTGTGCTGTATCAATTGTAGTGGTTAATATTTACAGAATTAGGAAAATGTAGTTTCTAATGTTTGGGCTGTGGTGATTTCTGTTTGATATGTTGGGTATTACAAATTGTTGTATATTACTTTAAGAAACATTAGGATCTCTCTTTAAAGTAAAAATAAATGAGTCAAGCCTAGATGGTTCAAGCCTCAGCCTGTGGATTACCAGTAACTCCAAGGCAGGCAGGCATGCAGAGATGTTATGAAGGATGATAGGGCAGAAGAAGCTCATAAAATGGGGAGGCTCAGATCATTTACTGCTTCAAAAGCCAACACTAAAGTGTTGTTCATAATTTCTTGTCTGTCATGCAGCCAATGCAAATACCACAAAAGAACAATGACATATCTTTCTGCTTTAGCTGGCAAACCAGATGCAGAATTCTAAACCCACTGCAACGTGTCAAGTTCATGGTTAGGGAGACCTAGGAATAAAAACATTACATGTATCCAAAGGAAAGATAAAAATGGCCAACAGATTCTCTGATGGAGTAAGATGCTTAATTTTGGTGTTATTCCTCAGATGATGAAAGAATGATTTGGCAACAGCTGATAGCTGGTCCTGGCATGCCAAATGGTCAGAGCGGGACAACCCATTATTATATACCTTGACAGAAACTCTACATTATAACCTCACAGATCATATATGGAACAGAGGGAGGAGAAGTGTAAGTCCTGTATGTGGCAGGAAAGGTCATGACAACAGTCATGGATAGTGTGACTGTGAACCACTTTTGGCTCATTCATAAAAGTAGGTCTTCCACTCCATAGTTCAGAATGAACCACATGTCCTGGAGAAGGAGATACAGATTTATGCATCTTTAGCAGAACAGTGATATAGTACACATTTCCTAATAATAATAATATTGTCAGGTGGCAGCACATACATGGTGAACAAAAGAGCAAAAGGAGCTTCCTACTGCCTGCAGTGCATTGTCAACTCAGCAAACCAAAATCAACTGCATTCAGTTGCACAGACCACCCTGATGTCCTCAGCTTCTGTTGGGTTCACAGCACATCAGTCAGAGAGACCATCACAGCAGCAGCAGTTATTGCTCTGTACACTAACAGGAAACAACCAGGATGTAATCTTGAATGCACACCCCACTCCCCAACTTAAATTCTCCCTCTATCCATCAACCTCTCCACTCTCTCTGCAACAACTACTTTTATATTTCGCCCCACTGTGACATTCACCTATTGCACCTAATCCCCTCTCTTAATCAAACTATTACCCTAACTTACTAAAAAAAAAAATAATTCACATATACTTATGTCTGTATTCAAGAAGGTCATGTTATTATATTGTATGCCATATTTTCTCTGTGAATTACTTGTATGTCACCACATAATTGTATTGTACACTGCATAGTCTCAAGAACTGATTGTATATTCTATTTCTATGTAACTGTTCCTTGGAGCTTTTCTCCTTGGGCCTCCACTGAAAACAGGCTCTTTGTGGCCCAGTGGACTTCCCTGGTTATCAAACTGAAATAAAATAATAAAAAATATAAAAGGATCTAGTTCCACCATTGAACCACTTGGGTTTCTTTCTGGTGTTAAGCAACAGTTATATTAAATGTGCAGATTTAAAATATAGTACATTTGCACATGCAAAACAAGGATGAAATGTGTTTCCCAGTGGTTGGTGATTGGTGTAAAGTGGTGATAAACATTTGACAGAAACTGATTGTATTTAGTAAGGTAATGTACTTGATATACTGACAGATAAGTAATATGTTTTACCTGGCTAAAAATGTGTACATCCTAAAATGTTAAGAGCTAGACAAGTGCCAGGGATAGAATTTCACCAAGAAAAGGGTTACGGAGAAGGGAAAAAGACCCTGACTACTTATAGTATGTTCTTCTTAGGCTATAAGGTTCATAGGTTTGTACTAGGCTAATGGCCTTGGAGCCTTTACAAACCTAGCCCAAAAATTTTCCCTGACACCGTACCACCCAATGTTAGTTTACAGTGCCTCTATCCAGTAGGGCAACTGTAGTAGTCCCAGGGGTGAACTTTCTATTACCCATCCACTTGTATAGGTTCATAAGTTTGTAAGACTGTGATAATTGTTGGTATTGTAGTGACATAGAGTGGAAAATCACACTGAATAATGCAAAACATGATTACTGAGCAAGACAAACAACTGGGGAGGGATATCACAGTAACTGAGCAATGCAAAACATAAGGTTACTGAGCAATACAGATGGAACAGCTGGGGAGGGATATCACATCAAGTGGATAAAATAAGAGTATCACTACAAACTCTCCCTGTGTACATGTAAGTAAACACTGTTCTGTTTGGACAGACACAGATATAACTCATACTTTCTTCCTACTAATTTTAGGTTTTGTATTGATATTTGTGTGTGACTTTAAATAGTGACAGAGATTCATAAACATTACCACAAAGTGTAGTCTGCAAGTACACGTAGTATAATCTTTCTGAGTGACTAGAAAGCACAAAAATGTGATAAGAATGTTCTTGTGTACATATCATGCACATTTAGTGTTGGCTTTATTGATTATGGCTCTCTGTGTATTTTATTTATTTATTGACATTTGATTATTCTGAGTGGTAATGTGCTCTTCCACAAAATAAGACATATATAGATGGAGGAGTGTTTGTGCTGCCTGGGGATGGGAAGTACAGCAATTTGGTAATTATCTGAAATCACCAGACTTGGACAGTTACTGTTTGGGACTCATTATTCAGGTAAATGGTATATTCCCATCTATATCTTATTGGTATTTTCCTCTCTCGGTGTACAGTAGTTGATATGATGGCTAGATTTTGACAATTATAATCGTTCTAATTTTTCTGTCCTCTGTTTTTATGACCTGTCTTCCTCCTCCTCCTCTTCTTAATTAGGGGGGCATAAATGAGAGCTGCTCTGTCTTTGAACTTAAAGTAGTCTGGACCATTTCTGTTGTAGTATGTCTCCATGATTTGATTATTCCTGCTCTAAATCAGTATTATGCAGGCCCCAGCAATAGCTTTGCAGCTTAATAATTAAGTTATGCTGTGTTGGTCTTTAGTTAAGCCTTTTAAGCTGTTCCCTAACCATCTTATGTGAATATAAGGGAGGTGAGCTCCTTATCACATGGCTTAACACTTGCTTCTACATGGTATTTTTTGGCTGAATAAATGAATAAATACATCCTCATGAGGGTCACCTGATGAAGCAGATAAGGGTAATGTATTTATTTTAACTCTTTCTTGGGTTATTTTATCTAGGAGCTAAACAAGCAATCATAGGTTACATATGCAGTGCAATCACAGGTCTCTATAGGAGTCAGATGCAACTCTTAAGTGTAGCTGGACAATCTCCTGCTCTTACACCTTACATGTGCCCCACATGTTAAATTATCTGTGTCTTAGTTTTGACATTATAAAGTACAGTCATCTGTACTTGATATATAAGAAATATTACACCATAATGACCATGTGACTTAACTGCCCTTTTATTATGTTTTTGTCTTGCTATCATTCTGTTTATATGTCTATCTGTTGATCGATCTATTAGATTTGTGTAAGTACACCAGTCAATTGGCCATTTTCAGCCATGACCCAGGCTGTTAGGCTGGAGTGTTTCTCCCTGGGCCTCCGCTAAAAATGGACTCTGTCCCAGTCAACAAATAAATAAAAACATCCTTAACCTGTTACACTTTCGTTTTTCAACATGACAGTGTGTTAGGAAGCAGTGATCTAGATGGAGGAGGGGTAATACTTATAGTGTAGCTCAAAGAAATGTGTTAGACTTTGTATTTTAGCAGTAAGTAATTTGAACAGGAATGTTAATTCTAGGATTTAAAATTTCAAAAGATATATAATAGCAAAAGTATTAACATAGATTAGAAACAATAATGCAAAAGGGTTGTACACAGAATTAAGTAAATGCACATCTACAAAATAGCTTGATATGACATTACAATAAAAAATAATCATATTGATATTTGCTAAAACAAAAAAAAAAGTTGTGTAATCTACAACTAAATAAAGAAGTGATTTTTGAGTCTTTATCTATGAAGCAGTTATATTCATGAGCTTCTGCACATTTCTCTGTAAATATAATTTGATTAGTTTAATTTCTGATGTTTCCTAGTGAATGGTTTCATTTTGTTGGTGTTTTTCTTACCCCTTATTGTATAATGAGCAGATTTTGCAAACGACAGCATTCTTCCACATTGGTTCTTATGTTATAATTGGAGATTGCTATATGTAATCAATGGATTAAAGATGGCAGTATTTGTTGTATAGAATTGTGAGAGTCAGTGTGGATAAGAGAAGCATTGTACATGCAGTGACCAGTTGCAAGTTAGTTTGTTGCAGTGCCAGGCAGTGGTGCTTCTTGTTTGGTGCTGGAGTGGGGGATCCTGCATATTTTGCTGATTGTAGTTTTAATTACTTGATTATGACCTCAGTACATTGTTGTCAAGGGAAGGCCACACTCAAGTTTAGGATTCAAGATGTTACTTGCTGCTGTTTTTGTAGCCTCAAAGGTAAGATAGGTAGATACTAGGTAGCATCATTTTATTTTTGGGCAGATACTTTATCTGTCATTCACTTTCAAATGATAAAGTAGATCCAAATAGGATTCCTAGGTGCTTACAAGTTGGTATCTTTTCTAGTTGGTTTCCTGGTGTATTAAGGCTGTATATTGTATTTGTAGGCTTAACTTTTTATTTAAGACCAAAGATCATATACATTTATTTCTGTCTTTTGAACACTTATTTTATATGGTGGGGCTTCATCCCCTCTGCCTCCATACCCCTAAATAATATTTGCATATATACACACGTGTGTGTGTGTGTGTGTGTGTGTGTGTGTGTGTGTGTGTGTGTGTGTGTATGTATGTGTATGTAAATATATATATATATATATATATATATATATATATATACATACACATATATATAGATATATAAAATACATACATATATATATAATACATACACACACACACACACACATATATATATATATATATATATACACACACACACACACACACACACACACATTCATGCAGTATGTAGTGAATAAGTTTTACTCTGGCATATCTGTGACCTCTGACCTACAGTGAGACAAAGTCTATATACAGTAATAAAGCATAGTTTATTTTCACCCATACCTCTCAACTGTACAGATTTTCTCAGTGTCCAGATTTTTCCTCAAACATTTAGTCTGTTACTCAAAACATCTTTGCTTTTCTGGCAGATTACTGAGGACTGAAGTCACTAAATAATGACGGAATAATGACAAATATTTTAGTTTTAGACTTCATATCTTTCTGAAAATGCTTGCTAAAACAAATTCTGTTATTCTAGCAGCTTTCTAAGTTTATATGAGCAATATTTAAAATCTGTCCCTGTTTTTGGGCCTTTGTCCCCCCCCCCCCCCCCATTATTTTAGGTTCAGATTTCTTACTTGAAGAGTTTGAGAGGTATTTTTCCACCCCTGCTAGAATAAGTGGTGAGTAGGCCAAGTAATGGATGAATAGTAAGCAAGAATGACTGTGAGTAATATGACAAGAATAGACAAACTATGCTTATATCATGAGTTGTGTCTTAGGATTCCCTCATAAAAAAAAAAATCATAGGACTACTTTCTACAAAAGCATCAAATACTTCCAAACAGAGCATACTGCATGAGTAGAGCTTGATGTGGGCCTAACGAAAATGTCATTAATAATTTCCAGTTGTGCAGTATGACTTTGGTAGTATAGTTCTTAAATAACTGAAAAAGTACAAACCTTGTACTTTTCTTGTTCCACTGAGGAAAGCCATGTTAGGCTGAAACCGGTCTGGATTATTGAATTGTTCGATATGTATTAAAAGACTTAAGTTTTACCTTAGTGTTGCTGTATTTCTGTTGCTGATATATACCGAGTTTTGTGCTGGCATTTTTTCAGTTACTTATAGTTTGTTTTGCCTTGCACTTGGATCCTACTTGCAGGGTTTTTCTTTTTTTCCATTATAGTTCTTAAAGACAAACTGCACTGAATAAATAATATGAGCTTTACCATGGACATTTAGTGAATCTCTTACTTATGTGCCACTGCTGTGTTGATATATCTGCTCTGGTTCTGAACTAGGAAAATATTCTGTTGTGGACTTGTGTGTTACTGCCTCTAGATACTGAGGGTATCCGGCAAGGTCTCTGTAGGAACAAAACAAAATAGAAATGATTTGCTCCTAGTGTTTTTTTAAGGGCTATTTCCTCCAAGATGGCAGATTTCCTCTTTATTTGACTGCTGGGTCAAGGAAGGTATATGCCAAGGAGTCTGCATAGAAGCTGAAGATGAAGGGAGGAATCTGTATAGAAGCTGTCCCCTGCAGTATAATGTTTGGAGTTGGAAGTTATAGTGCTTAAAGGTTAGAATTTATTGAATTCATGGCATCAGTAAAACTTTGAAAAAGTCCTGTTAAAAACACTTAGATTATTTCAGATATACTAAAGCTAGGGTACGTCAAAAAGAACCTGTAAAGGGAGACTTGCATTTTGTGAGAGCATTTATTGAATTAAGATAGTCCTCATTTGCACAGAAAACTTAATTTTGTTAATCCCTGTAAACAAATGTTACATATACTACAGATCAGTACATTGTTTCTATGATTACAGCGACAGAAGAATATAACAGTGACACACAAGTATGTGTGTACCTGAAATGATTAATTTAAATGACACACACCCCTTTTTCAAACTTGGGTTGCCACAACACACACAAACACACACACTGATTTTTATTCATAATGCTTTTTATCCATCATTATTAAATCTTAAACTAGTAATTATTATTTGATTATTGTTCATCTAATTTGGAGTACTTAAGCAAGGTTTTAAATATTTGTACTGTGTTTGTCTTACTGTTATAAGCCCATGCAGAACTGTAACAAGGTTGCTAGATAATGCCCCCTTTTGATGTCCCCCAAAAACGAACAAAAAATTGAATCAAGTTGCCTAGTTGAGAAGCCCCCCACAAATCATTTAGGCTATTTCTGTCTCTCCAAAGACCTATTATTACAATAATATTGCTTTTCAATACAAAACCAGTGGCTGAAGAAAAACATTATGGCTGTCCGCAAAGAGCTTCTTTTTGCATACATGTCATTTGCAACACTTTTAGAAAACTTTAGCAAAAGGAGCTCCTTGCTGTATTTCCTTACACAGACTGTCATATGATACTGCAGCTTTTTAAATGACTACTACTGATTACCAGCATTGCCCAACTGAATTCAGAAAATGATCAGTCTCAGCAGAGTGCCATTATGCATGCAATACATAATGGCTCTTTGCAACATTTTTACTAAACTCTAGCTAAGAGCTACAACAGCCCTTTAATACAGTTCCTTACAGAGATTGTCATTTAGGCAGCCACAAGATTGCAGCTGCTTAAATGACTGCCACTACTATACTGCTGCATCCAGGACACAGTAAGCCTCCCTCCACTCATATCTCATACTTGCTTGCACACCCAGGGCAGCCATATGCTTTGCTTCACCCTTTCTAAAACTTTGAACTGAGGTTTTAGGTTCCGAAATAAATGTGGTGTATTTGAAATGAAGTTCCTTAGGGCTGTTGAGTTTTACAGGTTTTTGGAGCAAGCTCAACTTTGCTATGCTTTCATTGAGTAAGAAATAAAAGAAATACTAGGTTTTGGCACAAGTTCAACTTTGTTAATTTGCACTGGGTATGAAGTATTAGAAGGCCTTGCCTTATCAACTAGTATAATATTACATTGTAAATTTCACATACTCTTGTCAGGTGAACTACAT
The DNA here is from genome assembly GCF_019279795.1 of Protopterus annectens. Lineage (NCBI taxonomy): Eukaryota > Metazoa > Chordata > Ceratodontiformes > Protopteridae > Protopterus > Protopterus annectens. The sequence continues at coordinate 201,678,322 of NC_056743.1, forward strand.
CTACATTAATATGGTAAACATAAGGATATTCTGTTGAATACAATCATCACAGCATAGTTCGGTAATATAACAAATGTCATAAATTCAATGTGTAGCTACACAGTAATGCACTCTGTCAGGGCCATAACAGGAAGAACTTCATAGAGATTTTTTCTTATATGAATCTATGTAGAGATTATGCCACAGATTTCTAGGCATACTTTGAAGTATCAGCTCTGCTAGGACTGCTTCAGTATTAATATTCTACAAATGAAATGTAAAAAAGAAAAAAAAAATCACAACCAAGAATCAGGAAGCATCTCAGGAGAGTGTTTGAGTCTTATGAGACTGCATGTTCTAAGCCTTTAAACTTCCCTAATAAAGCATCCAATTCTGGCAGAAGCTATCATAAGCCTCAGGAATCATTAATTTGCCACTTCATTAAAACTTAACAGCTGTTCCTGCAACTCATAAGACAGATAAATTTGTCATCCTAGTAACCCGTCCATGAATCACAAAATACCAACTATAAATACAAGCTGACTCAGTAACTATCTCTGAAACATTTCACGTACCAGTTATTATAGTGTTATACAGCAGTAAACCAACACAGGGCTCTGCATTTCCTCTAAATCCATTTTAATTGGTTTGTTAATTTCATGTCAGTTGCTATGGTAGTCAATAGTTAGCAATCTGCAATGTTCAAATCAAATGCAACCAAAGGAACAAATTACTAGTTTAAGGACTTGAAACAAAGCTCAAATTATATGCCAACTACAGTATAACAAAGAGGTTGTAAAACAAGACAACAAAAAAAATATGAATGCTTTTAATGTAAGCACTCACACATGGGAAAAGAAAGGTTTTGCTTGTCCTTTATTTTGGGAATGTGACAGGCAAAATCACTAACTGAAGCCCTAAAAGTGCTTCTTCAAACTAGCTTAGCTCAGTCTGCAAATTAGTTTGTAAAGAAACCAAGCAACCTGAGCATAGGATCCACTCATTAATTTTACTTATTTGTCTCCGATACATATTGGTAGCGTAACATGTCCATTTATAGTGAAAATCTAGGGGGAAAAGCTCTGTACAAACAATAATATAACACAACACTGAAGTATATGTGCTGATAGCAAATAAAAACTGATTGACTTAACCAGTGTATCTATTTACCTCCTTGTTGGATCAACTGGTAATATTGGTTAAATGAGTTTATTTTGTTATTTTTCATTTTCTTTTAGTCTTCTAAACATTAGTGATATGAAGTGGGGTATACAATTTTCAGTACCCACAAGTGTAATTAAGTCAAATAAAGTCCAATCTTTGCACTATTTTTTTTTTTTTTTGCAAAGCCATATTTCTCAATTTATTTATTTATTTAGTTAATTTATTTAACATTTGTGTACCAGGAAAGTCCAACTTGGATCGAGCCAATTTTCAGTGGAGACCCAGGGAGAAACTCTCCAAATGCATGTCTTTGTAACATGATCAACTGTGATTGATGCATTATAATCTCATATTTATTGACTACATTCAGTGTTGCTGCTGTTCTTCCTGTTCATTTCCATCTCCCAACCCCAGACTCCAGTTCAAGTCCAAGGAACTCATGATTCTTCTGTACTTTTTTTCTCTCTCTCTCTCTCAAGTATTTTCCTGTAGAACACTGGGAAAGATTTCAATGGCAAAGTCTTTCTATGAACTTTATTATCAGAAGAATGAGAAGCAGAGTCCTCTTCTGTTTGTTTGCTCACTTTTTGTTAGCCAAACTTTTGTATTTCCTCCTTAGTCTATTCTGTATCAAAAATGACTTTGATCCTCCAGGAAAAAAATATTCTTAAGACAGATGGATACAACAGCTTGAATTACACCTGCCTCTCAACGTTCCTTGATTGCTATGATACATTTACTTCTCTTCTGCCTGGAGTACAGTGAATATTCATTTTCCACAAGCACCTTACTGTCTCCAAGTTTTAATACTTTGCCCTTCTGCCACAATTTTGTCAGGATCAGTTCTTTCTGCTGGGATGATTACATCTTTGCTTATAGAGGTCTTGGCTGCTTTCTCATAGCCAGGTTTGGAATATACACACAATGTGCCCTTTCAATTAACAAAACACACTGTGAAATACAAGTCCAGTTATGTATTTGTGTTTTCATAAAAGTAACACAGTCTGTTCCTTCCAGTTTATCTGGTACAGCAGAAAATATTAGGTTTCCCTGGTTGCTCTATCCTCTAACTCTACCGTTTTTTGAAATAGCTCTTCTTGAGCAATCTCATACTCAGCCAGCCTTTTCTTCATTTAGACCTCTGATTTTTTGCAGTTTTATCAGTTCATCTGAATAGCTGTTTAAATCTACTTACATTTTCAGCCTCAGATGTATTTATTTAAATCAGCTCTGAGCACATTTGAATTATTTTTTCCTCTAGATTACTGGAATCCATGTCTTGCACTAAAGCTGTAGCTTGAACTGCTTGTTTGCTGAACAGCTGCAAGAATCTTCCCTGTCAGTGTTTTCTCCTCACCTTTTCTAGATGATTTTCTTTCAGGATCTCTAAGTTTGTTCTTTGCTGGCATCCAGCCAGTAACTGAATTTACTAAATCTGTCTGAGTTAGAAGTTTATTTCTTTTTAGCATATTATGTGTTTCTCCAATACATTCTTACACATTTTTAAAATCCCTTACTATTTTTCATTGTACTGTTTTTTTTTTTTTTTTTGCAAATGGTTTGAAATATCAACTGCCTTCTCTGTAAAAATCTACTTGGCATGTCTCCCCTTAGCTATCTACCTTTTATCCTCAGATTGTGAGCTTCTGTTGTCATAAACTACTTTTTTGGAATGGTAGTGCCAGCTAAAACACAATTTATGCCTTTGCTGTACATAACATTTACTGTGCTGTCCTCTATTTACCTTCTTTCTTCAAGTATATGCCTATCAAACTTGTAAAGCCCCCTCTTTTTATATGGCTACTGCCAGCCTATGCAACATTGGTTTCACTTTCCTCTGAACTGTCTCTGTACTGTTGATGTTCTTATGGTGAGGCTTTAGCATTTGTCTATAGAGAGAAGTAATGGTGCATTTCAGTATTCCAGCAACCTTTTTTACTGCTTTCTAGCCTTTAGGTCACCTGATATGACTGCCATGGACCCTTCTCTCATTTGTTATGGCCACTACTACTCTATTTGTGCATACCTTTCCTGTGTGTGTTTTTTTTGGAGGTGGTGTTATGCATTTCTTCATTGACCTTAAGGTGGTAAAATGAAGGCATGAAACTAACAATCTAATAAGCATAAAACAGCATATGTGCCTCCCCAATGACAAAATTATAACTGAGTTATAGCTTGTCCTGAGGTATGGCAATATTGCAGTTAGTATATTTAAATGGGGGCTGCAGGTCTGTGCAGCACCCAATGGTGGTTTTCATTTTTGTTTGAGTTTAGAGAGGGAGTGTGCAATATTTTGTGTTTTAAAGTTAGTGTGTGGTAGGCCTGGGTTGTGTTACCATATTTAAGCTGTATTGTAGATCATTCCTACAATTATACAAAAGGTTTCCTCATTATTTTCAATAGCTTCTGGTATGTCTGTTCTGTGGCATAATATTGTATCATCAGCAAAAAGGTAAACATTTTTTATGAGGTCTTCTACAGATAATGGCAGTGAATCTGACTGACCTCTGTACTATGCCCTGTGGTACCATATGTGCTACCGCCTTTATTTTGGTGTTACTCATTATGTTCTTTTAACTAACAAGTGTTTAGACTATGCAGTCACCCTAGGTACTATGCCATGTCCTCCTGATTTATTAATGAACTCGCATGATACCAGGCTACTGCCTTTCTGAACTCTAAACAGGTCACATTTACAGCTCTCTTCTGATTTAAGATCATGGTTAGCTATAACCAGTTTATTATTGCCACATGATGACAGTGAAAAGCAACCTGCCAGTCTTTAATTTAATATAGATCATCTCAACACATAATGGTCTTCAAACAAGTACTGTATGTATTCATTATAAAATAAAGGTGAAAAAAGAAAACAAGAAACAAGGTATACATTAAAGCCACAATAACCCAAAATATTCAAGTTTCTATAGACATAACCCTTTTACTTGTATGTATGACTATTAAGCAACAAAAATGATACAATATAAAGAGCATATATTCTCATTTTTCTTAATAAATCCATGTTAAAAAGTTACATCAAGACAAGATCTATGTCTATATACCTAGCCAATCATTTTGTGAAACCCTTCAACAGAAAATCAAGTCTATATCCATAAGAATCGATTTCATATCATTTAATTACTGGGACTATTTGTACCATGGTCTCTTATTTTATGATTTTTCAAGGCCTCCTTTTCTCATTAATCATGTTTGACTTTTAGGCCATGTAATGAGGGAAGGATTTGACAAAGTACTGCAAGCTGTAACATATTTGGATTCTATGACTTTATTGTGTGAACATATAATGATACTGGACTTGTGTGCGGAGTTTTTTCTTATGGCACAGAGATGATCCAGGTGGAACACATGTTTAGCATTCTGTAAAAGCCACTGCAACTGAACTGCATTTAGTTCAACCTAATGGAATAAATGTTCTCCAAATACAATGCGATAGCCATATGACACAGCGACTAAATGGCTGAAAAAATGGACTTGTATATACTAAGTCCAAGATGGCCACTTTTTGGAATATTCCTTGTTTTCCAAGGCATGGTGATCTTACAGTTGGTATAATTTCATGGGATGTGGGGAGCTTACCCCCTTGCAAAAAAAGTTGTTTAAACGAGAAGTGCGGTATTCAAGATTCGCTATTCTCCTGTGTTTTTTTTTTTTTTTTTTTTAGCTTGTCTGCACTCGGCATTTCAAGTGCCATTATTTTAATAGGAGCCCAAAATTATCTATTCTGTTGCCTTGCAGTGTAAAGGCACAACTTCAACATCCCACTAACCACCTTTGTTTGCTATTGTCTCTACAGATACTTGAAGCTTTAAGGAATGTTGCCAGTTTCTTACACTATTTATATTCTTATCTTAAATGTTCAGATGACTTTAAGAGTCTGATGCATTGTATTGCCGGGGAATAAAGTGGTCCAGTAATTATGTACTACATGTATAACCTTGTCTTCGTATGGAAAATAGTCCTTGCCATAGTAAAAAGTCCTTTCTCTCTTCTGTTACCATTAGTGCAGCTTTTAATGGGTATTATGCCATTGCCCATCTATTATCACTCGGCTGTGGCTTAAATTGCAATCAACATGGAATAATCTCTTTACAATCAATATCTGTCACATACATCCTGTGCCACCTCTTGAAATACCAAATCACTGAAGCATAAAACAGTTAGTATAAAAAGGATTTCCATATGGCCCAAGCATTGATAACATGCTGAAGGTGGAAGCTCTGTGTTTCTTAAATATCATTCCAACTGCAGTTTTTCTGTTTATTTCTGAAACTACTACCCCATTCTTCCCCTTTGGCTCTGTATCCAAATGTTTCATTGTTATAATGGAATTGACCTGTTTTTTTATCACAAGATTTGGCTTTTGCATATATTTAGCATAATCTTCAGACTTTAAGTTTCAATTATTAAAAAAATACATTAATGCATCTGACATAGAAGTTTACATTCCCATTGAAACTCTTCTCTTTTGAAAGATAATGTTTTTCCATAAAAGAACTACAAAGACCAGCATAGCCTGATAGAAAACGACACCCATAGCTGCGCCCATTTCCTACAAATAATATGCAGCATTCAAGTAAAAAATAATTATATAAGTGTAATGCTTCCTCAGTGAACCCTATCCAGTCCCCATGTGGAATAAAGTAAGTTACAGCTTAAAGCCTTCCTTACTTGAGCTATGCAATATCTCATTCTGTCACTGCAAACTTAGAGTCAGACTTGCAGTACAATATTTCAGCTTGTCATACAATATCTTGAGTTTATCAGCTAAAACAAAAGAAGAATATTTGAACTGGGATTAATTCTCTGAAATGCTTGCAGCTTCATCCCCCACTTATGAATCATAATGCTTTGAGCCTTCAATATTATAAAATTCTTTCCATCTGCAGTATTTTCATGTTTTTATGTATATATTGGATCAAAATGACAGGTCAACACAGTTTTCACTCCTAGTTCTAAACCTAGCACCTCTTTTGTGTAGGGATATCACAACTGCAATTTCTCAGTCTTCTGAAACTTCATCCTATGAATTCTTTGAACAACTGTTGGCTAACTGTTTAGTCATCAGTTCCCTAAGAATTTTGGGATAAATCCTATAAGAGATCCTTCCCTCATGGGCAACACTACACTGTTTATTGCTTTTAATACTTTATCTGTTGAAGTTGGATACAACTAAAAGAAGCAAGTGGAAGCTGCAAACTATTATTATACACACATCCCACATCTGCTACTTCTTTTACAGTTCATTAGTTGCCCGTCTTTGTAATTATTAAGCTGTAATGACAGTGTTACATGCAATTATTAGGATAGCTGACAAGTAACATTACTGGTCAAAATCATCCACGACTGATTACAACAAATGCACACCACCTCACTCAAACTGAGGTACAGCCTTGCTTGCTTGGCTTGAGTATATGGAAATTCCAGAGAGTAATACATATATGATGGATGATCGGTCACTCATGGAAGACTCAAACAAATAGCTGCCCAGTATTCAGTAATTCTGTAGAATGAAATAAAAGTATGAAGATAAGTCTGTATTCGGAATTCAATGAACTTCCTCAGATTGGTATTTTTTCAGTTGCCAACTCAAACTTCACTGTTGAGGGTCTATGCAGAAATCTACCCTAGAGTCCATGAATTGTGTTTACCACACACACACATCACCATTATCTCTCTGCATTTAAATTCGTACTTCTCGACCTCTTAGAACAAGAAATCTGGACAAAGACGTAAATGAAAATGGGACAAAGGTCCAAAAATAGGGACACTTTTTAAATATTACTTTTACAAACTTAGAAAGTTGATAGGATAACAGGTTTTACATTAGCATGAATTTTCTGAAGGTTACGAAGTCTGAAACTCAAACGTCCATCATTATTTTTTTAACTTCTGTCATTAATTATTTGCCACTAATTTGCCAGGAGAACACAATTTTATAAAAAAAAACGGACTAAAACTATGAGGCAAAAATCTGGACATTCTGCAAAAATTGGTACAGTTGAGAGGTCTGTTTAAATATATTTTTGATCCGTTATTCTGCTCATCTTTTGCACTGTATGCTGCTAATCACAGATGAGCAATGGATCAGCTATTGCTTGCTGGTCTACAGACACTTGCTTTTTATTTTTTTCGTGTTGAAGTTATTGTTGGTGGAAATGCGCAGAAATTACCTGTTCACCCACTGTCAGTCAAGAAATGGTTGTAAAAATATGATTTGTTAGAACTGCTCTTAAAAGATCCAGTACAAAAATTAACCTGTCCTGAAACCTCAGTGCTTGCTTTTGTTTTTTTTTTTTGTTTTTTTTGTCTTCTATTGCCTTATGCACTACTTCTCATGGTATAAATTTGTTAGGTATGCTATTTGATAAGTTAAATGCAACAAGTTATATTTCTTTAATGTGAGACAGTTACAGAAGGTAATAGAAATGTGTAAGAGGTAAACGAAGGGGCGCAAAATGAGGTAAAAATGAACATATGAAATATTTTAGTAGAAGGTAACAAAAACTGGAGATGAATTATGCGAAGCTTCCAATGCCTCATTACATTTAAGGAATGATCCTCTAGCGCAGGGCAATGTGTCAGATTTATTGACTTTTAGCTTTCATAATTGTAGATCAATATGTATGTATACCCTTAAGAAGCTTACCAGGGGCTTGCACAAGTGTATAAATACTGAATATGTGCGAGCCTGACTGCCATTTTGTAGTAAGCTGTTGAGATGTAAGCATGCATGTCTGTGTAGTCTGTCAGTTAATCAGTTTGTTTATATTTTGTACTGCTGCTATCACATCCTGATGTGTTTCTATGTAATAAAGCATGTAAACAAACTACCCCACCTGTTCGTCATCTATACTAGAGAGGGACGAGCAGCATGGTGCCAGAATGGGATCCAGATTCTTCAGTTCGAGAATGAGAGGCCCTCAGTTAAGACTGGAGGAATATAGAGGAGTGAATCATCCCTACTGCAAGTATAACTCGCAAGACAGGTCAGAAACAAATTTCAGGTATTACAACTTGCTCACAATATTTATTATTTGCAAAATATGAAACAAGGAATTCAGAATGCTCTAAACGAATGTCTAAGTAACAGAAATGACAGATTAACAGAAATATTCAAAATAACTATGGAAAATGTTGGAAATAAAGTCCGAATTACATAAAATGTATAAAATAAGGGAAATGAACACCTTTTTTTTCACTAAGCACTACTTTTTCACATTAATCAAAGCTATTTGAGTTGTCTGAAGTGTATGACATGTTCTCATGTTTGTGCAGTATTACAGTACAGTTATTTGGCAAAATGCAGCCATTACAGAGCATATTTCACAAAGTAAAGCATTTCTAAGAGTTTATTGTGCATTTGAATGTTATTACAAGTGCTGGCTGTGTGCTTGTTTGTGGATAATTACAAGGACCATATTTTTTCAGTGTGTTTGGACATAATTTGTTGGCATGCTAGATGAATTTCGAAAGCCAGCTCCATTTGTGTTTGACCATAATGCAGAGAACTGGGGAGTGTTTGAGCAAGAGTATATTTTCATACAGGCTCCATTTTCTGAAAAATGGTAACTGTACAGAGGCATTTACTCTGCTTAATATAGCTGGGTCAGAAGCCATAGAAAGGGAGCATTAATTTGTGTATGCACCTGCTATCTTTGCAGGAGAGTCAAGGGAGGACCCTGAGTTCTTAAAATGTAAATTTAGAGAAATGTGTAACCCCCAGATGAATATTACAATGGAAAGGCACTTATTTTACACAAGGGATCCAAAGCCTCTTGAAACTTTTGCAGCATATATAACTGATTTGAGAAACAAGGCTAAAACTTGCAGATTTGGTAATTTAAGGGATGAGTTGATTAAAGACAGACTTGTGTGTGGTATTAAAAATGATGCTGTGAGAAAGATTATGTTCATGATAGATTTAACTTTGAATAAGGCCATTGAGATTTGTCAACTATTTGAGCTTACAGAAAAGCACACAAATATGCTTACAAATGAGAGGTGCATGCTTCCAGTAACATATAAAGCCAATGTTGATAGTATGCAGCATGTGGTTAAAAGAAACCGGCACGAGCACATGGCAGCAAATGTAACCCCTGCAAACCCCGCAGCTTCCTAGCAAGTTGCAAGGCATATTCTGGAAGCCACACAGTCTCAGTGAAGCATAAGAGTGAGTCAGCAAACTTAAAGAATGGGCTCCCATCCAGTTTCATAGCCAATTGTCATAATTGTGGTGGAAGTTATGGGCTTAAAAGGGAAAATGTTTAGCTTTTGGTCAGCAATATCACAGGTGTAATAAGTGGAATCATTTCAAAAGTTTTTGTAAATCAAAAGGAACACATTATTTTATTAAAAGGGGACATTCAAAGAAACAAGTTGGTATATTAGAAAGCCATGACCCTACTTTTTATGTTGATGGTGCGCCACTGCTTCATGAAACAGTCAGTGCAGTAGATTTATGGGCAAAGAAGTATTTTGTACTGTTTGGATAAATGGAAAACTCAGAGCTCAAAGATGACACAGGGTCAAAGTGCAATGTTATGTCTGCAGAAACATTTGCTAGAGTATGTGCTGGTGAGAAGCTTGATTTGGCAAGGTGTGCCAAGCTTGTTGCTTATGGTGGTGGAGATTCAAACCGAGGGCTCAGTAGTACTTTCATGTTGCTCTGCTGGGTGAAGCTATGACTTATTTTATGTGATCAAGAGGCACGTTCAGTCATTATTAGGGCTCAGAGACAGTTTAAAAATGGGACTGCTTTCATTTAATAAGGAAGTCCATCATGTTAGCTTAAAAGACCACTGTTCTAATTTTGCCCAGTACATTTTCTCTACCTATGCTGATCTTTTCGAAGACAAACTAGCCAAACTACCAGTTGTATATTCCATGACATTAAACCCAGATGTCAGCCCAGACTGGAAAGTTCCAGTAACTATACAGAACAGAGTCAAAGCCCAGCTAGATAACATGGTGCAGCAAGGTGTGATTTTTCAAGTCGAACAACCAGCTTGAATGAGTGTTTTACATGGTGGTAGCTCATAAGAAAAGCTCAGATGATATCAGAATATGTATGGATCCATGAGATTTGAACCAAGCAGTAAAAAGACCTCATCATCCAAAGGGTAAAGTTGAAGAATCTGCAGCTCTGATGCCAAATGCCACTGTTTTTTCTGTATTAGATGCCAAGTGTTCATTTTGGCAAATTTTGCTTGACAAGAAATCCTCATTAACTACGTTCAGTTCTACTTTTGGCAGGTACAGATTTTTGAAAATGCCATTTGGGATAAATTCAGCCAGTGAAGTTTTTCAATGTGCAATGGAGCAATTTTTTTCTGGGTACCCCTGTGCTATTACAGTATATGATATCCTAGTAGGAGGTAATGGTGAAGCTGAGCATGACAGAAACCTCAAGAAAGTTCTGGAAAGGGCACATAAAGTGAATCTTAAGCTAAATCTTCAGAAGTGCAAGTTCAGGTTATGTGAGGTTACTTATGTTGGTCATTTATTTACCTACCAATTCAGGCTTACAACCAGACCCTTCCAAGCAAACAGCTATTCTCGAGATGCCAGCTCCAGACAATGTTCAAACCTTTCATTGTTTTCTTCACATGGTTAACTATCTAGGCAAGTTCATTCCAAACTTGAGCCAACTAGCAGCATCACTCAGAGAGCTGACACACAAAGATGTATCCTGGTCATGGTTGGAACAGCACCAAAGAGCATTTGATGTCCTGAAACAGAGAATTTCCAGTCCACCAACTCTCAGATACTTTGATGTTCACAAACTAGTTAGTCTGTCCTGTGATGCTTCAGAATTTGTTCTTGGTGCAGTCATTCTTCAAGAGAGTCAACCTGTTGCCTATGCGTCCAGATCTCTAACCCAAACTGAAATGCAGTATGCACAGATTGTGAAAGAGCTTTTGGCAATTGTGTTTCCTTGTTTGGATCTCCATGATTATATTTATGGCAGACCTATCCAGAACGAAAAGATCACCAACCAATAGTCACTATTTTGAGGAAGCTTATGCATACAGCTTCAGCCAAACTGCAGTGTATGATGTTGAGATTGCAGAAGTACAATTTCAGTCTTGTCTACACAAAAGGCAAACTTCTTTATCTTGCTGATACTTTATCCAGATCACCCAGAAATACCACTGAACAGCATGAAAATGAGAAATTTGATTTTGAAGTCATGGAAGTAAAAAAATTTTTCTTCCACACAAATTGATGAGCTCAGAAATCATACAGCCTCAGATCCTGTTTTACAGAAGCTCAACCACTTTATCAATCAAGGATGGCTGTCAAAGCAATCTAATTTACCTCAAGAAGTGCAACCTTATTTTCCTTACAGATATGAGATTTTTGTCTGAGAATGGTATTATCATGAAAGATCTGAAAGTCATTGTTCCAAGGACCTTGCAACCAGAGTATATTGCGATCTTGCATCGTGGCCACCCAGGAACTGATCCTACTAAAAGGAGGGCAAGAGGACTAGTATTTTGGCCTTCTATGTCACAAGACATCGACAGAGTACTTCCATCTTGTTCTGTATGTAGTAGTACAAAACCACATCAACAGAAGGAACCACTTCAGCTAAACCAGATTCTTGAACTACTTTGGTCAACAGTAGCCAGTGACATTTTCGAATGGAATGGTCAAGATTACTTGATGTTAGTAGACCCTGATTCTAATTGGTTTGAGATTATTGACCTACTTCCTAATCTAGTGTCTAGTACTGTCATTATGAAGATGAAACGTCATTTTGCAGTCCATGGTAGTTCACACAAAGTTATTTCTGACAATGATACACAGTTTATTAGCCAGCAGTCAAAAGATTTTCAGAAGAGTGGGGCTTTATTCATGTCATAAGTAGTCCTGAGTACCCGCAGTCAAATAGTTTGGCAGGAGGTGCAGTTCAAAGTGTGAAACAGTTACTAGAGAAGTCAAAATGAGATAATAACTAAAGCCAGGATAAACTGTAGAATAATTCCGCTTTAATCACCAAATTCCACTAAATTTAGCGCTTCCACCATAATACATATGGCTTCAGAGTTTTGTGGAATTTGGTGATTAAAGCAGAATTATTCTACAGTTTATCCTGGCTTTAGTTATTTTACAAGTTTGGCTCTTATTGGGCTTCTTTTTGTCAGTTTGCTGGTTGCTCAAAATGAGATAATAGTGATGTTTTCCTGAATGTCTTGAATCTCAAGAATATTCCTTGTGATAAATGTCTTGGTTCGCCTGCCCACAGACGTCTGTCGAGAAAAAACAGAACCCACATTACCAGTCAGCAGTAGTTTATTGGTTCCAAGTGCTAAGAATAACAAATCAGTTAAAGCCTGTCTGTTGAAGAAACGTCAATCCCAAAAGTCTTTTCCAGAAGACTTTCCAGTAATTATCCCTATTCCTGAGATGAATCCCAAAGTTCCTGATAAGAGTTGTTCACCGAAGACTGTCCCTGTTGCTAAACCCAGTTCTGATTACTATGTTACTAGATCAGGTTGAATTTCCAGACCATGTTACAGATACACGGCAACTTTCACATGAACGTTGTGTTTGTTTCTAATGTCTATATTATTGCATGTCTTACTCTAATGTCATTTCATTGAGGGCAAGCTATTTAAGAGGGAGGATGTTGATCAATATGTATATATACCTTTAAGAAGACCAACTCAAAAACAAAACATACACTGGAGCCAGAATAAATTGAGCGCTTTTGTCCCATTTATTATAGAACTTCTTCAGAATTAAACAATCACTCACTTCATTTCCTTTTATATCAAAAAAACCCCATCATCATATCCTGTGGTAATTATATTGCATACCTTTAAGAAGCTTCCTAGGGGCTTGCACAAGTGTATAAATACTGAGCACGTACGAGCCTGACTGCCAATTTTTAGTAAGCTGTTGAGATGTAAGCATGTATGTCTGTGTAGTCTGTCAGATACTCAGTTTGTTTATATTTTATAATGCTGATATCCATCCTGATGTGTATCTATGTAATAAAGCATATAAAAAAATTACCCCCCCTGTTTTTCATCTATAATAGAGAGGGACGAGTGACAATAATGAAGAAGAGCTGGTGAAGCTTCAGAAATGAAGCATCAGTAAAGAACATCTTGAGGGACTATGATGAATTAAGGAATAAGACAGAAGAATGGGATATAGTGACTCTTAAAATGAGAGGCTTTAATGACACAACTTCAACTCAAAGGGAATTCAAATGTACTTATTTTAGAACAGATAGATCATGAAATTATAGAAGACCTTAAAATAGAGGCATTTTGGATAATGCAACAGTGTAATACTTCAGATTCTGAAAGAAGTTTGAAATGATAAGTGAAAACATGGCAGTAAGAATAAAGAGCAGTTGTGATATGTTGTGAAAAGGGAAGGGAAAAGGGGCAAATAAAATCGACATGGGGAAAAACATGAGTAGTGAGAGTTTAGGAGAGGGCAAAGAAGAAATAAGAGCAGCAGAAATGTAAAATACACCAAAACAGGATAATGATGTGTCGGGAAAGAAGGCAATGCAGATACAGACTGACAGAGAGAGGTACAGGCGAGTCTTGTATGGAATTGAAATCAACTCATACTGAAGAAAAATATACTAGCATTGCTTATGAAAATGAGGAGATAGAATTGAATGGATTAGTGTGTAAGATACAAGAAGATGTAAGCAGAGAAGACCGAACAAATTTTATTTATATCTGTACCAGAAAAGGATGTCTGAGTCTGGAATTCCTGAAAATAGGCATTAATATCGAATGTTTAATAGATGAAGATCATAAGATTGAAATTTTTTGAAAATCCGGGTTATGTGACCAAACAAAAATAAGCAACCTTACATTTATGGAATATTCTGGTAGATATTGATGTTAAGAATGTCCTAGAAAGTCAGGAGAGCAAGGTTGGATCTGTGAGTTTATTTTGGAGAAATTAGACAATTACCTTTTGTGGTGATGGGCAATAACCAAAAGGTTTAATGTGAGGAATAAGTCATGCATAGTGTGAATGAAAGAGAAACAAGGATAAAAAAAAATGAAAGTTTAGTAAAGAACAGAAATGATGTGTATAGTCCCCTTTTTTAACATTCCAAGAATAGAGTGAAACTGCTCTACCTTTAAAAAAGGCATTAAGTGTGTTGCTTGGAGTAGTTCCTGAAAGAAATGTTAAGTTAAATGTTTTAAATGGGTAAATCATACCAAATGATCCACATAGACTGATATGTAATGTAAAAAAGTTTTAGATCAAATATTTGAAAAGTTAGACATGACGAATATCTTTTGGTTAGAGTGAGATGACCTCATAAGCACTGACCCTGGAATGAGAATGTGATTGGAGAAAGGTGAACTAGTTTTCCCTTCAAGAGACAAATAGGATAAGAAGGTATTGCTATGATATCCTGGAATATCTTCAAGCATACTGCAAAACTAATTGACAGTGATCTGATAGAATATTTGGAAAGATAACAGATTAAACATGTGCAGAAAACCTAGATGGTTGAAAATGATTTCATATTTTAGAACTATACAACATTTCCAAGTTCAGCAGTAAAAGGTAAGGCATATGGTCGTCCTATGGGAGCATTGCTTACACTGAATGAAGTATCAACTAATATTTATCCAGAAATTATTAAAACTGCAAATAAAACTCTTGAAATAGAAGTTACTATAAAAATAGGTATGTGCACATTAATAATGTGCATATTCTTCTATTAAGCAGGATATCTGGAAGTAATGAGGATCTTTAGGAAAACCTATCATTAAGAAATAAAAATATTAGTTAAATTTAACAACCTAATTATATGTGGAGAACTAAAAGTAATAACATTTTCCTTGGGTACAAGATGGTTATTAAATGGGTCATTTATCAAGAAATAAAAAATCCATTGGATGTGACAGTAAAAACAGGGAGTAAAGTTGTTAAAATGCTAATTCTAAATTAGTGACACTGAATGGATACAATAACAAAGAAAAAAAAAAGACAGTAAATTTTTGTTGTGAAGTGCAATGGTCTATTACTGGTCTTTGTGATAGTTTCATCAGAACTAGTGGAAGTTTGTGATTTATAGAATTGTGATTTACAGAAACATACAAGTACATATAGTAATCACAGCTGTGTAAATATATTTATACATATGCTGAAAATTGGGTCAGATTCCAAAGACCTGCTCTCAACCTGTTCACTTACAATGACAGCAAATCTTCCAGAATCAGACCCATAAGATTTTAGCCAGACAAATCTATCTATAGCCACCTATATCTTGAATTAAATGAGAGGAATGGTCTTGTAGAAAGGTGGCCTTAGTTTTGTAGCTATGCTCTGAACATATGGACAAAGACATGGACCTAATGACTGAGCAATTTATGCAGGGAAACATACTGAAAGTTTTGCCATGAAAATGAATCTGATCCCAGATGTCAAATAACATTTAACAACAGATGGTTTAATGAGGACTATCATGCTAAAATAAAAATATAAAAACTGTTTAAAAAGATATTTGAAAGAAAATTCCACAGCAGCATTTCCTCAAATGAAACAGGCAATGAAAAAGTATAGATCTTTAAAAAAGGTGAAAAAAAATAAGTTGGAAAAGCACAAATGGCAGATTATATTAAGAGAAGGGAATGGAAAATTATTTTGGAAGAGTATGCTATGTGATAGCCATCAGGGAGATCACTACATAGATGAGGAGGTGTGGGAGCTTTTTGTTTTTCCCATGAAAAGTATAAAGTCAGTGGGAATCATAAGTATGAAAATGAATTATATACGTCTAGCAAGGAAAATGATTATAAAAGAAGTCAAAGGATACATGGTCAAATTCAAAAGGGGGAAGGCTACAGCTCCTTATGAAATCATTAACAAGCTATTATTTAGTGGTTCCCTTGCTGGATTGCTATTTAGTATGGTTTAGCTGTTATAGATATATGGGTAATACTATTGTCTGTGCACTCTATCTATTGTCTTAGAAAATTTCCTGATCCTTGTAAAAGGGGCAAAGTTATCCCACAATACAAGAACACCATATGGGATTACCCATTAGTATTCCATCCAATTATATAACTGACAATTCTCTAAAAATGTTCAGCCATAGAATCAAAATAAAGATAATTAAAAAATATTTGTCAGAGGGGAACATTTGTATATATGCCCAAAATAATGCAGATCAATGTCTGTATATTATTAAACCAAATAATGGAGAAATATATCCTGGTAAGAAAACGGACTTTATATATGGTGTTGGACACTGTATCGAATGTACATTGTCCTGACACACAGTAGGTTGATGCCAAATGGTTGACACGGGCAGGGGGTCAACAGGTGTGCAAGATTGATAATCCCCAGATAGGGGAGTATTTCCTTTCCCTGGGGATTGTGTGATCTCAGAGTCCATATATATAATTAATGGGGGGGGGGGTGCAGCCTTCTTCATGGGGAAATACAGGGGGTCTTGCATCATGAAAAAACACTTGACATCAGTTTACTTCACTCTGAGGTCATCACCGGACCATCTGCAGAATGTGTTGTTCTGAGTGCATCCATTCAGATATCAATCTGTAAATTGTTGGGACTCTCTGCATTTGATACAGTGTCCTGCATACATATATATTCTATTTATAGATCTAAACTCTAGACTCTGTATCTGTTACAGTGAATATACCTGATGAAAGTAAAATGTTTCACTGTTATCCTTATAAGTATTATATCGGCATTATATACACTGGCTTGAGAACAGGTAAATACCATTAGAAAAGTTCAATTGACCAACAGATTTCAAACAGAAAAAAAAAACTATTTTTTATTTACTCATTTAAAATTTATTTGGTACCTTTGTTGTGAATCATGAGGGTTCCTTTCTAGACAGAATTACAGTTAGACAGGGATACACATTAGCACTGTAGTTAATTTTGTTATACAGTAAGTATTTATAAAATTACATGGTTAGTAAGAATATAATTCCGTGGTGGTGCAGCGGTAGTGTTGTTGCCTCACAGCAAGAGGTTCTCCCATTTGATTCTTGGCTGGAGTGCGGGGAGTGCATTCTGTGTGGAGTCTGCATGTCCTCTCCGCAGTTGGGTGGGCGTTCCAAAGACATGCGTAAATGGGCATGCCTTCGTTGAAGGTTGAGCATCAAGCTGGCACCTCGGCGTTTGTGCAAATCTACTGCCAATCATTAGCGGACCGGAGTTCCACTGTGGCGACCCCTAACGAAAGACAACAACAACAACATGGTAAGTAAGAATGCCCAAAAGTACGTAAGTCTAAATGACCAGTACTGGGTTTTGATGACGACGAGGTTGTATTTGGATACATTCCAGGGTATCCTTTGTAGATAGCTATGTTGAAAGGTTCATACAGAAAATTAATCCTAGCAAATCATAGCTGGTTGTCTCTAATGTTAAGGATAGGTGGAAAGTCAAAGTAAAGCTAGAAGGCTACATTTTGGAAATACTGACCCCACAGGCATACCTGCGAAATGTATTTTCAATTATCAAGGCTTGGACCTCACATATTAATTATTTAAAATAAAAAATTAAGGATTATGCAGTACATTAGAATGGATGTGGCTTTAGCTGAAATGGCAATAGTACCATTGGTAGAAATATATCTATGCAAATATTTATCCTATGGGACAGAGGTGTGGTGGAGTTGCAGCTGAAAAAGCTTATTTAAGTCAGTATTCTAAACCATATGGAATATCTGCTTTTATGAAAAACTTTAATATTATGCATAAATAGGCTAAAATTGATAGTAGTTTGGTAGTCAGATAAATATGCTTGATACATCAGTATAATAATCAACTGTCTTACAGAATATGGCAAGAGATAAATTATTGGCAAGAGAAGGGAATTATAGGTATGTAATCTACACATGAAACTGAAATATTTCAGAGCTGTATGGTCTGGAATGCTTGCACACTTACTTACCAAAGAAAATTACTTGGAATAAGAATGCACTGCTTACTTAAAAAAGAATTGTGACTAGGGTAAAAATCCAGGATCTGGACACAATATCAGAAATAAAGTCCTTTGTTACTTTTATGAATCATTTATGTATGGTAAACAATGTAGGCTATCTTGATATTTAGGAGAACAAGTTTATAAGATTTGTATATACCAAATATATACATGAAATTTGTGATGGAAACATACCTGTCAACTGTACCAAATTCCTCTGTATTACCCGGTTTTGGGCTAAAAAAATAGGTTGCTACAAATTCTCGACTGGCTCCTTCAAAACCCAATTTTGGCGTGCAGAGAAGGGTGCCAGAACTCTAGGGCAAGGAGGGGGCAAGCACCCTCCCACTTTTAAAAGGCTTCAATAATAAATTAAAAAAAAAAAAGACACTCCATGGTGGCAGCGTCTTCTCCTTTAAGGAAGATCATGCATGCTTCACTTGCATGCACGCCCATAAACTCATCCGCACTTGTGGAATTTAAATTAGCCATGCAGAGGTAATTGTGTGAGTGTCAGCTATTCATTTTTCTGATCTTGGGTGTTTACTGTTGTAATGACAGAAATCTACTGATCAAAAGTGTGTTGAAAGTGAAATAATACAACCTGAATGGCTGCAGCAGAGGAGTTTTACTGATGAGTAAGCCACATTATTTTGTAAACATAAAATGAGTTTACCTGTGTGTTGTGATTTGGCCAGATGTAGAATGCATTCTATATTATAGATACAGACCGAGCTTACTCGTCTGCTGTTATATAACATGAATTGCATAAATCACTGCAGTTCTAAAAATAAATAAATGAAATTCTGCCCAAAGAAATATTAAGGCATAGATTCTTAACGAGTTGTAGCCTTGTGTAATCCTGCACTTGATCCCAACAGGTTTTGCAGTTTCAGTAACAAGTTTGATAACGTGTTAATGATTTGACTGAGTTGTACTGCATCTACCAAGTAAGGAATGGATGAGACTATAAAATGAACTATAGACTTTAGTTATGTCTGCATCATAGGTAGGGAATTGGCATGCTTCAGTAGCTGGCCTTTGTAAACAGGTGATTAGGTGGTTACCAGAAAGATATGATGCAGATGAGGTGAACCTTAAACCTGTTTTGCGGAATAGGCCTTTGATTTGACCATACAAAAGTAATTTAGTATGTTTATATATTAAATAATAATTAAGCACCCTTTTGGTTAGGTGCAGAAAGGGAGAAATGTATGCATGCACTTATTTTATATTTCCATGTTTGTATGAAAATACTGGTTTGAAAGTATGCATACACAAGGGTTTTATAAGTGTTTTTTATTATGTTTTTTATATATGTTGTCTGCATATACATGGTTATTTGTTATATATGCATCTCTTATATGTTTGTATAGTAGTTTGAGCTTGTGTACTCTATGTATAGCTTTCATAGAATGTTTTCATGGGTTATTAACAGGTTAACTTATTTAACTGAACCAATTAAGTTAATGGGCTGATTCAAATTTTAGTATAAAGTATAGGGTGATGTGATGCATTGTTGTAAAAGGTCTGATGAAGTGGTGAGAGTTGCACCATGAAAGCGCTTACCTACAATAAAGAATTTTTCATCTTTTTGCATAGAACTCTGTACTTCTTGGCAAATAATAGTGACTTCTTTGGCTGTTGATTGGATCGCTAGCTGTTTTTCTGTGGTTTACAAATAATTTTTGAAGTTACTTGCGATTCATTTACACTAACTGTGACCTAGAGAAACTGAACTATAGACTTTAGTTATGTCTGCATCATAGGTGGGGAATTGGCATGCTTCAGTAGCTGGCCTTTGTAAACAGGTGATTAGGTGGTTACCAGAAAGATATGATGCAGATGAGGTGATGAACAATAGTACTGCAAGAAAATGTATTAATACTGAGAAAAAGTATATTTATGACAACAATAGAAGTAATAAAGGATATTAATGGGCCAAATAATTAATTTGACAAAAAGATCTAATTAGCAATTAAATGTAAATAAGTTATGTAAAAAAAAAACTGCTGTATGGATTCATGCTGAAATTGCTTTGTGCCATTGCACATTATTTACTTTCTAATTTTGCCATGTTAGATTACACAGTATTTTTTGATTTACTAGTGGGCTCAGCTGATAGTTCTAAGCAGATTTAATTAGATGCACGTCCACCCCGCGGTCGAGTGGCATTCGAAAGACATGCGTAGGGTGTGCCTTCGTTGAAGGTTGGGCATCGAGCTGGTACCTTGGCACCATAAAAAATCTACTGCCAATCATTAGCGGACCGGAGTTCCACTGTGGCGACCCCTAACCGGGAAAAGCCAAAAGAAAAACGACATTTCTTTAAAAGCTGGTTATCCCTGTATGAAAGGAGAGAGGCAGAATATCTATATCCATTCTATTTACACACACACACACACACACACACACATATATATATATATTTTTTTGTTTTGTTTTGTTTTGCACAAATCAGAGTTCACTCTAAAACATCTCTAATATTGCTTTCCTCTCAAGAATAGTTGAAGCTAAATCGGTGATTATTTAGGTTATTGTCTCTCCAGATGCGGAATAGCAAAACCCATATATGAATATGTACTACTTGGGCATCCTTAAATATAAATATAGATATTATTGCTACAGACATAAATAGCTAAGAAATGCTGGTCCTAATAAAGAAAGAAAGTAGCAGTGGCACTGGACTTTAGTAAATGTGTTTATACTGTTTCTTAGTTATTGTATTGGCTGCTAAGAACTCTGGAACAATATTGCATAAAACAGGGAGTGATAACATTTCTTCAGTAAAAAGTATGCACGCTGTCACAGGAGGGGCAATTATTGTATAGTCATTACTCCTGGCTTCCCCGAACTGAATTTGATATACTGACAAAAAAGTGTTCTTTACTGTTCTTGAGTCAGAGTGAGAATAAGTAGCAGCAGTGGGGGGGGGGTCTCCCCTCCGTAGGATATGCATGAGGCAGTGTATCCCTTCCCCACAGAACTTGATTTTTTCCAAGAAACTTTGAGTTCACTGAGGCCTTATTCTGCTGGTCAACTACAGTGAAATAGCAATTAAAGAACTTGCCTTTGAGTAGTGGCCCTGTAATTTCTTTGTAGTCCCTGAATTGTGTGTTTATGTCTGGAATTGGAGCAGGAATTAATGTCATTGGTCATTTTTCTAACATTATACTTAGTGTTGGTAATTTCACTTTTTAGGATCACTTATTAGCCAAAGAAACAGAAAAATAACAGAGGTGTATAGCTAAGCACTGGGGTAGCTGCCCTTGTGGACCATTTTAAGCACAGCTAATTTTCCTTTTGGTGCTTGAATTAACCTATCCCATTTTGTGTTACATTGGCCTTTCCCATCCCTTGGTCAACAATTATATATCATCCTTATTGAGAATAACCCGTGCATGTGACAAAGCACTTAGGAGCTGCCTCTGTTCATTAGTAGTACAGGGCTAGTCCTGGGGGGAATTTTATATTGCGTATCTATGGATTCAAGCTGCACTTGAATACAGAGGGAGATGAATTTTGTTCAACATGGATGGGGGGAGCCTGTTCCAGAGTAGTGGTGTGCTGTGCAAGATACATCTGTACCTCCAAACCCTTTTGTTGATGTGATAGAAAAGGTTTACTACCCTAGACTGAATATTTGTGATGCATTTGACTTAATGATGTGCGGTAGGTCCATCAGTATTGAGTCAGAGGATGCCTTGTATGCCAAATGCTGGTCACCTCTTAGTCTTACAGAGTATAGTAACAGGGCTTTGAGTCAGTCCATTTAGGAGGACATATTGTGAAGACCTTGTTATCCTTTAGTAAAGTATCTGTGTGGGCATTCCAGTTGCTGCATACGTCTGGACAGATCCATGCCAAAGGAAGTATACTCATTAATTGATTTAATGATGGCTGAGTAAAGGGGGACCCTGACAACCCTAGATTGATACTCCAAACCATACCTCACAACCATACCAAATTTCTCAGTTTTTACAATTTTTTGAGGTCCAAAAAATGGGGTGCCACAATTCCTGAGTGGCACCCCTTAATTTCCCAGCTTTTTTTTTTATTGTCCCCCCCAGCCTTTTGGGCTGATGTCATCATGTGCAGCGGTGTGCGTGATGACGGCGGCAGTCTGCCAGCCTGTCGGAATTGGCTGAGGGCTAGAGGGATTCACTGTACTTTTTCTGAGTAGCCAGTGGACACCTGGAAGTAAGTCAGAGGCAAGCAAAGCATTGTTGTATTTTTCTGCCACACTGTTCTAATGACAGGTTCGTGTGTGTGGAATTACTGGTTGCACTGTTTAAGTGATTCAGAACTTGTATTCGTCTGCCACCGCAAGCAGTGGATATTTAGTTCTTTCTTTCTGGTGCATGTGTTTGCACTCTGTATATGGGAGGGGGGTGTAATTACTGGTGTGTGTGTGTGTGTCCGTGTGTGTCCCTGGTGGTTAGGACTATTCAGGCTCAAATCCTGTACTTTAGGTACAAGGAACAAGAGCCTGAGTTCTCTACCCATACCACCACTTCTGGTTAAAACAGTTGTAGCTCTCAAATTGTACAAATTTTCACAGAATGTCTGGAATGTTTGTGTCATACCTTTGGTCTGTTCCTCTTAAAATTCAAATGGTGTAGTGGTGCAGCGGTAGAGTTGTTGCCTCACAGCTAGAGGTTCTCTGGTTTGATTCTCAGCTGAAGTGTCTTCTGTGTAGAGTCCGCATGTCCTCCCTGTGTTTGTGTGGGTTTCCTCTGGGTGCTGTGGTTTCCTCCCATGATATAAAGACATGTATCTAGAGCCTCTGCTGAAAATTGCTTTTGTTCCAAGTTGTAATTTCCCAGTAAGCAAATGTTAAATAAAGATAACATTTTTGTTTTTTTGGAAAATCAGTGAGAACTGAATTCACTAAATAATGACAGCCATTTAAGTTTCAGTCTTCCTCTCTTTCAGGAAACACATGGTAACACAACTTTCTAAGATTATGCAAGCAATGTTTAAAATGTGTCCCTGGTTTTGGGCCTTTGCCCTCCCACCCCCAATACATTCTTGCTTTTTCCTGATTTCTTGTGCTGCACAGTTCTTCAGGGAAAGAAAAGTTTAGTGCTGCTTATGAAAAGTCTACTTGCATTGTTAGTAGCATAACAGGTAGTATACTTGCTTTTGATGCAGAAGGCTGTGGGTTCTTCTCCCACAGTATGCAGATGGATCGCTGATACTGTACTATGTTGTACTTTAATGGGAGTGGATGCCCTCCTTTGGAGACGTTATCTAGTAACTATGAACCTGTTATCAGTTTGCCATCCATTCCCTATTGAAATATTACTAGTTTATTATTTTTTTTAATGTAACATAGGCAGTCTATTCTTTAAGGGCAGCAAGCACTTTACTTGTAGATGAAATAATGAAATATAAAGTTGTTTTGCTAGCAGCAACCTCTTCATTAGTTACAGATCTCCTTAATGTGAAATTATTTAGATGACTTTTACTTCTGCAGAGATTGTGCATGTTTACTGATACTGGTGAAATGTAGAGGTTTGAGTAGACTTTTATGATGGAAATGTTCTGAATTGGGCAGTTTTGTCATTATTGGTTCATGCATTTTATTTCACTGCTTACTGGAAAAATGTTCAGAACAATAAATTTAAAATGCTCTCTAACAAGTCTGCTGTATTATCCAAGGAATATAATTTAATATAGTCAGTAAGGTGTATCAAAGAACACTTGTATGTCCCATGTGCAAGGGGCCTGTCATTTAAAAACAGCCGAAAGGTAATCTTTATCAACCACTGGCCAGATGCACTTTCTTTGAATGTGGGTTTCAATGCTATTTCAATGAATGTGTGTTTCAAGGGCAGAGTAGTTTTAATGGTAAGTCTATTTTCATTGTGAGACTGTATTGCTTTGTTTAGCAGATCTCTATCAGTGTTTGTACTATAAAATGTAAAATAAAAGTTTTAAATGAAATCTAAATAATCATTGTAGAAGTAAAGTAGTATGCACATTACAGTGTTTATGGATAAAGGGATGAAATAGCCAAGTAATGGGACATTGGAATGGCTGCAGGGGACTCTGGGGCCATATTTTGGTTGTCTGTTCTTCAGGTTGCATTTGAAAGTTGGTATCCCACAATTCAGTTGGAGTTGGTGTGGTTACATAATTATGTATGCAAACTTTATGTTAATCAGCATGCAGATTTGTACCTATTTTTCATGGGCCTTTGTCCAGATTTTTGTTGTTTCCAGGTTGAAAGGTATGCTCCAAACTAGTAGGGCAAAAAGCAAAGTGTTTTACATGCCTGATGTCTACTACTTCCCTTAAGATTTTTTGTTAATGCTGTAAAGGGAATTTAAATGGCCTTTTTCTGTAAATGTATATATTCAGATTTAATGTTAAGTTGGGGAACATTTTCACCATTATTTGAATGCTGGTATCCCACAATTCCATTGGAGTTGCATTATTATACATGCACATTTTATGTTAATTAGTGTCCAGATATTTGGCCAGTTGTACCTGCTTTGGCCCTTTGTACAGATTTTTGTTGTCTCCCTGTTGAAGGCATGGATGGAAATATTTGATTTCACAGAATAAGTAGTGCATTTATAAATGATGGTTGTCCATGTGTTACAAAATGTAAAGAAGATTTTACTCATACTGGCATCGTATACATTTTACACTCATTTATGGACAAAATTGAAGTATGAGATCTTTAGATATTATGGGATAAGTATTGCTTTTTCAAATGACTATGAACATGTAAAATATTATTCTCATTAAATAATGAATGTCTTATTGAATTTGTTCACAATAACACTATATAGTACACAAAAGGCCAGGAATAGTATATTAAAAGTGAAACATTAGAAAACAGAGTTGTAAGATATTTGGTGAACAACACTAACAAGTGTAATATTTGCTTTGTACCTGACCGATAAGTTTGTCTGTATTATTCAATATTTTGAACAAATTGAAAAATACTTGCATATTAGTTTAATGTGTACCAGAACAATAAAATGCTGCATCAATGAATACGTTGAAACTGAAACAGCCTGACAGTTGGACTCTACTACATTTCCAAGTGTTAGTAGTTATAAATGCTCACATATGGTGCCAGTTCTACAGTAAAAAATCTTTCAGCATGTCATTCATCGGGAGATTCAGGTTATGTCAGGCACTTAAAACTTAAACAATGATATAACATGCGTTGACATGCATATAACATGAGAAAGCCCTACAAAAAGGCATTTGTGAGACTACACTAATATGGCACTACACTGAACAAATACAAGTCTGAGTGAGTTCAATAATGGCAAATTTGAATTGTATGAACAAAGAACTGTCAAAAATATTTAGAAATAGATGGAATTGTGTAGAATTAAACACAACACTCAGTCAAAAAAAAAAATGTCCAGGCATGGATAATTCAGCAGATATCTTGCAGAGGTTAAAAAGGGATATTCAAAACTTGAAAGCAAGTCTTTAGCCATAGTGTGAGTATGTAAACAGTTTCACCTATTTTAGAAAGGCATTGTTTTGTCTTCAGATCACAAACCTCTGGAGATAACATTCAATAATCCCAAGTCCAAGCCACTTTACCCATAGAGAGAGAGCTAAATTGTGAGATTTAATTTTCTACAAATTCAAAACAGATGGCAAAAAGGCATTGTAGATGATGTATTACTCAAATAAATAATAAGGTCAAACCACATCATGACTTACTGCCTGGAAAGAGTGTCAAGGATAATAGTTTGCTTAGTATGGTAAACTAAACTGCATGCTTCAAATAAGATTTCAGTACAAGGACTGTTCCACTGAGAGAATTAATGAAGAAAGAATGTGTTTTCTATGAACCAACAAACATCAAAAATATTTATAAATAAATGGAATTGTATAGAATTAAAAGCAACATCAATCAAAAAGAAAATGGTTACACATAGATAATCTAGCCGATATCTTGCAGAAGTTAAAAAGAGATATTTACAACTTGAAAGCAATTATTTTCCATAGTGTGAGTATGTGAATACTTTGTTTTATCAGTTTTGGAAAGGCTTTGTTTTGCCTTCACATCACAAACCAATGGAGATAACATTCAATAATCCCAGGTCCAAGTCACCTTATCCATAGAGAGACAGATAAATCCTGAGGTTAATTCCCTAGAAATTCAAAGCAATTGGCAAAAAAGACATTGTAGATTACATCTCCTGGTGCCCACTTGCCTCCAGAAATGAAGGACAGAAGTTTGATAGACAGGCTGGAGAAGATGAGAGCTTCATCGCTGAGTGTATAGTTTCCAAAGCATGAACTCTAGAGGAAGAGGAAAAGTACAGTTTTGTACCTACCATAAATGTAGATGTCCGAACTGGATAGCATCTGCAGTCATAACAGCTGGGTTGTCCTGTCGTCAGGCAGCCCTACAGTCGGCCGGATTCCAAAGTCCGGGTCCGGCTTCGGCTGATGTCGCACTTCACCCGACGTCATCTCTGTGGGTCTTCGGGTATAAAGGCATCAGCCGACGCCATTTTCCTCAGTGTTTCTTGCCCCAGATGCCAGAAGCCCTCTTGAAGGCTGAAATTTTGGATAGATGCCAATG
Source organism: Protopterus annectens (assembly GCF_019279795.1). NCBI lineage: Eukaryota > Metazoa > Chordata > Ceratodontiformes > Protopteridae > Protopterus > Protopterus annectens. Next base: position 201,705,013 of record NC_056743.1, read on the forward strand.
TTTCCAAAAGGAAAGAGGTAAACACAAACACAAGCATGTATGTACATATATACAAACAAATACACCATAGAAGACTCCCCATTAGCTAGCTATTAAGAGGGTAAACACCCTAGGAGTACCTCAGAGGGAAGGAGGGAGGGTAATCCTGACTGCAGATGCTATCCAGTTCGGACATCTACATTTATGGTAGGTACAAAACTGTACTATGTCCTTCATGGATGCATCTGCAGTCATAACAGCTGGGTAGAGTACCATAGCCAACTAGGGGAGGAGGAAAAGGTAGATTATGGTGTGTTTAGGATCCCTTGCAGTACAGCAGTGGCAAACCCTGCTCGGGATCTTGAATATAGAGGCAAATTATAATGCTTGGCAAATGTATGCACGGAGGTCCAAGTAGCCGCCTCAATAATGTCTTTGGTAGCCACTCCTCGTAAGAAGGCTGTGGTAGTGGCTGTTGCCCTTGTAGAATGAGGTCTTATGTTCTGTGGAATTGGTTTTCCATGGAAGGAGTAACAGAATCGTATGCAATTTCCTATCCATTTGGAGATTGTCTGTTTTGAGATAGCTTTTCCTTCCCTTCCTGTTGCATAGGCCACAAAGAGTTGGTCAGACTTTCTGCTGCTTTTTGTCCTGTCCAGGTAGTAGCGTAGCTGTCTATGCACATCCAAGGTGTGCAGAATTCTTTCCCCTCTGTTTTGTGGGTTGGGAAAGAAGGTAGGTAAGTGGATTGCCTGGTTTAAAGACACTCTGGATACCACCTTAGGCATAAAGGTTGGATTAGTCCTCATGGACACCCTGTCCTGGTGGAAGATTAGGAAGGGTTGCACTGCCATTAAGGCCTGTAGTTCTGAAACCCTCCTTGCTGAAGTGATTGCCAGTAGGAAAGCAGTTTTCCATGACAGGTGTTGTAGTTCTGCTGTTGCTGCTGGTTCAAAGGGTGAAAGTGTCAGCTTTTCTAGTACGAAATTTAAGTCCCAAGCTGGCAATGGTGGTTTCCTCGGAGGTTTTACATTCTTGATTCCCCTGAGGAACTGCCTGAGCAACGGGTGTGAGAAGACAGGTTGTTCAAAGCTGTATTCTGCCGAAATAGCTGATGCATGTATCTTGATGGAGGAGTAGGACAGGCCTGAATGAAGAAGTTCGGCCAGATACTCCAGAATGTTAGGCATATCTATGTTTGACACATCTTTTCCTCTTTCAGAACTCCAAATGACAAACCTTTTCCATTTTCCAGCGTAGTTCCTTCTTGTTGAAGGTCTGCGTGCTTCAAGAATAATGTCTTTAACTCTTTGGGAAAGTTCTTGATTAGCTGCTGCTATGTGATGTTCCATGCAGTCAGTTGTAAGGTTTTCAGGTTTGGATGTATGGTGCTGTAGTTGTTCTGAGTTAGCATCAAAGGCATCAGGGAATTGGCCACATATTGTTCGAGACAAGCTCCTCAGTAGTGGGTACCAGTGTTGTCTTGGCCAGTTTGGAGCTATCAGGATTATCCTTGGATGTTCTTCCTTGATTTTTAGCAGTACTTTGTATATCAAGGTGAGAGGTGGTAATGCATATGCTGTTAGGCCTTTCCAGCTGATGGAGAGCGTATCTACTTTCCATGCTTGTGGGTGGATTGTCCTTGTGCAGAATTTTTGAGTTGGTGATTGTGAGGAGATGCAAATAGATCTATCTGAGGCATTCCCCACTTCTTTGAAATGGTCCTGAAGATGTCCGGGTGCAGGTGCCATTCGTGAGCATCTGATGTGGTCCTGCTTAAAATGTCCGCTAGAGTATTTTCTTTTCCTGGTACAAATCTTGCCTGCAGCTGGATGTTGTAGCTGATTGCCAGGGTCCACAGTTCCAAAGTCATTCTGCATAGGGGGTATGAATGTGTGCCTCCCTGTTTGTTGATGTACCACATGACTGTGGTGTTGTCTGTCCTTATCAACAGCTGGCCCTCTTTGAGAAATGGTCTGAACTTTTGGATAGCCAGTTTTACAGCCAGCATTTCTTTTAGGTTGATGTGCAGGTGAAGTTGATCCTGAGTCCACAATCCTTGGACGCATTTGTCCAGCATATGGGCCCCCCATCCTTGGTCTGAAGCATCTGTTGTAATGCTCTGGCTTGCTTGACATCTGTGAAAGGGAAGGCCTGTGTTGGACCGGCATGCCTGGGCCCACCATAGGAACTCCTGTTTTAAGCATGGAATTAGTGGGATTTCTGTTTCGAGGCTGTGCCTGTGTTGGGACCATAAATTCCGTAGGTACCACTGTAGTTTTCTCATATGTAGTCTGGCAAATGGGACCAAAATTATGCATGATGCCATGAAGCCCAAGGCCTGCAGAACCTTTCTTGCTGTTAATTTGTTCAGCTTTGTTAGTGCCAAGAAGTAAAGAGGGAGTTCTTTTTGTTTTCTGTAGTTAGGAATGCCATTTGTCTCACTGTGTCCAATTCCGCTCCCAAGAATGTCCTTGTTTGGGATGGTATCAGCCTTGACTTTTGTAGATTGACTGTGTATCCCAGTGCTTGTAGCAAGTAAATGACCCTTTGTAAATCTGTTGTCAACTTGCTTTTGTTGTCCCCTTGTAGCAGGCAGTCGTCCAGGTATGGGTAAATATGAATTCCCTGTAGTCTGCAGTATGCGATTACTGATGCCAGGCATTTTGTGAATACTCTGGGCGCAGTAGATAAGCCAAAAGGCAATGCTGAGAATTGATAGTGCTCTGATCCTGCAAGAAATCTGAGGTATCTTCTGCAGATTGGTCGAATAGGGACGTGCAGGTATGCCTCCTTGAGATCTAGAGTTACCAGCCAACACTCCTTGCCCAGCATGGGAAGAAGTTGCTGTAGGGTCAGCATTTTGAATTTTGGGACAATGATGTATGTATTCAATGGTGGACAGGTCGAGAATTGGTCTCCAACTTTTTTCCTTTCTTGGAACTAGGAATAGTCTGGAGTAGAACCCCTTTCCTTGCTCTGCTGTAGGCACTTTTTCCACAGCTCTCATGTTTGCCAACTCCATTATCTGTTGTAAAGCTTCTGTTTTTTGATTTGGAGGTAGATTTGGCATTCCTCTTTTGACTGGTATAGTGTGGAAGTGGAATCGGTAACCTTGATGTATAATTTGTAGAATCCACTTGTCTTTTGTTATGTGGTGCCAGTTCTTTGCAAATAAGGTTAACCTTCCGCCTAGTGGAGCTGCTATTTGTTCCCTGGTAGGCGGACTTAGGAGTAAGTCACTGTGGCTGTGTTGAAGTAGTGGCAGTGGCTGTGTCTGTGCCTCTGTTGTTACCTTGCCACTGCCGTCCTCTGTAGGCACCTCCTCTGGTTTGGTTTCTGCCCCTGGAACGTCTATTCCTGCCCCTTTGAAATTTTGTGGAGTCAGGAAAGGACCAATTTTGGCAGGCCAGTTCCTGCTAAACCTTGGGGTTGAACCTGCAGGAAATCTTTAACAGTTTGAACTGATTTTGCCTTTTCTTCCATTTTCTTCATAACCTGCTGGGCAGGTGCACCAAACAAACTTGTCTTATCCATAGGAGCATCTAACAATTTAGCTTTAACATGATCCGGTAGAGCTTGCTCCTTTAGCCATGCATGCCTTCTTATCACTGTGCCAGTCATGGCTGATCTAAATGAAGCCTCCAGTGCATCATAGCCACATTTTAAGGAATGGTTACTAACCTGTTGTATGTTATTTACCATTTCTAATACATATTTCTTGTCAAGAGATTCATCAGTGGTTAATTTTTAGTTAACTGATCAAGCATAAACTCTTGGTATTGTATCATGTGAAACTGGCAGTTTAAAGCTCTAGCTGAGAGAGTAGCTGAAGTGTATACTTTTTTACCCCATCTGTCTAATGACCTTGCTTCCCTTTCAGAAGGAGTAGGGTTTTTAGCTATGGTCGCGGCTACTGCCTTGGGACCCTGGGATATAGTTTCTGGGTCTGCAAGGGGGGCCTTGTAAAGGTGGTGATGAGTATCTGGCACCCTGTAAAATCTGTCTGGTTTGGCAGGGGCTGGGGGTAATGAATCTGGAGCAGAGCAGACATCATTAAAAGCATCATCTACCACAGAGAGAACAGGGGGTATAGCTAAGGGCCTGTGCTGTGGAAGGTGCAGAAAGGTTCTAAGTCTTTTTCGGGAATCTGAGAAGTCTTGCTGCTGCCATTGGAACTGCTCTCGCATGGCATGTAAGGTTTCCCCAAAGGAGAATTCTTCTGGAGGGGATGCAGCTGGAATGGATTCCTCAGCATCAGAATCCTCAAAATTGGAGAAAGGGGCCTCTGGCTGGTCAGTAATGTCTGATTCATCAGCAGAATCATCAGAGGATACTGGCTCGGGGGGCTCTGCCCTAGGTCTCTTATCTGGGGGCTGAGAGGCCCTGTCTGGGTGAGATTGAGATCCTCTAATTAAAGAAATTAAATCTTCTGCCAAAGTAAGCATTTGAGAACTAGAAGAGGGCCTGGTTGAGGGTGGTTTAACAGGCACTGATTTGGTAGTCTTGGCTGCTTTAGCCCTGGCGAAGGCCTTAATGGACATGGCTGCTGGAGGCCTAGCAGCACCACGTGCTGGGGTAGAGACATCCAGGGGAATGGTGTCTGATAAGTCAGTGGGTAAAGTTTCAGAGGCCGATTCAAGAATTGTAGTAGGGACCTCAACTGTAGAGATAGATTCGGCTGTACCTAGATCAGTTTTCTCGGTTTCGGCCGAAACCGAGACACTCGCGGTTTGCTTAAGCGTGGTTTCAGCCGAAACCGCGGACCGCGAGTGTCGGTCTTTTTCTTTGCGTTTTTTGGCAGAAAGTGTAGTCGGAGGTTCCGACGACATAATGTAAGCAAAGTCAGAACCGAAAAACTGTTCTGCAAACTCTGACCGACGCCTAAGCGTTCGTCGGTTGAAAGAAGCACAGGCCGAACAGGCTGCTACGTTGTGGGCTGGGCCTAAACAAGGCAGACAGTAAGAATGGAAATCTTTATGAGGTATTTGTTTCCCACAGGTTAAACAATTATTAACTTTTTCTGACATCGGCTGAGGCAAGAAAGAGTCCCCAACGGGGTACTTAGCTTTAGAAGTCTTCGAAGTAGTATTCGGTAGAATAATCTCTGGATCCGACCGACCGGCACTTGCGAACAGCTTCTGCTTCGGGCGCCACGCGGCAAGAAAGACTGAGGAAAATGGCGTCGGCTGATGCCTTTATACCCGAAGACCCACAGAGATGACGTCGGGTGAAGTGCGACATCAGCCGAAGCCGGACCCGGACTTTGGAATCCGGCCGACTGTAGGGCTGCCTGACGACAGGACAACCCAGCTGTTATGACTGCAGATGCATCCATGAAGGACATCAGAAAATATGTAACATAAAGCCTACAGATACAATGAAAGTGGAAACAGAACATGACATGCTATTCCAGGTAGTGAAAGAGCTGGCTGTGCAGGACAGGTTGCTTTTCTAAACAGGGAAACATTCTAAAGAAATGTTGAAATTGCCTTTAAAATTAACTGTCACAGAGTGATAGCTATTTGATAAAGGGCACCAGAAAAATCATTCCAACTTAATCACATAGAACAATTGACATAGCTTATATTGATTTCTGGACTTACTCAAAAATCGAGTTACTGTAAAAAAGAAGATATAATTATCTGTGATGGAAATATCATAGTCTGCTCTCAAGAACTGTATGCTATACCAGTTTAAAAAGAGTTGACAGAAGGCCTATCAAGCAGTGAACAGTGATGTCTGTGGTCCAGTTAACATCTCTGAGTGCACTATCTTCATTACAGGTGAACATTTCAGGTTTCGTATTGTAGAAGCAGCTACAACTACAGCAGCAATTACAGTTACCACAGTATTTCTCAGTAGTATAACAGTAATAATACTGAAGTCAGACACTGGGCCACCATTACACAAAGCCCAGTTAAGAACTTTTGTCATGATCTTTAAACTATGACAGTGCAGAAAACTCGCTCATCTATAACTTCAAATGAGCTGCCTGATAAAAACATATATGGGCCATGTTAGAGAAGACATCAGGATTAACTGGAGAAATGTAGAGAATTCCCTGCAAGCGACAATCCTTCACACTACAAAGAAATTATAGAGTTTTACTAACTCTAGCATTGGAAAGACTCCAGCAAGCATTATGTTTGCTTACTAGTTCACAAGAAGACCTCTGCTGCCAGTCTACAGGAAAGTATTCCTTCTGCTTCAAAGAATGTTGCAACTCTACACAAGACCAGAGACATCAGACAGAAGATCTTTTTTTTTTAACACAAAGAATACAAGATAAAGTCATATACAAACACTAGAAAAAGAACAGGAGTGTGCTACTTCCACTAGGAAGTGACTGTGTTAATACAGCGGTTCCACAGGAGCAAACACATTTCTTTGTGCACTGCGATGAATGCTTTCCATTGTATATGAAATTTCATATGTAAATCTGTATCACTGTATGATGTAAATTCCATATTAAATAAAACAAATGCCTAATTAGGATATCATTGTTTAGCATGCTTGCAAAGTCCTCTATGGGAATTTCTCTAAATTAATGCTGTTAACACTATACTTCATGATGCCAGGATGTGTGCAACATCCCATATGAAAATCTCTGCAAATTTACAATGTAAGTAATGTACTTCATGATGTTAACACCTGTTTTAGAATATCAATATAGTGGAACTTTTCTACCAGGGCTTCCACTGAAAGTTTTTTTTTCTGTACAACCTAGTTGAACTTTCCTTCCTAACAAAATAGAGCTAAATAAATACTTCCTTATGTGATATACTAAAGGCTTTACTGTTACTTTTTTAATGGAGGACATACCTTCATTAGATATTATAGCAATAACCCATGCCTGGGTGTGGGTAATGCTGGATTTACCCACGGTTGGTGTGGTTTGGTCACGAGGGCGAAGCCCGAGTGGCCAAATAAAGCCAACCATGGGTAAATCCAGCATTACCCACACCCAGGCGTGGGTTATTACTATTATACAATGACATTATTTAAGAAAAAAAATTATTACTTTTCTTAAATAATGGCATTGTATAATGCCTCCTTGCTGCTCTTCTGCAGCTGTCTGGTATTCTGCGGCAGTACTGATGTACTGTGTATGCGTATGCCCACGCAGTACATCAGAGCTGTGGGCAAAAGCAACGGAGAAAGCAAGATCTCTGTTGTTTTTAGAAACTGTTTCACTATGTTAAATGGGTTTAACATAGCGAGTCAGCTTAAAAAAAAAGCAACGGAGAATCTCCGTTGCTTTTTTTAAAGCTGTCTCGCTATGTTAATCTTGTTTAAAATAGCGAGACAGTGTGAAGCAATAGAGATCTTGCATTCTCCGTTGCTGTAAAAAAAGAGTTATAGTAATGGAAAAAGTCCAGGCGACCGGACCTTTTTCCATTACTATAACTCAGATTTACAACATGCACGCTGCCAATCAGCGTGCACGTTTTTGAATATTAATGGGGGGTCGTTGTATAATGTTCTTTTCTGAATCGCTTAATAAAAATGGTGAAAATGAAGACATTGGATTTATCTAAATGGCAACAAAACAGCTCGATACACATTTTTCCATCCGGAGATGCTAATACAGAAGCAAGGAAAACACAGAAGATAAGACACTTGACAAGAGCTACAAAGAAAGTTGTTTACCCTTTGCACACTAACACTTTTCCCATTTTATAGATTTGTATCATTCTGTATATAATAAGTTACAAACTATTCACTTGTTTATGTAGGAAAAAAAGTAGCACAAATTTATTTTCTGGAATCTAATGAAATGTTTTTGACATCAGTTTTTCTTTAGTAAACGTCAATGCTTTTTTCAGTGATTATTGTACATTTTACACTTATGTTGTTTCAAAAGATGGATGGTAGAATTTAGTGCAGGAAAGTAACAGAACTGTGTGCTAACAGTGCAGTCTAAAGCTGTTAGGTTCCTGAGAGAGAGAGAGAGAAAAGGAAATGTGTTTGGACCCACAACTTGAATTGTTATCCTAGCAGCAGTGCTTCATTTATGGATGACATTTTACCAAAATGACAACTATGGCTTGCAGTGAGGATTGGCTGATAGAAATACAAAAGAAGAAATCCTGTTGGACCTCCCACTAAGTGCAGGAAATTAATATGCATTGTATCATGTCCCCTAATGATGAACCCTGTAGCCTGAATGGTTAAACTCATTAAAAGAGTTCGAAATCAGAACACTGTTGTGTTTTCTTCCACACAGATCAAAATGTGTACCACTTTAGGAGAGAGAACAGAAACGGCAGCCCACTGCTTGATAAAAGGATCACTCATACTACATCTATAACATTAATTATGTTTATTTTAAGTAAAGTTATGTGCTGAGCTTCAGTTCTTTATAGTACCAAAGTACTCTGTTTGTTGAAAAATGATTCCATCTATGCTCTGGATATATCTTTATGCTTCTAGTGTGAAATTAGTGGCTAAGTGTCTTGTTTACAAAAGAAAACAAAACTTTTAGTCATGACACCTCCCACTCCATATTTCTACACTTGGCGCATAGTAAGCTATAATCAGCCATGAAAGATGCCAGTATTGGTAGTAATATTATGCCCCATGGTGGTGGACTGTTGGGAGTCCCATTTCCTAGTGTGGGACTGAGCACTTGGTGGTAGTGGTGGATTACATGACTTTTCCCCAACTGGTCAGATAGACTGGCCTTTCTACATGGAGTGAAACATACATTGATATCGGGGTGGTGTGAATATGTCCCAGATATGTCCTCAAGACATCTTCCACAACTTTCCTACCTTGTGGTGCAAAGTGCCAACTTAGTTCTCCATAAAAGATCTCTGTGACATTGGGGTCTTTTACCAGTTTACTTTATGGAAGAAGTGTTTGTTCAGTACTTACCTCGATAGCTGGATCTCCAACACATCCTTAAACCCAAAGGATAAATGTGACAGTCAGAAGTCAATGCCTATGCTGGGATAGCTAAAAAAAAATTAAAAACATGTTTTAGCACTCATAGTACCTATCTGAAGCAGTCCCATTATATGCCCTCACATGCAGATTTTCTACAATTCAAATGCCATTCCTAATAATAATAAAGCGACTGCATTTTCCTTAGTTCTTGCAAACCTTTGTTTTTTCCAAGTCTGCATCATTTTCAGCTGCCAAATAAAACTTTGTTTATATCTTTGTATCTGTTTATTTGCTTATTTATTTAGCTGTTAAACTGGTAATAGACTGATTCATAATGAATTATGTACAGTCATGACCAAAGACAAGGGACAAACAGATTATTATATCACTTCATTTAGACCATTAATGCTTCAAAAGCAACATATTAGTCTCTAGCCATAGTCTAATCTGTGATCCACTTTGTGCAGTTTCCTCATCAGGGTATCAAACAAGGTGAATTTTGCATGGGTATTGAAAAGCCAAGCATGTAGAGTTGCAGCTTGATGCAATGCCTCAGCATGGTATTTTTATAAACCTTACCATTTTTTCAGAAAAAAAGGTGCATTTTGAAACACAAATGCCCTTAACATCACTTTTACATCAGGGTGGTGCGCACTGAGTGGGATTTTACATATCTCTTGCTAGATCATTGTTTTTGTGTGACTTTCCATCGCAGTGAGGTCTGACTAACTCCCATTTACAATGAAACAGCAACTGATTTTTTTTTTTAAATATGAAAACCAAAAAAAAAAAACAAAGAAGCTGCACAAATAAAAAGATTCATCGCAAAATACTTAGCCCTTTTGTGTCACATTTTCCTGGGACTTAATCAGAGTAAAATTCTCAATTCTGGTGAAACAATGTATTTAAAATAAGAATTAACCAATCAAATCACTTAGAATTACTTACTTAATTAATTAATTCATTCATTAATTCATTATTAAAACAAAATATTCCAATCAAAAAAGAACTGAACAAACCAAAACAGAAGTGCATTGTCTAAAAATGTTTAAAAATATTTCGCACACACAGAATATATATGCACCCTACCCAATGAGTGCTGTAACAATTATTTAAAAGTTACCTAAAAAAATGTACCAAAGCATTATTGCTAACTGTTGCAGACGTGTTACAAAACATGTGCTCTGTGTTCTAATACACTTACCAGCGATACATGGTCACTGATGCCTTGTAGGGCACTTGCATTTAGCTTTAACTACCACACTAATTCCATGAACTCTAAGGCTGTCTCTGCTCCACTCCTCTTTCATTGTGGTACATTTTGTCAATAACAAAAAATATACATTTCTTAAAGAACTTGCAAACCTGTGAGTGTCTACTCAAGTCATTCATTCTCTTTTTCTTTTTAATGTTATACAAGTGTTGTCTTATTCTGTCTTTTAACGTCTTTGTGGTTTTCCCAACATAAAAAGTTGGGCATGACACACATGTTGTCACAAGGACTACACCACTTGTATCACAGTCATAGTGACCTGGGAAAACAATGCTCTTATCAAAACTATCTATTCTTACAAAAAGCCTACCATTAATAAATTTACAATAACTTCATCTTCCTTGTTTTCTCATTGTCATTCTCCTATTTTGCAAAACCCTGGGTCTGGAATTCACATCAAGAATCTCTTTAATATTTCTACCTTTATTGTACACTATATACAGTTTATCACCTAAATTGTTCCTAAGCTCATGATCATAGGATATGTTCCAGGTCTTCTGTACAGTTATTGTGTATTTAAAAACATCTACACTCAACTGTAAAACATGTGCAGAATTCACCCCTAAAATGGAGTGAAGTTAGCGTAAACGTTGGGCTTATGCAGAACTGCTTTATTACAACACACTAGCGCTTTCACAAAATGCTTCTTCAGGTGTAAAACTGATACAAAAAAAAACACACCTTAAATAGCCAGGTTGAATAATCACATGATGCACTCTAATTAACTTTTAAAAGGGAAACCTTAAAATCAGTTTAAAACATACATATACACTACATATACACTATTAATAAAACATACACCCTGCATAAAGAACAGATATATAACAATATATATATATAAGCACATTCTAATGAGCATATAAGCATGTTTAATAAACAATCTACGATTATTATAGATGGACAGGAATATGACTGTTTAATGTATGAAATGTTGAATAATGTTGACTTTTATGAGAAAATAACCAGAGCTCATATGCAATCAATGGTCATTTTGGTTAATAAACAATTAGAGTCTTTATTGCAAATAGGGTTATTGACAGAGGATCTCTTCAAGTTTCTTAGGGTATTTCATTATACCGTCCCTATTATACAAGGTTTACCTAAGCTGCATAAGAATCTGATTAGACCGCCTATGCGTCCTATTGTTGCAGGAAGGGGATGGTGTACAGAATGTATTTCAGTATTTTTAGAGAAAAAAATTGAAGCCCTTAATAGATAATTCAGTATTTGTTCTTAAAGATACTGAGCACTTTCTCCGTGATCTGTATGAAGGCACTAACTGTGGCATGTTGAATATGGAATATTTGTTTGTTACCCTTGATGTTGTTTCATTATTCACAGTAATACCCAATGATATAGGGCTTGCTTTTTTGAAAGAACAACTGATGAGTAGTAATCTATATAGTATGAATGAAATTCATTTATACATTGATTTGATGTCTATTGTTCTTCTGAATGATGTGTTTTTATTCAGTGATCAGATTTATTGGCAGAAGAATGGTGTGGCGATGGGTAGTGCCTGTTCGAATAGTTATGCGAACGCTGTTATGATGAAATGGGAGACAGATTTTTTAGAAGAAGGGCCTTTTAAAGATTTAATTATTTTTTATAGAAGGTTTGTAGATGACCTTTTTATTTTGTGGAGAGGCTCTGTTTTAGAACTAATGAGTTTTGTTGAGTACATTAACAGTACCACCCCCTTTTTGAGGTTCACTTTGAACTATTCAGATGCTAGTATAAATTTTCTGGACGTGATAGTGGAAAAGGACAGTTCTAATGTGATGTCAACTAGACTATATAGAAAGGAATGTCACGTTAATAGTTTGCTATCTAGGGATAGCATGCATCCAGACTATGTCTTTAGAAATGTAGTCCAGAATCAATTCTATAGGGCTTCTAGATTGAGTGCAAAGAATAGCGAATTTGAAGAGCAGAAACATAAGACCATTAATGAGCTTACAGAGAGAGGTTATGATTATGGGATGGTAGAGTATAATGCTACTCAAGTTTCTAAATTGAGAGAGAGTAGGGCCAAAACCATATTTTTCAAAAAGGTCAGCTGGTGGCAATACCAATAGAGCAAATAATATTAAGGTTTGTATTCCTTACTCAAGAGATGTTATGAGGTATACTGAAATTATTAGCCAACATTGGGATATTCTGTTAACTGATCCGCAATTAAGTGAAATTATAGGCCCCAGACCTCAGTTCACTTTTAAGAATAAGAAGAATTTAAGAAGAAGGTTATGTAATGTTAAGGAAGTAAAGTATGCCCCGACAGTACCTGGTACTAGATCATGTGGTAAATGCTCGCAGTGCAAGTACATTAATAAAGAGCCTTTCTTTGCACATCCTGACACAGGCAGAGTGTATGACATCAGGGTTCAGGCTGATTGTGAAACTATGCACGTGATTTATTTAGCTAACTGTGTTGCCTGTAGATGTTTCTATGCTGGCAAGACAGATCGTTCTCTAAAGGATAGAATAAGAGAGCATTATTACCATATAGGTAAAGGGAGTAATACTAATGCTTTAGCTAAGCATGTACAAAATATGGGTGTACAACATAAGTTTATGTTTATGGTTGTCTCTAGGACATATGAGAGTGTTAGAGTGGGTGATATTAGAGCTAGAACTGAGGAAGTAGAGGCTAGGTGGATAGTCATGCTTAGAGCCAATTATGGTCATGGTTTAAATGAACAGGTGCCTTTGAAGCCTGTTCTTGGTAAAAGAGCTCTACATAGGTAATTCCTGTCTCTTATTTATTTATTTGTTTTTTATATTTTTTATTTTTTTATTTTATAATAATCGTAGATTGTTTATTAAATATGCTTATATGCTCATTAGAACGTGCTTATATATATATTGTTATATATCTGTTCTTTATACAAGGTGTATGTTTTATTAATAGTGTATATGTATGTTTTAAACTGATTTTAAGGTTTCCCTTTTAAAAGTTAATTAGAGTGCATCATGTGATTATTCAACCTGGCTATTTAAGGTGTGGTTTTTTTTTTGTATCAGTTTTACACCTGAAGAAGCATTTTGTGAAAGCGCTAGTGTGTTGTAATAAAGCAGTTCTGCATAGATTCGTTTCCTGGTATTTTTCAAGTTCATTGTGGATTCTGGAGCCTACTCTCAGCAGCTTTGTGTGTATCCTGTTCTTTGTTTTTTACAGCTGCAGAGGTTTCTGGTGCCTGGCCTTTTGTGTTTTTCATATAAATTAAATTGTCCATTTCCAACTTAAACCAACTATCATCACTAATAAGCCTTGAAATTCGCACCACTTGACCCTTCACTATACTGATTTCTTGGTGCATAGGGTGTGTCAACTCTCAAAATGTTAAAAAGAATTAGAGCAAGTCTTTCTATGAAAAATGGTAGATGCAAAACACCCTAAATTATAGCTTTTACTTAGTGACATTTTAATAATTAACACTTTCATACCCTACTCGGTATGTACATTTCAAGTAATTTATGGTACTCTCCAGATAAAACATGAAAACATAAATTTGTCTATGCTTCCCTTCCAAAATAAGATGTCATCCAAAAATCAGTAATAGACTTGCATTTTTGTATAATGATGTGATGTGAATACAAAGTTAAACATATTGCTTCACCGGAACTGAAAATTTTACTCAAAGTGCTTGGAAAACATGGAATGAAAGTGCTAAGTATTTTACAATAAAGCTTTTTGTTTGTCATAGTTTGCTTTTTTGAATATTTGAATGTATTTAGAGTCTATTATACTGTAATTTGTATTCAATGCAGAAGACTTAATAGGGACGTGGAAAAGTGTAAACAGAGTTGCCTAAGCTGCTAAGATAAAATGTGTTTTCTATAGTTAGCATTTTGCAGTTTTCAAATGGTGATTACTGACTTCCTTTTTTTTACTCCTTTGTTGAAGGTCTAACTGAGTAACTTGGAAGATGTAATAGTTTAAACCGGGTCTCATAGGTAATGCACAGCAGTGTAGCCTTCCCTACACTGATGCATACCTCTCAGCTTCTTAGAGCAAGAAATCTGGACAAACCCATAAATAAAAATGGACCAACCCCCAAAAATAGGGCCAATTTTTAAATACTGCTCCTACAAACTTAGAAAGTTGATATAATAGCAGATTTTGCATTAGCATGAATTTTCTTAAGGGAATGAAGTCGGAGACTTAAATGTCTGTCATTATTTTCTAACTTCAGTCTTTAATGATTTGCCACTAATTTGCTAGAAAACCATAATTTTTGAAAATGGACCACAAAGGACTATATATCTCATTATTGGGGAATTCGTATGACAATGAATCATTCAACAAAGCAATTGTTCACTGCTCAGTTGAGTGTCATACCAATCAGTGTATCAGACCATGTACTGGCGCATACCCCACCATACAATCGCACACACGCACAGGTGCACACTGGGACAGTTAACCACATACACTGTTCTTTAAGCTGACTTGCATAGTACAGAACATAAAACTTCCATGCTATGCAACCAGTCTACTTATGGGGCCTCATTGCCACAAGCCATAATCACTGACACCCACATTTAAATATAATGAAAAACTGTCATGGCCTGTTAGCATGGAGCTGTCCTAGATAGCAGGAGTTCTATGAATTCAACAAGCTCAACTAGTATGTAAATTGCACTCTAAGTCTTTGAGTATTAAGCAAATTGTTTATGAATCCCACCCTCAGTTATACAAAGTGAATGGCTCATCCATTTTTTTTACCACTTAACTTTAGCTTTTTAGCAGTTATCTAACTGAAAGCTTTGCTCCCTTACCATAACAGCATCAGAAAATAAACAATGGCTTCTTTCTGATCTATTTGAACTTCCCACAATCCCCTATCAGAGTTGTTTGTCTTCATTTGTAAAGATAGAATTAATTAATAACTTCCAGAAAAGAATAAAGGAAAAACTGGATTGCTTGCATTGTCCTTTGGTTCAAAATGACAAAGAAATGCCTAAACTTATTTCAAGTTAGTAATATTATTTCTATTTCTGAGATACTTAGGGAACATTTTACATGTTGCTGCTGAGTTACCAGATAACAGAAAATTCCTCATGGCATTATTTTCTTGGAATATACACATCTGTAATTATTTTCTTGGAATATACACATCTGTATAATTTATATCAATTCTACCCTGCTGTTTATAATTAATAGACTTTATCCACTCAGGGTCAGTATTGCTATTGGCACAATATACACCCTCCACTCACAATGATGGAACAGGTCACTGACCACTCTGTACCACAGCCCCTGTGGCCATTCCCCCTGGGCCTGAGCTTGCTATAAATCCTGGACACCAGAAACTTAGCCACAACTTGGCCAGCCATTTATTTATTTACTATTTTGTAATTAGGTATTTCACTTTCACTTCATACCAGATATTTCACTTACCATTAATGAAGTTAATATCACCTTTCACAGGTAGATTGCTTGCATTCTGAACTATAGTTTAATGTTTCATTTATATTGGCTGTTTTGAAGATTAGTTATTCTCAGGTTATTGTATGGATTATATTATGTTCTGAAGTGTTATAAATGAAAATAGATTGTTATGTCTGAAATTCTAATGTGGTGCTTTTTTCCCCAGGCCTATGCTGAAAAGATATTTTGCATGGTTCAGGTAGAGTATAACGGTCCACAAATGCAAAAATATAATAAATAAATAAATACTTGGTACATTCCATTTTTTTGATGGATATGTACAAAACCATGTCCCTAGTGGGCAGTAATAGGATTTACAAAGGCAATATCTTTTCCAGGTTTACAAAGACACTAACCTTTACAGATTAAATTAGGAAAAATGCAATTTGCTACTGACTTGATAAGTGTAGGTAGTTGTAAAAAGATTTAAAAAATGTGTATACTGTTTCAGGGATTAAACTGGATTGTGTTATGCAGTGTCCTAGTAGTGGTATGTTGTGGTATCAGTGGTAGTGGGGTACCTAGTATTTCAGAATGAAATTATTCCAGTTTCAAGCCTTCAAGTTTTGATTCACTTATATGGCTTAAAGTGAATAAAATTAAATAACTAATTTAAATATGTATTTCATCTCACCAAAACATATGTACGGGAGGCATGGATCTGCTTTAGCATAATCTCATGCATGCATGCACACATACACACGCATATGTTCAAACACACCTCAGTTACAAAATAACATAATCTAATTCAGTAGAATAATTACGTTTTTAGGAAATAAAACCTATAAAACCCTCCAGAAATGAAATAATTGGAAGAGTAATTTTTCATTCTAATATCTACATTAGTATTGTTACAGGCTTGGCCTATGTTGCCTCTGGTTCTATGCACCTATTTCTTGGTTTTTTTTTTTTTAAGGAAGTATTGGAAAGCAAAGTTTTTTTAAAATTACTTCCCTTTCATACACATGTGAGCCCACATACACGCACTGTCACTAAATTCAGTATAGGGATGGATAAATGTTCATTAATCACATGTTTGGAAAAAAATTCTCACCTGTATATTTTGTTTGTGATGGTAACAAATACAAGATTCACTGAAAATAACATCACACTAATAAATTACTGGACAGCACTTCATTAAACCTAGAACTGTGGTTTGTAATGTAATTACACATGTATGTTGACATGTTTCCTAATGTTGATTAGGTTCTTTACTGCTTTTATAAATTAACATTTTGTAATGAATTGAAGTCAGTTTGGAAATAAAATGCTTAAGAGCATATATATGAGTCATAATGAGATATGAGGGGGCCAGCTGTACAGTAACTTCAAGGTCAAAGTGTGGAAGGGAATGAAATGTTCTATCAGGAGAAGTAGTGTGAGAACAAGAGACCAGTCTTGGAAAATAGTGAGCGATAAGAAGGCTGAGAATAAAGACAGAGGTAAGCAGGAATATGAGAATTAGGGAAGATGGTGAGAGAAAGGCATCTGGGAAGGTCACAGGAAGACATTAACTTCATGCAGCAGGCCAAAGTGGTTGTTCACAGGAAATGAATTGCTCCAGCAGGGTTAGCGATATAACAAAATAAATCCTTCCATTTCTTTGAAGAATGTAGGAAGACCTGTCAAGACAATACCTCATTTACTAGAAAGCCGTGGGACACGGATACAGAATGATATTTTCATTTCTACACATGCAGCAGCAATACAGAATGCCAGCTAGTGAAGGTAAAGTGGGAATATGAAGGGAAAAGGGCAGATTTTTTCAAAATATTCTTTTTGGTGTCCTCCCTGTCCAGACATTCCCCCTGCTGTATTAACTAGTTCCTTCCCCTACCCTGCACATTCATAACCAATGCTGGGGAGGAGCAGAAGCTGAGCAGTTAAAGGTCACCATCTTTGGAAGTTTGTTTTTTTATGCATGCACCTAAATTTCCCTTCATGTTTCTCTGCATCATGGAATTGTATGCCGTGGGGTGGGTACAATGTGAGTTGTCAGTCAGGCAGGTAGCTCTCTTGCACTGGCATCTCGGCCCCACTGCATAGCTGATGCTTCCTGCTAGGTACCCTGAGCTCAGCTGAAGAGTTATACTGTGAGTATGCATTTCTGAGACATGCACAACACCTGTAGCCTCCACCTTCCTCCATGGAATGCTAAGAAAGCAACCACACTAATTTCTCATCAGCACTCTCTTCTGTTAACCAAACCTGGATCATTTGAATCCTTGTCAAGGCTTCAGCCATAGACACCATGAGTCTGTCTTAAAGGGCAAAATACCAGATGTGAAAGTGGTGAGAGAAGAACTAGAGAAGGATCTCAAAGTAGCTCATTGGCATAAGATGCAAGTTCCTGATGAGTTGCCTTCTAGGGTGCTGCTATATTCTGAATTGGCATTTTATGGATGAGTTGTGCGATTAGTCATTAAAAAGTGGTGCATTTCCATAGCTCAGGAGGATGGTGATAGTAGTTCTCTTAAAATTATGTGGGTCTAAAATGGATCCAAGGATATACAGGACTGTTATTTTCTGATTTTGTGGAAGGTTATATTGAAGATTATTATTGGGTCTCTAACTATAACCAGCTTATTCTGCATTCAGTTCATGGATGTCAAGAAATTCCTCTTGAGAGCAAAGAAAATGGTGTATTATACAATGTCGCTGAGAGCAGGGAGACACTAGTACATCCAGTAATTGTGTGTACCACACATTTAATGTCCAGGAGCAGACTAAACAATAAGAGAAAAACTGAAAAAAATCCTCATTAGCTGTGGACAATGGCCACTTTGTTTTTGATGCTCATGGTCTACTAGATGGACAGGAAATGTAATTTCTGAAAGACAGTGTCACTTAAAAATAAAATAACCTCCATAACTGGCCAAAGGGGTACCATAATGGGTAGAATGGGGAGAATGAATAAGCATATAGAGCACAGCTGGACTAAATGATCAGTATGAGTTAGATGGTAAAGCTGGTGAAGTGCAACAAAAAAGGGTTGTAGGGGGTAAGACAGTTGACCAGGACATTAGGGTATAGATAGAAACATGAATGAACTGCTGATTTTGCTCATGTTGTTGACCCTTCCAACTCAAATATCATGTATAATATAGCAAAAAATGCTCGATGCCCAGTGTAGCCCCCCCCCCCAACCAACATTTTGCTAGAGAATTCTTTGTAAAGGCTTGGTTCCCAGGGGTTACATGCTTATTGTCCACAGAGCCTCCTCTCACCTTCCATTCCCCAGTATGTGATTAATTCGGTACAGATGTCAGTGCTACTCAAAATCTTCCTGTTATACAACATTTCAGCACTGAGACCTGGACTAATTCAAGAATGATCCAATTACTGTTTATTACCATTCAGATTCCATTGTGTTGGAATTGTGTTGGGTCAGCATTATGCTGCATGTCTTGTATATTGTAGGATGGCCAACAAAATGCAAGCATAGTATCACAATGCACAGTGATGGCAGCACGTGCTGAGAAAGAATCAGGAGTCACACAGTCTCCCGTAACAAAAACGCAGGGCACTTTTCTACAGAAGGTGCACCTCTGTACTTGTCGCAGCGGCCTTCAGTATGCTGCATGACTTGCAATATTTTTCCAGTGCAGTGTGGCTCCTTTTACTTAATAAGTCTGTAATAAATGTGCTGTAGTAGAGCAGACTACTCTTTATCATTACACTTTGTTATAACAAACTGCATTGTGCAGTAACGCATAATTCCCTTTCAGTTTGATTCACTATATTCAAAGGGTAGCAGAGGATGTCTGTGAATCACACAGCCACAGCTCCATCTATTAAGATTGGACTATAAAGCATAACATAATTTTTACCATCTCATATAAAAACAATTGTTAGTAAATCCTGGCCACAGACAAAAACAAACACTTCACAGGAGATGAACGAAATGGTGCACATTTTGTAGCAGACTACAAGATCTTCATACTTACAGTCTTGAAGAAAGAATGTGAGAGAAGGAATAGAAGAAGGTGTGAAAAAAGTACTTCAAAGGAATCCCTGGAGTCCAAGTTTTATCACACATCATTAATTAAAGTAAAAAAAAGGTAGCAAAGTAAGAAGATGCTGCTTAAAGATACTAAAGGATACAAGGTAGGTGGTACAGGAGATACTCAAGAATATATTCTTTCCCAAAAGTGCAGTGGGTACTTGCAACAACCTTCTTGAAGAAGTAATGGGGCAAAAACAGTAAAAGAATTCGAGCAAATAGAATTTTCTATGATACACAGGAGAAAAAATTGAACTAGAAATAATCTGTTGATCTGATAAATATGCAGCTTTTCTGCTTTAAAAATCTGTGTTTCTTGGTTTCTAAGAATTTTTCTATATTCATTTCAGCAACAAGGAAATGGCTGAAAGAGCCACTTCTTAAGCTGGTAGAAATCTTGCTGTTCCTTTGACATGAATCGTTTGAAAACAGTTCCATTCCAAATGGAACCACAGCATTTTTTTAACAAGTGCCTTCTATACCACCTGTTAATGGTATGTCATTTCAAAACAACTAAGAATACATCAGGAATATTTTGGACCACTGAGGGACACAGACAAGTAACATGTTTTTGTGCAAACAGGTTTGAAAACTGGCACACCTGCTGTTACCTTCCCTAAAGGTAACAATCAGATCACGTCAGGAAGTTAAGCATGGCAGCTTTAAATTCATTCATAAATGTTTCTTGGCTGTGGTGCCTTCTGTGTGGAGTCTGCATGTCCTCCCTGTGTTCGTGAAGGTTTCCTCCTGGTACTTTGGTTTCTTTACACATTCCAAAGACATGCAGTAGGACTGGACACTTGAAAGAACTACTGCAGCAGAGCTAGCCACCTAGTGTTGTAAACCTTGGCTGTAGGTGATTGTTTCTGTTGAAGTGACTCCGCAACCCCATGTGCAAACATGGGAAAAAGGGGTTGTGAATTGATGGATAGATGGTTGCTTAGTGCAGGCATGTAATTAGGGGGAAGATCTTGTGTGGCGTAAATAGAAATCCACCCATCCATCTAGTCACAACCCCATTTTTGTCCATTTTTGTACATGGGTTCAGGGTGTCACTTCAATAGTGACAATCATCTAGATCTAAGGTTCACACCACTGGGTGGCTAGCCCTACCACACTTGTTCTTCCACACCATACCTTTGTATTCACATTCACACATACAGCCAATTTAGAGTGTCCAATCCACCTACTGCATGTGTTTGGAATGTGGGAGGAAATCAGAGCACCCAGAGGAAACCCACATGAACACATAGAGGACATGAAGACTCCACACAGAAGACATCCCAGCTGAGAATCAAACTGGGGAACCTCTTGCTTTGAGGTGACAACACTTGTCACTATGCATCACCTATCAAATAAATGTAGAATCAAATCAGAAAGCAAAAGGTGGAGTTCTTGTGTACTTGGCACAGGATTTGCAGCCGAGTAAACTAGCAATAAGTGGAATCAGAAAGGAAAACTAACTTATATTTGTTAATAGTAACATCAACAGCTTTATTGCCTTTTCTCAGCTGTCTGTGTGAAACCTATATTCCTCTGCAGATGGAAATTGATGATGACTGCACACTCCTCTCCTTTTATTTTAAAATAGTTTACCTTCAAGTAGGTCAGACCGTTACTTCCAATATTCTTACACAGAAGCTGACAATTTACACATCATAACCATTGAAATGCCACTGGACCTCATTGCTTGTTTGTTGGCACATGCTCTGAATCCATCGTGTATCTGCACATACTCAAACACTAGAAAGCATATCACACCAGAGTTCGCCATTACCAAACCTTAAACAACTAACTAACATTCTACGTCTTCACCAGCAGAATGAAAACATATCAGCCTGTGACTTGCTATCCCATAATCAGTTTGGAGCTGACCTGGGGCTACATCACTGAAATAGCTTTCTCTCTGACCACAGTGAACAGACTTTCAAAGATTAGAATAAGAATTTTAACTTTGCTTGCATGGCAGCCACTAATGGCATTCCAAAAGATTATTTCCTTTGCACTTTTCACACACTTCATCATCATCAGCCTTTCTTGAGATACCTATTGGAATAACTTTATAATGGTTTGGGTAACCTTGTCTTGACTAGCAGGACCAAGTCAGCATTTACAATTAATTAGTTTTTTTGTTAATTGGGTATGTAGCTTGTCTAAGGAAATTTCTAGCATGACCTAGGCAAGACAACAGAATAATCATATGCATACAAAATTGTATATTTTATATACAGTGATTTATACACAACTATCTAATAAGCAAACATTTTCCAGATTCATCCACTACAATGTCTGACAAAATGAAAATAACACTTTATGGCATGACTTCTAGGACAAGTGTAGGGGACACTAATTACTCAGGTCTATATTATAATAGCGAACACACTGAATTGCAAATGCTATATAATCTACCTACAATCCCCAAAAATCCAAAATGTTGAACACATGGATAATTTTTTTCCCAGGGAAAAAAATTGCTGATCCATAAAAAAAAAAAAAAAAGAAAAAAATTCCAAACACAAAATAAAGTGGGGGGCTGCGCCCCCCACACCCCACCTACTTAAATATACCAACTCTGAGATCGCATCACAGTTTAGGAAATGGAAAGTTCCGAAAACAGCCCAGTGATTTTTTTCCCTAGGAAAAAAATCTCTCTTCTGTGCTTTCACAATTTTGCCATTTCACTTAATGACGTTCGATGAAACAGCATTCGCAATTTAAAGCATTTGCTTAAATAATAGGAACCCAATTACTCCATCACTAAAATTGTCACATCCTTTGTGTACCTAGTTCACTGGTTATGATCCCCCTTCATTACTTTCCACAGACCTTTTAATGCTGCTACTGTGAAAGTTCTGTAATAGTTAGGAACGTATTACACATGACTTTACTGATTATGATAGTTAATTTTCACATATTATTCTTGAAATCGCAAGAACCCCAATGTCATTTTATCAGGACAGCCTTGGAAAAAGAATTCCACAAGAAGCATGCATCAATGAATATAAAACTGTCATTATAGGCTACATGGAAATGTTACTTAAACTGGTCTCTGAGGCAGAAACAGGTATAATACCAAACAAAAAATATTTAGACAGTTAAAATAGCAAGCATGCAAAAACATAAAACAATACTCACTTCCTTCATCATAACAAATTCGTAGACGCATAAATATGTTTGTCTGTGTTAGTCATTAGTTGTCCATTTAGCATTTCATTTTTAGCATCATGCACCAGGACGGGTTATTTTTTTGTATCCTTTAATACCTAGTACAGACAGGGCCTCATAGCCTTCCAGCCTCACCACTCATCATGGGAAAACATGGTTGCCCCTCACCAGCCAGTCGCCTATGTGACTTTTGTTGAGCAGGTCATCCAAATTGGTAGGTAAGGTCTTTGTGAGGGAAAAGTAGTGAGATTCCAAATGTGGCAGGATGAGTGTGTGACAGGACTGTCATCTTTCTTGCAAATTCTTCACAATGCATAACTTGTGATATGACAGCCAGTGATGTTATATGTGAGACATCTGCAAAGCTGAGCTGACCTCTCCTACATTCAAATTGCCATAGACAGATTACTGATTTTCACCGGTGCTAACATTACTAGCAGTGCCCCCAGTTCCTCTCTCCCCAACTCTGAGCAGGAGATGAGACTGCCAACTGGCTCATAGTATCCCTGTCAGTCAACTGTTTTTTTTTTTAATTCAGGCTCATTTCTGAACATGGATCATTTAATCAGTCAGCATTTAAGGGGGGGGGGGTGGTAACTGGAACAGATGAGGTAGATGCTCTTGATGATTGCACCAGATGTAATCTGGGAAAAAGTGAGCCCAAAAATGAAAACTTTTTTTTTTTTATCAAATTCTGAAAGACTGTTCAATTGTTGGGCGGTGCAGTGGCCTATGCCACTGGTACCATGCAAGTGTTTGATTTTCGGATTCAGTTGCTTATCAATCTGCCTTGAATGTGAATTTCAGATGCTCCCTGTTTCCATATTACTTTTTGAGAAGGTCTCTGGTCGCATCCTACATCCCAGAGGCATGCAGCTGGTGATGTGATAAAGCTGTATATTATTGTGGGTATGTGGTGCGGATGTGGACATGTAGTGATAGTCTGGCATCCCAACCAGGACCAAGTCCCTGCTTTACACACACTGTTTGCCAGAATAAACCCTGCCTTCCTGCAAGCAGGTTAAGAAAATGAAAAAAAAAATGTTTAATTGTTCTATACATAAGAAATTAGTGAAGATAAAAATGTAATTAGTTAGCTTTAATGTACCATAGAACACAAACAGTTGCAGTGATTTGCACCTCACAGATATTCAGATTTTGAAAAATGACAGGCATTTAAATGCAACAGTCTGCGAGCTGACGTTTAATGTGCATGGTGATTTGTCTTGCTGCAATACATATAACGTGAGGTATCATTTATTTTGTTATTACTTCGATTTTATCAGCTAGCACATTACGGATCACGTAAATATTAAATGGTGCAAGCTTCTGAAAGAGTACAGAAAGAATTGTAAAGCATACTGCACTTTTTGCATTTGTTCTGAGAACTAAACACTGATTTTTATTTTAATTTATGTGGTAGGTTGAGATGGTTGCCATGGGACCTCAGCATAAAGTATTCTATAAATAGCTTGGCATATAGCAAACTGCAGAGCAGAGTGTAAAGGGTCGTTCTCGAACATTATTTTTTAAAGAAGGATCAAGACTGTTAAGAGATGGAGCATCTGTTTATATATGCATATATGAAGTCATCTGTCTGCCTGCTTAAGTGTTTGTTTATTATTCTTGCCTTCTGGCCATATATCCATTTATCTGTCTACCATCTGTGTTTCTTTTTTCTTTTGTCAAAATACTAACTCACTAGATTCTTGTCCTGGTTGGTGAGATATTTTCAGGCTTGTCCAGTGCTGTTAAAATAAAATGTTATAATGGAACTCTCAGAAAATCATAAGGGTGTGATACAGTATGGCACAGAAGTTAGTATATATACATCGTTCTCAAGCTTACAGCACTGCCACTGTGAAATAAAGGAACAAGCTAGCAGTGGTGGTAGGAAGTCAGAGCAATAAACTGTACAGGAGAGAGGCATTTTAATAGTATCTTTCCTGTAAGGGGTTGACAAAGATTTAATAAATGAGAAGGAAGGAGTGGGGATTAACCATGCAGAACAGCAGAAGCTACTATGTGTTATCAAGGTGTCGCTTCTGAGGGAATGAAACTGAAATAGAAAAGGACAGATCTGAAAAAGAAAGATATTCTGTAATATGGCTACAGCACCCTGCTCTTGTCACCAGTGCATCATGGGGGATGTGCAGCAGTGAAAATGAGGAGGCTGTAGGACATGATGGCTCTTTGTAGGAAAGATGACAAGAAGAGAGATCCTCATGACTGATAAGAGAAGTACTGAGGTATTAAACACATATCGTATTCAAGTCTGTGCTGGTGATGTAAAGGGATAAACCCTGATTATAGCCCGGGAGACCGGAGTTCATATAGCACCTTGGGTGTTTGACAACATAAGCAGAGATGATGGATATGCCCCTCCCACTGGGAGAAGGGGCTGCATGTGATTGGGCACTCATTCATGTATGGTTTATCTCCATGGTGGAGACAAGGGAAACACACATGTGGTGCTGCCTGCAAGTAGGTGGGACAGGCCTGCTGATGTCAGCCCCTTGTAGAAGTGATGGTCACTCCTGCTCTGATGGCTGCTTCATGCCCAACCCACAGGTTGTTAGTGGGGGTGCACAGGAGATAGGAATGAAAAAAGGATAAAAGTCAAATCACCTCCTAGTGACTGCATAAATACTGGCCCTTCCCAGATGTCTTTTAACTTGGTTGTTGTTGTTTGTCTTTCGGCTTTTCACGGTTAGGGGTCACCACAGCAGAACTCTGGTCCGTTAATGATTGGCAGTTGTTTTTTTTTTTTTATGGTGTCGATTTGCCAGCCTGACGCCCAACCTTCAACGAAGGCACGCCCATTCAACGCATGTCTTTCGAACGCCCACTCGACCGCGGGGAGGACATGCAGACTCCACACAGAAGGCACTCCCAACCCAAGCCAAGAATCGAATGGGAGAACCTCTTGCTATGAGGCAACAACGCTGCCGCTGCACCACCGCGATGAGGGAATAAAGGGATGTTGACTAAAAGGAGGCTGATGACTGCCAGGCAGTGGGCACAAAGAATGTACATATTGTATTCATGACCAGAGGCCAGACTAGTACTTGTAAATACTGTATACAAGACTATAGGCCAGATTTGTACATGTACATACAGTATTCATGACCAGAGGCCAAACTGGCACCTAAGTGCATATTATTTTCAAGTCCAGAAGGTGGCCTGATGTGGATTTTAAATAGAGGGTTCTGTGTTGGGTTATATAGAAACAGACCACTTTGGCCTATGCTGTCTGCCCAGATTCCTACATGTATGATGAAAAGCTGACCACAATTAAGACAGAGTAACAAAACAAAGCTAGAGGTGCCATCTACTTCTTTCAGACAGCCATCATTTAAACGTTTGCTGACAACAGGTGGCACACTGAACAAGTATGAAGTGTACATTTTCTTGTGTAAAGTTGAGCCTGCCTTTAAAGAACTTTATAGAAAACTACTGCAGTAAATAATAAGAGGTATAGTCAGTGCTATTAAGGTTTAATTCACATTTATCAGAAAATCAGGCTAGCAGTACAGACTGATGATTTTAACTTTATTAGTAAATTCTAAAAATTAGTTGTTATTCTTGACAAACTACTTGAGCACATCCTTCAGGAAAAGCTCCCCCCCCCCACACAGCATGGTTTTAGACCCACCCGTAGCACTACCACAGCCTTCTTATCCTTCACAGATACTATTAACAAAGCCAGAGACAAAGGCAAACTTGTTTCCTCTGTATTCCTTGATCTCTGCTGTCAATCCCAGTCCACACTACCAGGTCTTATAAACTACTTGACCAATAGATACCAGTCTGTTAAATGACCCTCTACCTCTTCCTTGCAGTCAATACTGGTGTGCCATAGGGCTCCATTCTCAGCCCCCTACTCTTCAATATATGCAATAACAAGCTGCATAAATCCTCTCAGCAAGCTTTCCTCATCCAATATGCTGTTACTTCTATCCTAATATGCACTTCAGATAACCTCATAAATCTTCTGAGAACTACTCAAGAATCCTTTAACTCTACTAAAGGTTGAGTACACGATAATCACCTGCTACTAAATCCCTCCAAAAAACTAAATTACTTTTCTATTTTCCAACTCCCATTTCCATAAAAAAGAAAAAAAGTTAAAGTTTATTCCTTAAATAATACCATGAAGTTATCTCACATACAAAACTACTTGACATGATGATCAATGACGGTCTTAAATTTGATGTACATACCCACATCATCAAGAAAACTCATCAGAAACTAGGTATCCTTTACAGAGTAAAGAAATTCCTCTGCCAAGCTAGCTAGCTACCATTTACCTCTTACCCTCTCTCATATATGGTGGCCCTATCATGACCAACCTACAAGCTTCATTTATAAACTCGAACAATGCTACAACAAAGTTGCAGATTTGCTTGCAAAAAAACTTACCAGAACCAATATTTAGCACTAAAAACACTTAACTGGCTTGAATGTCCTCTCCACCTGTTTATACCCAACTCATCTTAACCTACAAAATCATCTAGACCCCATTAGCCTGCCCAACAATTAGCCCCATACTCCAAAACGTATCTACCAAACCATCCCCTTTGGTCAAATGATAAACAACTGCTTACCATTACAAACCACAAAGGGCTTCTAGGGTTAGTCTCAATTTCAATAATGTAGCTAGAATTTGGAATAAAATTCCTATATCAGTTGGGTTTATCCTCTCTGCCTCCTAGCTTTGTCCCTGCCCTTTACTTGGGACATAGCTTGTCCTAACATCCTTCACCACCTTCTTATATCTCTCTTTAAAGCACTAAATCATTTAACCTGCTTATCCTCTTCTAATACTTTATACTTAAATTGCTATACATTTCTAATTAACACAACCATCGCTATTCCATTGCTATTTCTCTTTTAACACTTAAACTTGCTTATTTCCACTAATACCTCACTCTTGTATTTCCTAATTTATTCCTACCTATGTTATACATCACTCTTCTATCTGTAAATTCTCAATGCAAACATTAATATACATTTTGCAAAGGAACCAAAACGAAGAAACCAAGAAACCAAAAATCTAGATGTAAATCCAATGACCACTTTGAAACAAGTTGTTTAGCGCTTTCATTCACAGTTTATTTAGTGAACTTCTTCAGAAAAAAATCTGTCTAACCCTTTACTTTTTATTGGGCAACAAGGATTTGGCTGCTTCAGTAGGTATTTAATTAATTTGCTGCTTTGTTGATGCTGTTTTTGCTGTTTGCAACTGTTTTTACTCTGCACTTGGAATTTGCATTACTACTGCCTGTGTTATATAGTATAGGCTAAATTCAGATTTTGCTGAATCTAGACTGTTTGATATCACTTGAGCACTAAAACCAGCCATCTTACATTAAGAGGGCCTCCCTTCCCCCTTCTGGCAGAAGTGTGTAGCCCAAGACCTATCTTAGTTGGGGATTAGGGGGGTAAAGGCTCTGTGAGGGGCCTTCCTTTTGGTAGATTGTGTTAAAACTGTTCAAATTCACATGTATTAAAGCTTTGCATTTCTATGAAGCTGTGTACCGTGCAATGAGGGTTAGTGGTGCCTTGCATAGTTGCAAACACTAGACACTTTTTTCCCCCAGACACCAGTTAGTGAAACCAGGCTTCTCTGCTCCGGGCAACTCGGCTAAAACCTGAGTCGCATCACTGCACTTTTCCTCACTGATCTTATATAGAATGAAGTCCCCCTGTTAATCTCAGCGTAATAGCTGATCTAATTTACTCTCGCGCAAACTAAGTATTCCCTGCTACTGTGGACAGTCAGTTTCCTAACATTTCTCCAGCCAGTCTGATTGCCATGGGCATCCTTTGGAAATGTAGCAATTGTCTCATGTATACTGACAACCACCTCCTCCTAAAGCATACAAATTATAATGTGGGGGAGATGTCAATATGCCATGAAACTTGAATCAATCCTCTCACATAACAATAAACAAGACATCAAACAGGTTGTCAGAGCACACACCTCTCAACTTACACAAGGTAAAGTAAATACACACAAACCCACATACGCAGAGGTGCTCTCCAGGAGACTGCCAAAAGACCAGACACCTCCCAAGTGCTAACAACCCACACACAGTGATACACTAACAGAATCCACCAGTACATGTAGCAACACACACAGTGTCTCACCAATTAAGCCCCTAAAGCAAAACACCTCAAAACTAAATCTCTGGGTCATAGACAACTCAGTAGTGAGCCACACAGATGTCCTTGTCGCTAGGGTGGACAAGGAGAAAGTCACGGTCAGCTGCCTGTTAGGTACCAGGATCCGCCAAGTCATGCATGCACTCAAGTCACTCAGCAATTAATGTTACAACTCTGTCACAATATATGTTAGAGTGAATGACTTGAGATGTACTTTGGATAATATGAAGAGAGGCATGATACAAGTCTCAGATTATGTGTTCCAGGTGGGTATGTCCCTAGCCCTAAGCAGCATCCCAGCTTCACCTAGGATGATGCCACAGTACAGACAAAAAATTATTGATTTCAGCTATTGGTTTAGCTTCTGGTGCCACTCCAGAGGGATCCAGTATCTGTCAGCCTGGGAAGACATGGTTGACAGACCATGATGCTTTGCCAGAGATGTCCTTCACCTGTCTCTCTGAAGATTTTGGATATTGGCAAAGATACTTGCCTCCCCCATAGTGTGTTTTTTAGGATATGTCAAAATGACAACACTTCCAATGTAAAAAGGTATGCTAGAGACAAACTCAAGGTCATGATGCTTAATGCTAAGAGCCTAAACAGTAAACTGCACTCCCTGAAAGTACTCCTCACCTTGGAAGATGCTGCAGTCTGTGCAGTCACTGAGACTTGGTTGAAGGTCGCAGAAAGCACCCCAGTGGTGCAGGTCTATAATGCCTTCCACACGTTCAGACCCCAAAAATGAGAGTGAAAGAACCAAAAGTGGAGGTGTATCCATTTTCATTAAATTCAAAAAAACCTTTACACTGCTGAAACAGTACGACCCTCTTGAGTAGCTCCAAGTGCAAATAACTACAGGTAAAATACTCTACTACATCATAGCTAGCTACAGGTCTCCCACCATGACCCAGGAGAAATATACCACCTACTTGGACTTGCTAGAAATGCTTAATATACAGCCAAACACCTTGGTCATGGGAGACTTCAACTACCCATCCATCACTTGGGTGACTTATACGAGCACAAACACATTTGCTCTGAGGTTCCTAGACTTTGTTAACTCTAATGCAGTAAAACAGTCAGCCTGCACCCCTACATGGGGCACTAATGTCCCAGACCCAGTACTCACCAAAATGGGGTTGTGTTGCCCTCAGTGGTTAAGTCAGACCATAAATCTGTCTCATCTGAAGTAAAGATCAGACCTGCCACCCCCACAGGAGCAAAAATCTGAAAATTTTCTCCAGAGCAAACTTATTGCCTTCTAAGGGATAGTATAAATGGTTTAAAAGCCTATGCTACCACAGGCAACAACTCCTTCTATGCAGAGAAGTACACAAACTCCATATACAGCCACTTATGCAAATCTATTTACTCTGCTGTACCTGACAGGGCTAAAACCAGGTCCTGTTGTAAAAACAAGCCACCCTAGTTGACTGCAAGTATAAACAAATTATATAACAAAAGAAAGTGTTATCTAAAAACAAGACCAAACTTACTCAGCAAAGAAAGATTACTCTCCACAGCTTGAACAAGAAAATCAGAAACCTTTTAAAGTCCTTTAAAGCTAGTTATGAGACTAAACTAGCATTCCTATCTAAAATCAATCATAAGGCATTCTTTAGCTACGTCCGAATCCTCAAAGGGAATGCCCAGCTATGTGCTGAACGTCTAGTGAAAAGCAGCACTCACACTAAACCTGAAGAAATTGCCAACCTGCTAGCTGACAGATTTGTCAATAATTTCACCCCCTGTCCCCACCAGCCATACCCTACAGCATTTTTGACACCAGTCCTCTACTGAGTATCTCCAAAGAACAGGCCATTCAAACACTCTCCAAGGCCAACAAATCTGGCATCTATGGGACTATATAACATCCCAGGCTACTTACTAACAATCTAAAACAAGATCAAGTGGAAACACTTAGTAACTACAGCCTGAGCACAGGTTTCATGCCAGTAGAGTGGAGAACAGCAGCGGTAATCCCCTTACACAAAGAGGGTACATCAACCAACCCAGGGAACTATAGACCCATTAACCTGACCAACCTTTTCTGCAAGGAAAGAATCCTCATGTATCTCATCAATGAGGACATAGACAGGTTCCTATTAGAATGACGAATACACATTTTGTCGAATGCGTTTTCATCAACACATAAAGAGCGAGCAGGCAAAACAGCGAAGTGTCTGTTCAGGAAATTCTTTCCCTGGGAAAGAAGTCGCTTGACCACTTTGTTGCTTTGCCATGTTCTGCACTGTAGTGTGGTCCCTTGTTCGGTATAGCTCCCAAGCGTAAATGTGCAAGAGTTACTGACCTTGGGGTTAGGGTGTGAGTTAAGGTAAGTGCACATGTATGAAAGTGTTTACTTTTTTGTTTTTTGTGTTAGGCGTATGGTTCAATTAAGTGCATATGTGTTTTAAGCTGTTTACTTTTGTTTTGGGGGGTAGAATTAGAGTTAAGGTAAATGTGTATGTGTTTGGAACTGTTTATGTAAATGTGCAACAGTTACTGACCTTAGGGTTAGGGTGCGGGTTAAGGTAAGTACATATGTTTTAAAATGTTTACTTTTTTTTTTCCGTTACATGTATGGTTGAGTTACGTGCATATGTGTTTTTCAGCTGTTTAATGTTTTTTTGGGGGGGTACAATTAGGGTTAAGGTACATGTGTGTATGTTTGGAAGTGTGTACTGTTTTTTTTTTTTTTTTTTGGGGTTGGAACAGCAATTTCTTTCCCTAGGAAAGAAATCGCTCTTCTGAGGTGTCGACATTTTCAGCTTTTGCTGAAAAATGGTCGATGAAACATCTTTCGATCTTTCAATATAGACCTACATAGACAACTTTCAAACTCCTGACCCAACCCAGTTTGGTTTTGTCAAAGGTAAATCTTGCCTACTAAACCTGGTGGACTTCTTTGAGAATGTCACCAAAGCCCTGGATGAGGGAAAAGCAGTACATACCACCTATCTTGACTTAACCAAGATGTTTGACACAATTCTCCATTCAGGGATCATTAAGAAACTCTCCCAGCTAGGAAATAATCCATTCATCCCTAGATGGATAACAAACTGTCTCGCTGATAGAATGCACACTGTCAAAGTTGGGGAGTCCACTTCCACCAGTAGATCAGTTACCAGTGGTGTACCACAAGGATGTGTACTGGGCCCTCTACTGTTTGGAATCTGTTTCTCAGAGGTCCAGGCAAAAGTGTATGGCCTGTGGCTTATCAGGTTTGTAGACCATTGTAAACTGGGTCCAATCACAAGTCCCCCAACAATGTCAACAAATTACAGAAGGGACTGACACAGACAAATGATTTGTGCCAAAGTCATGGACTAAAACAAAATGCAAAATAATGTCTCATTATTCCCTTTGGCAAAGAAGTAGCCCCTGCTATTTATAATAAAGATAGCACCCCTCTAAGCTCAAACACAGTAGTGTGAGACTTTGGAACACAGGTTGATAGCACTCTAAACTTCAGTCACCATGTGTCCATGATGGCAATGAAAGCCTTCTACATTGAATATCTCAGAAATAAGGGCATCGCATCCAAGACCAAGGAGGTTATAACTCCACTGTACTTAACCCTTAGCAGACCACAGATTGAGTACAATGCTTCCTTCTGTATGCACCTCACCAGACACCTGCAGCAGCTGGAGTGACCACAGAGGTTCCTAACCAAGAAAATTATGTGCCTCTAAAACATGACCTACATAGAAAGACTGAAGTTCCTGTCACTGTACTCTGTATCATACAGGCTGCTGAGAGGTGACCTGTGCCAGGCCTGCAGAGCTGTCTCTGACCCTGCCTTAATGGAACTGCTGCACATCTGCAAATCTCAACCTAGCACCTGTGACATGAAGAGAAGATGTAGGTGAGAGAGATATGTCTCCCAGAGATTGCCGCTCCTCAGAAATAAGCTCCCACTTCATGTGAAGCAGAGCTCCCCAATGACCCTATTTAAGCAAAACCTTGACAACAGGATGGGTAACTATAAATTCACCCCGGGGGTGGTGCCTGTGACCCTTATGGACAGGGGTAGTCTGTGCTGATCATAGAATCGCTCTGCTAACAGTAGCAGCAGCTGTGTAGCTATGGTCAGTTAGGGTACTCAGGGTTTTCTTTGCGTGGCTAGGCTTGTAAAGGCCTGAGGGCCATTAGCCTTGTAACTTCCTGTAAATCTAAGAACCTATAACAAGTGGGTAGCCATCAAGACAAACCCCCCCCCCCAAAGAAAAAAAACCTCACATTAAATATAGAGATAGCATTAAATCACAGCAAAGAAAGGGAATTTGGCTTTAAAGAGCTTATCTTTGATAAAAAGTGGTGGGGGGGGGGGCATAAGGAATGCAATAGACATGACAATAGCTAATGTTAGATACCTAAAATAACAAGAGAAGCTGTAGAGACATCGCTGTCTATAATTTATAACAAGCCTTGATAGGAGGCATTCTGAGAGCTGAATGTCAGCCATGCAAGACTAACGCACAAATGCAAATGAAGCAGAATCACAACTTGAATACATAATACGAAGATCATGTCCGACACATTTAATGCATGTTGTGATATGAATGACTGCTCAGTGTGGCAAAGTGCAGAGAAGCTCTGGATGTGTGCTTCTTAGACTTCAGATGGTAGAATGAGTAGATGTCCTGTGGTGTCCTGAGGTTGCCATTTCTGCTTCTCCACCTTGATAGCGCATGATTATGTGTAGAGAGCATGCACCAGTATCAGAGATATGTTTTCCAAAGGAGCATGCTTCATTTGCCCCTTCCTTGGGTCAATTCTCCCACCACATATCAGGTTTCCACTTTGTACAGTTAGCAAGCATTACACTGAAAATACGTTCAACAATTCAGCAGGAAGAGGCAAAAGTTTGTTTTAGTACAGTATCACCTCAAAAGGAACATCTGTCTCCAAACCACTTAAAGGCACTCCTGCAACACAATACATACATTTCCTGAAATGCCAGGTCAAAACTCCAGATTGTCTTAAAACAGCACAGAAATGCAGAAAAAAAGAGCAAAACTAGGTTATAAATACAAATTGTATTAGGAAGTGAAAGTTTATTCTAAAGTGCAATTTCTTTCAAAAATCACCCAAAAGATCATTTTTACCTCTGATTTCTAAAAGGAAGTTCAGTTTAAAATGACAAATATATCTTTCACTCTGTATTTGTAGTGTGCATTTGTGTATTCACAACCATTTTTTCCAGGCCTTGCTCTGACATTGTGTCTTTTTTGCTTGTCTGTGAGCTACAGAACAGTGACATAAGGGTCACTTTGCTTCATTTCATAAATTCACCTCACCCAGAGTTCAATTCACAGTTGGAAATCTCGTTAGTGCCCCCCCCCCCCCACACACACACTTATAAAAAAAGTGCGATGTTTACCATTCGCTTTGCAAGCAGTGAGGAACATAAAATGTGAATAAACCATGCCTGCATCTTTCTCATAGGCCACAGATATATGTGGATACAAAGCTGAGGTATTGTGCTACTACATATGGAGCATTATGCTCCAGAGATGCTGGCCACATCTGATCAGAAAGGTGTCTGACCTTTTTATCAGACCTGTGCTACAAGCCCCTCGAGATCTCAGCAATGTAAGTTGTTAGAGTCCCTTTATTTTCACAGGAAATGTGGAGAGATCTTTGTTTCTGACCCATACTTCTGTACAAGGAACATGTCTCATTTAGAATACGAAACTCTGTTCAAGGGATCTGGCAAGAAATCTTAAATATGAGAATTTTATACCACCCATATAATTTGCATTGGGTTAAATGTCCTTTCTGTGGCTGTCCCAGTGATATAGGGTAAAGTCATTTATCATAGGTTTATCAAGATATGACACATTCAAAGAAATGTTTGGAACACACTGACAGATGATATACAATGCACATTCATTGATAAGGTTGCCCTGGATATGCCCTGTCAATTCTCCCTGATTTTTGTCTTATATTTTTTGTCCTGCCCTTCATAAATTTGTTAATTTTTCACGTAAATCACTGGCAATTACAGTCAGTCAATAATGACAGTCATTAGAATTTTAATACTCATTATTGTTCAAAATAAATGCATTGTGATGCAAAACCTCTTGTTCCATCAACTTTTTTATGTGAATAAGATAATATTTAAAAAAAAGTCCTTTATTTCAAGCCCCTGCCATCCTCCCATTATTTTTGGCTTTGTCTAGAATTCTTGAGCAAAAAAGGTGAGAGCTATGAGTGCCTTGGTTATGCACGACACAAAAATCTAGACCAGTTAATTCCTGTTTGATCCTGCTTGATTTTTGTCATCAGTATAGTATATTAAACTTAATGTAATTACAGTTGAATATTTACAAACTGGTATCCAGTATGTAAACTTTGCTGCTGGTTCAAACAGTACCCTGGGCCAGTACTGTGAACCAGAGTCCCACACCCCCCAGCCCTTTAAGTGAAGACCAAAAAAAAAAAACACTTAATTGTAATAAGTTGGCTGCCACATTGTAAGTGATTGGCTTCTTACAGTTAGATCTACACAGCCCCCAAATCTTCCAAAAAGCCAAAAAAAGGACATTCCTTCTACTGGCACACAACCAACCAGGTGGGCAAATGCATGACATATTTCTCCCCCCTCCCTCCTTCCCCAGCCATTTAGATCCCATTTCTGTGCCCTGCCCCAACCGTCCTTCAACATATTTTGTTAAAAAAAATACTTTCTTCTGTTAAACTGCAGCAAACAGTTGCTACGCTTATACCCTGCCTGCATGGAGCACTATGGTGCTCATGTGTAAGCTAAAAAAAAAATTTCTTCTTTTTAAACTGTAGAAAACTGTTTGCTACAAATGTAACAAACAGTTGTTACAGTTTATACCCTGCCTGCATGGTGCACTACAGTTCTCAGGTTTTAGTTTACATTTTTTTTTTTTTTTTTTTTTTTTTTTTTTACTTTTAAACTTTAACAAACTGTTGCTGCAGTTTAGACCACACATGGAGCACTCCAGTGTGGTATTGCATTAAAGACAGATCAGGACTGGCTATTGCAGCCCCACAACACTTTGCACCCAGGGCATTTGCCCCTCTCGCCCCACCCTAGGTATGCTACTGATTATTGATCAGGTATAGGCAGACCTAATGAATTCTGAACTTCTCAGTTCATTCATTGTCATTTTTTTGTTGCTGAATTGTCAGCTTGGTCTATGACTGCAACAACATCATGCCTATATAATCAATGCATCATGTTGCTAAATAAAGCAAACAATAAATAAATATACCCCAAACTAGCCTACAAAAATGTGTCTGTACTACCAATTTACCTATTTCATTGTTGGTATCTCTGTTTGGGCTTTTTTTTAATAATATTTACGAGGATAATTTCACATAGATTTAATGAGAAAACTCTGTTGCTCAACAGCTACAACAC
This sequence comes from Protopterus annectens, assembly GCF_019279795.1. NCBI lineage: Eukaryota > Metazoa > Chordata > Ceratodontiformes > Protopteridae > Protopterus > Protopterus annectens. The sequence continues at coordinate 201,741,326 of NC_056743.1, forward strand.
CTCTGTCACGTCTTCAGAAGAGCATGCAACCTCCCACTAACAGAAATGTACTCTCATCTACAGAGTTCGGTTCCAGGTCTAATTTGCACCCTCCAGGATAGAAACCTTCATAGGTTCATAGGTAGGTACTAGGCTATTGGCCCTAGGGCCTATACAAGCCTAGCCAAAAATGTACCCTGGCTTTCGCCACCCAAGAAAATTATTTTCCTGTGCCCCTGTCAAGCAGAACCACAGAAGTAATCCCTGGAGGGAATTTCCTATTACCCATCCAATCATCAAGATTTTTCTTGAAGAGTGCTAATGAGGAGCTCTGTTTGACATAGATAGGTACCTTCTCACTGTAGTACAATAGAAGTTGTATTTTACTCATAATGTGAACAAAAGTCACTATTAGAGAAAGTGGCTGATGTACTTCTGTACTAACTATGTTGAGGTGGGGCTCACTTTCACTCTTATTTATGGGTTCAGACTAAATATGGCAGTTCACAGACATACTGTACTTGTAAAGTGACCTGCCACTACTACTGCTGGTCTTCCTACTATTAGTTAGACCTGCCATTCCCCTTGCTAAAACCAGTGCTATCTAGCTGGTCACTATAGATTGAACTCTTTACCTTGCGCAATATGTGTTTTGTATAGCTTGCATTACTTAATTCATTGCACTAATCAACTTTATTATTGAGAATGTTACTTGTATATTACTTTCTATATTTGCTTATATTTGCTGATATACAGAGTGCAATGAAAAAGTATCCGCCTCCTTCCTGATTTCTTATTTTTTTGCATGTTTGTCGCTCTTAAATCTTTCAGATCATCAAACAAATTTAAATATAGACAAAGATAACCCAAGTAAACACAAAATGCAGTTTTTAAGTGATGATTTTATTTATTAAGAAAAAAAAACTATCCAAACCTACATGGCCCTGTGTGAAAAAGTAATTGCCCCCTAAACCTAATAACTGGTTGTGCCACCCTTAGCAGCAGCAATTGCAATCAAATGTTTGCAGTAACTGGCAATAAGTCTTTCACATCCATGTTGAGGAATTTTGGCCCACTCTTCTTTGCAGAATTGTTTTAATTCAGCCATATTGGAGGGTTTCCGAACATGAACCGCCTTTGTAAGGTCATGCCACAGCATCTTAATTGGATTCAAGTCTGGACTTTGACTAGGCCACTCCAAAACCTTTATTTTTTTTTAAGCCATTCAGAGGTGGACTTGCTGGTGTGTTTTGGATTATTGTCCTGCTGCAGAACCCAAGTATACTTCAGCTTGAGGTCAGGAACTAATGGCCAGACATTCTCCTCCAGGATTTTTGGAAGAGAGCAGAATTCATGGTTCCATCAATCACAACAAGTCGTCCAGGTCCAGAAGCAGCAAAGCAGCCCCAGACCATCACACTACCACCACCATGTTTGACTGTTGGCATGATGTTCTTTTTCTGAAATGCTGTGTTACTTTTAAGCGAGATGTAATGGGACGCACACCTCCCAAAAAGTTCAACTTTTGTTTCTTCAGTCCACAGAATATTTTCCCAAAAGTCTTGGGGATCATTAAGATGTTTTTTTTTTTGGCAAAAGTGAGACAAGCCTTTGTTCTTTTTGGTCAGCAGTGGGTTTTGCCTTGGAACTCTGCCACGTATGCCATATTTGCCCAATCTCTTTCTTATGGTTGAGTCATGAACACTGACCTTAACTGAGGTAAGTGAGACCTGCAGTTCTTTAAATGTTGTTCTGGGTTCTTTTGTGACCTCTTGCATGAGTTGTCATTCTGCTCTTGGGGTAATTTTTGTAGGCTGGCCACTCCTGGGAATGACAATGAATGAACTGAGAAGTTCAGAATTCATTAGGTCTGCCAATACCTGAGCAATACCTGTTTTCTCCATTTGTGGATAATGGCTCTGCCTGTGGTTTGCTGGAGTCCCAAAGCTTTGGAAATGGCTTTGTAACCTTCTCCAGACTGATAGATGTCAGTTACTTTGTTTCTCATCTGTTCCAGAATTTCTTTAGATCATGGCATGACGTCTTACTTTTTGGGATAGTTTGCCTACTTCACTTTGTCTGACAGGTTCTATTTAAGTGATCTCTTGATTCAACAGGTCTGGCAGTAATCAGGCCTGGGTGTGGCTAGTGAAAATGAACTCAGCTTTCCAAAATTGTGATTAACCACAGTTACTTCATGATTTAACAAGTGGGGCAATTACTTTTTCACATAGGGCCATGTAGGTTTGGATAGCTTTTTCCCTTAATAAATAAAATCATCACTTAAAAATTGCATTTTGTGTTTACTTGGGTTATCTTTGTCTAATATTTGTATACTATTTTAAATTATGTTTGATGATCTGAAAGTGTGACAAGCATGCAAAAAAAAATCAATCAGGAAGGGGGCAAATACTTTTTCTTTGCACTGTATGCCTCTGATATCTGTGTGCATTGTACATATGTCTTTATGCTTGTGCCTGTTTGCTTATTTTAAGTATTCTTGTATTTTTTGTACTCCCTTTGACCCAGATCATGGCTAAAACTTGTTAGCTTGAATGAGTCCATTTACTTGGTTATAACATTAAATAAACTAAGTTTATTTACAAAAAGTCATCTGAATTCTAGCAGCTCCCACAGGAATAAGTGGGCGTCCACTGGTTATGACAGTGGTTATAACTTTTGAACTGTAAATTAGTTTTTTATAAAGGGCACATCTTAGACTTTACTTTGATGAGAGAGACCATACAGCAAAACAATACTTACAGTATTCCCACTGATATGCTTCTTGGCACACCATTTTAAGTACAGTGTGCTTCTGTTAGCTGCTGGTCTGATTGGTATTATATGCCATATGTATTGTCATTTATGTACTTAACACCCATGATGTTCAAATGGAAAGCTTCGACTTTGATGTACAAGTACTAGTGAATCTCAACTGCTAACAAGTTGTAAAGCATCATTGCAAAATTCATACACCAGTGGTTCTCGAGCTTTTCTGTACCATGACCCACCTTAAGAATGCTGGCATGCAGTTTTGACCCACTAAATAATAAACATGAAGGCTGGCAACATACAGAAGCAAAAGCACTAAAAATGTTATGGCATATATAGCAGAGATGTTGATCTCACACAGAGTGGTAATACAGAATGGTAGCAGGGTAGTTATGGCTTTCTCTGAAAAGAAAGGGTATTTGGCTTTCACACCAAACTACTACATTTACAGAGATCGAGATCCAAATTTGGGCTGCAAAGATCTGTCGGAGAGTCACTGCTGTCTGATTCCAGTTAAGAGTAGTAAGTGAAAATATGTTTGGTAACATCAAACACCACACACCAACGAACTGTTCTTAAAACCACAAAATGCTGTACCAGTGAAAACAACTGCCAAATATACACAAGACTTTAATTAAAACACAAGAATTTAAGTTCCTCTAGCGCCTCGGCTTACCAGAAAGCCTTTACAGAGTATAACATTGTTTACACACTCCACCTTTTATACACATATTAAATTAAACAATTATCCACTTTAAAAAGTCAATTTAAAAATGTACTTCTTTTAAAGATACTTTACATACAATATTTCCAAGAGAACTATCTACTGAGTCCCCCTGGATGTAATGTACCATATCTCAAAACAAAAATAATATATTTTTTCTTTAAAATATTCTTAATAACATCCATTGTTCAAAATTCACCATGAACCTGTTCTAGTACTTACTTGTAACCCATTAGGGTCACTTCCATGACAAAAATTAAAATGTTCCGCTATGGGACTGAAATGTTTATTCCTCTTAATGGTCCTAATATGTTATTTAAGTCTTGTAGCAAAACTTTTCATACTCTCCCTAATATAATTTTCTCACTGTTGCAATTATAAGTCCCTTTGACATCAAACTTTCTTCCATTTATATTTGGAAAGCCAGTTACTACATATTAACAGATAGAACAAGTACCACAGGGTAAGGAACCTTTGTAAACTAATTCTTGCTCCCTTCCAACATTTGGTCTCCTAAATCCCCCATCGACCAAAATATCCTTCAAGGTCCTTCCTCTATTACAAGAAAATTTCAATTTAACATATTTTAAAAAAACACTTCTCTTTTAACAAATATCCAATAATATTTTATTATATTTTCTAATATATTTGAAAAAATAGTATATTTTGATACAACTATAAATCATTTAGCTTTTCTCTTTGCACCCTACTATTACAATTATAACTTTTAATATATCCAGTAGAGCATTGATTTCTTTTGCATATTCTAAGATAACCTTGCCGTACATTTTCTTCTCCATACCCCCTCTCTATAAACACTTTCATGATCTTACTCATAAACAAGTTGACATATGTGGGGGCAAAAGCTACCCCATTGCTGTTCCATACTTTTGCTGATAGAGACATCCATCAAATTCAAAAATATCATTTTCTAGACAAAACAATGTCAATTCCATAATATATTGTCTGCATGGGCTGTTGCCAGAAAAAAATCCATAGCCTCAAGGCCAAACCTGTGTTGAATGCTAGTGTATAAACTAACCACATCTATAACAATAAAATACATTCCTTGCTCCCATGATACTGCAGACATTTTCTCCAAAAAATCAAATGTGTCTCTAATATATGATGGTAACTGCACTATAATATAGAAAACAAGCAATACTGTGGGGGATGTAACCACAAGCAGAAGCTATAGGTTGACCAGGGGGGGTTTATAAGACTTTTGTGAATTTTGGGTAGGCAAAAAAAAATTGTTGTAACATTATTCCTACTTTGAAACTTATATTATATCCTCTTGAGTAAAATAATGCAATCTAACCCCTTTATCTAATAACTCATTATAATTTTCCATAGCTCTCTGATAATCCTTCATTTCCACTTTCTTGTATACTTTCTCATTTGTGAGATGTTGATCACACATCATAAGATACTGAGTATAGTGCAAAACTGCAAGTTGTCCCCCCTTGTCGGCCGGTTTAAATACCAATTCACTTCTGTTAATCAGGTTTTTTTAATGTTAACCATTCATCCTGACTCGTATTGTATTTCACATTAATTTTATGAAAGGCATGACGTTCTTTTTCCACCACATAATCTAAAACATTGCGTAACTGTATTATCGTTTCACATCTAAATGGTTGGTCTGAATTTACTCTTTCACATCACTACTGTAGTATCTAAATCACAATATGCATTTGCCACATCATTTGTTTCAATGTCAGAATTACAGGAGAAAAAACTTTCCACACTACTGTTTAAGTCATCCATAACAAAATCCTGTCCATTACTTCAATTATTAAAAAAATCTTTTAGATGTAATTTATGTATGAACTTAAATATTTCCCCTTTAATTTCATGCATCCTAGGTTGAGCCGTTGGAATAAATTTAAGGCCCTTATTCTGAACAATCGCTCCAAATCAGTGATAATCCATCCAGATGAATTAACAACGTACTGTAAGTTACTCAAGAATTCATTACTTTCACATTCCAATAAATCATGACCATACTGAGAATCACTAAAGCCTACATTATTTAAATGTCCCAATACATTAAGTCCATTTACCTCTTTTGTTGTTACAGGAGTTATAGGAAAACCCCCACTGAGGTTCTTGCCAGGCCCTTTTTCTGCTTCCCTGTTTTTGACCTTGTTGTCCACGAACGTTCTTTTGTAGATACTATGGATTATGGCCCCTGGGAAGATGTGGATGATCTCCCCCATCTGCTTCTGTTAATGAGGGTCTACTCTCCCCTGAGGTACAATATCCTGTCCAAGTTTCAGAAGCCGCAGGTTCACCTTGGAATCTTACTCACTGGCATTTATTATTTGAACCAGAAGAGAGAATGAATGCTCTTTTACGCTCATAATCACGTAAATATCTCACCAGTTTTGTTTTCTTTCTGTCTACAAGTTCTTTTTCATAAGAGATTAGTTTATTATTAATCTCTTTCAGATACACATCAAACATTTCTTGAGTCATCTTAATTAGAATATCGGAACAAATCCTTTTAATTTCTTCCCTCAATTTAGACCTTTTTAAAGTATCTCGCTCCACAATAATGCTGACCCATTCAGCGCTACACCTATGTGCTGCTGCCACCCAGCAGTCATGGAAAAGTTTATCATCCTCACAACTCGGATCAAAAGGAGTTGAAGGATTTTTCACTGCCCTAACCCTCTGGGCATAATATTCAACTCCTGGTATCTGCAGAGGCTCTGTAGATTAAAGAAAACAGCCATTTCTTTAAAAGTAAGATTCTCTGTTTGGTCAAAAAGCTCCTGAAGGTTGGGAGCCACAGATGTGTTGGTTCTTCTGCATATTGACGAGAATGGATTGGAGCATCGCATCTGTCTAGTCTCATCCCATTTTGATAACACATTCATCAGGGAATCATTACGAATCGCCATACCTTTGTTGGAACCAGCTGCTACATGCATCCTTCAGTATCCCTCAATTGGGCAGAGCATAAAAAACTATCCATATTTTTTTATGAAGTTTCCATGTCTGTCTCACGGAAGAGACGAGGCAGTTTTCTGAAAGAATCACTGGCCATAAATATCAAACACCACACACCAACGAACTGTTCTTAAAACCACGAAATGCTGTACCAGTGAAAAAAACTGACAAATATACACAAAACATAAGACTTTAATTAAAACACAAGAATTCAATATCTTCTAGCACCTTGGCTTACAAAAAATGCCTTTACAGAGTATAACATTCTTTACACAGCTCTACCTTTTATACACATATTAAATTAATTAAACAATTATCCACTTTAAAAAGTCAATTAAAAAATGTACTTCTTTTAAAGGTACTTTATGTACAATATTTCCAAGAAAAAAACTCTATTGAGCTCCTCGGATGTAATGTACCATATTTCAAAATAAAAATGGCTTATTTTTTCCTTAAAATATTCTTAACATCCATTGTACAAAATTCACCATGAACCTGTTCTAGTACTGTTACTTGTAACCCATTAGGGTCACTTCCATGACAAATATTAAAATGTTTCTCTATGGGACTGAAATCTTTATTCTTCTTAATGTCCCTCATAGAAAGAGATAAGGTGAATGATTTATATTTTGTATCAAAATATACTATTTTTTCAAATATATTAAAACATATAATAAATATTATTGGACGTTTGTTAAAAGCGAAGTTGTTTTTTTAAAAGATGTTAAATTGAAATGTTCTTATAATAGAGGAAGGGGCTTGAATGATATTTTGGTCCATGGGGGATTTAGCAGACCAAATGTTGAAAGGGAGCAAGAATTAGTTTACAAAGGCTCCTTACCCTGTGGCACTTGTTCTATTTGTCAGTATGTAGTAACTGGCTTTCCAAATATAAATGGAAGAAACTTTTATGTCAAAGGGACTTATAATTATCACAGTGAGAACATTATATGTGGAGTTTGGTGCCCATGTGGGTTAACTATATTCGGGAGAGTAAGAGGAGTTTTGCTACAAGAATTAAAGAACATATTAGGGACATTAAGAAGAATAAACATTTCAGTCTCATAACGGTACATTTTAATAGTTGTCATGGAAGTCATCCTAATGGGTTACAAGTAACAGTACTAAAACAGGTTCATGGTGAATTTTGTACAATAGATGTTAAGAATATTTTAAGGAAAAAAGAAGCTATTTTTATTTTGAAATATGGCACATTACATCCAGGGGGGCTCAATAGAGAGTTCTCTTGAAAATATTGTATGTAAAGTATCTTTAAAAGAAGTTAATTTTTTAATTGACTTTTTAAAGTGGATAATTGTTTAATTTACTGTGTGTTTAAAGGTGGAGCTGTGTAAAGAATGTTATACTCTGTAAAGGCTTTTTGGTAAGCCGAAGTGGTAGAGGAACTTGAATTATTGTGTTAAAGTTGTGTTTTGTGTATCTTTGGCAGTTCTTTCAGTGGTACAGCATGTTTGGTAACATTGCTAAGTGGATGATAATGTTTGGTCTGATGCTTTCAAGGCCACATACACATATGTATACTGTTTGTGTTCTACCACTTTTCAAGCGAAGCCAAGTGCCCACATGTTCAACAAGCCAGTCTAATATTACCAGTGCCACACTCACCACAGCCAAAACAACATCGCATCCTTTTAGCAATGACAGAATGACAAAATGAAAAATGCACTGAATGGCCAGCTCCCAAGAATATTTTCCACAGATTTCAAATGACATGAACCAAAAATGTAGCAGAGGTAGACTATATATAGAAGGGCATATGTCAGTCTCCCTTTGAGATTCCATTTTAAAATTTTCAGTTATTAATCACAGAATAACCCACTATAAGCAGTTCGAAAGACTGCTGTTTTAGCCTTGAGTTTTATTGTAGAACTGTATTGAATGTGATATCATCACTTTAGGTCATCAAATCTATGACATGTTATCAATGGATTCTGGTAAAATATGCAAGTTTTTTCTGATGCAAAGACACCTTACTGAAGAAGTGTTTTATGCTATTACTGTGATTTTCCTACTGAGGAGAGATTCACAACAACACCCATTATAGAAACTGAGTATAATGCAAAATAATTAGGATGTGGCAGTGAAAACTTCCACAGCTATGAATATGCTTATATATAAATTTCTGAGTCACCCTGTCAAATTCCATTATGAAATTTTCACACAGTCTATCAATCCATAGTAGGCCAGTTTAAATGATCAGTTCACCTACCACATGTGTTTGGAATGTTGAAGAAAACCACAGCACCTAATGAAAACCTGTGTAAACAAAGGGAGGGCATGCAGACTCCATACAGAAGGCACCCCAGTCAAGAATTGAACTGGAGAATATCTTGCTTCGAGACACCAGCACTATCCACTGTGCCACCCATCATGTAACAATCCCAGCATATTCAGCTACAGAAAATCTCTAGGATATCCTACTCCTGTGGGGTTCAGTACAGCATTATTTTGAGTCTGACCACACCACTTTAGTTGATGCAGTCTATACCATGTTAGTTACATAAGTATATGGCAAATAAAAAAAAAACTTTGTCTGATAAAATATATAGGGTTTTTGCTTCTAATATGACAACTCATGAAAAACGTATTTTAGATATTATTGTACTCATTAGACTGAGAAGATGTTCAGCACAACAATCCTGATTAAAATGGTCTGTGAAGCAAAATACCATATAGTGGTAAGAGAGGCATGAGAACCAAATTATTTACTGCCTTAATAAGAAAGTTGATATCTCTGTCCTTCTCTTATAGTTCTTTACAAAACTTTAGGGCAATAACAAGAATGCCATATAAAGCTCAGGGACAGTATCAAGAATATCATTCTACACTCAGGAGTTTCATAGCACCAAACATTAAATATGACCCTATCAGTTTAGGTGCATAAAAAATAATGTCGATATGGTATGTATAACTGAAAAAATATTTTTCCAGTGAAATATGTAAGATTTTTACTTTTTTGTATAATGCAAACATAGTGCACACATATTATAGATTTTAGTTTCACCCAGCCTTGTGACTAGCTAGCCACCAGGTGGAAACCAGGTATAGTCCCAGATTGTAAAAAAAAAAAAAAAGTATTGTAGTTCCTGTAAAGCAGCTCACAATACAATTTTTCAAGAAATTCCATCACACCACCATTTCCTCCAATATATAATCAGTTTTAACTGCACTTGCTGAAGGACTTGGTGTTATAAAATAAGAACCCACCTCTGTTGCTTGCAGCACCAACGCAACTTAAGTAAACTGAAAAAATTAGTTCAGATCCACCAGAATCTTCCCCGACCCCCATACACACACATGCACACAATGCCACTCTGTGGCATTTAATTGTGTCTACAAACTTTGTCTTCCTATTGCACTGCTCACACATGCTCATGCAGTTTCACTTGGTGACTCCCTCAGTTATTCCTTACAGGAGCAGACAGTCGTCACCTGAGCTACGGTCTGAGCTGCAGTCATATCAAATAGCCATGAGCAGGTAGCATGATGAAATGTTTCCAGGAAGTATGTAGAAAAGTAGCAGACTGGACAGGAGAAAGGACGGAAGTTTAGACTTCTAAAAAAAGAAGTAGCTTTATACATTACATGACCAGAGCAGACTGGGGAATAAGTTTATAATCTGCAGACTTTTTATTAAAACAAAATGAAAAAAACAGTGCAATGCATTCCTTAACCAGAAGACATACACTCCCTAACTTCTTTGAAACAGGTTATTGGAGGTCATGGTGTGGCATGTGTTTGGCATTAAACATAAGAAATGTTGAGGGTTTTGATTTAGGGTTTGATTTAAATTACAAGCCTGGAGCTGCAATTCCATCAGCACATCTTAATTTGGTCCTGACTAAAAACATTTCCTTAACTTGGCCACTGCACTTAGCTGTGTTATTGTCCTAAATGATATCTGTGATTAAACATGTATTCAGTTCTTGGGCTTTAAAAACAGTTCTGCATTTTTATAATTGTAATGAGCACATTACACTGTAATAGTTTGTTTTGCTTCACAATGAATGATGCAGTGCACTGTCTTTGAAGGTACAGTTCACTTTTATCCTTTTGATAGCTCAACTGTATGTTCCTGTCATGACAGCTTTATGGTCTATACATAGGTCAATATAATCAGCCCATGCAGCTCCATTTCAGGAACAAACCCTTTTAGTTTTCAACGCCTCCTCTCATGTTGTATGAGAAGTTACGTCTAAAAAAGGATTTCCCCATTGAAATCTTTCTCTCAAAGGAGTCTCACAAAGCAAGGTAAGTAGCTTTTTACAGAAATATCACTTGACTAATCCATCTAAAATAAGTTTTACCACTTGGTTTGAGTCTACTACCTGCATTTTCACTTCAGCTGCCTTTTTTCCTATTCTTTGTCGAGATAGTTGGTTTACGTTTTCTGGTAGCCACGGTGCCAGTCATGGCCGTACACATATACCAGCAGCAGCCAGGCACCAAAAGCTTTTCCCCACATGTATGAAGATTTTTATATTAGGTTACTCTTAGCGCTACTTGTTAAGAGAGACTCACTCCACATTCTAAGGACATTTGCTGTGTACTTTTTTCTGCTTGTTTTTTTATAAAAATCTGCAGGAATATTAGATCACTGAGAATGCTTAGTAAGTAAATAGTGCAATTTGGACAGCTTTATTGACTCATGTCTCAGTGCCTCACCACAAATCAAATATGGTGATTTGGGGTTATCTTTGCCTGCTCAATCAAAATACATACTTTTTGACTTAATTTAATGCTTTACAGCAGACAAACGAATGTCCTTATCATCAGACCTATGACTACTAGACTTGATTTCATTTTTGTCTGCACAAAAAAAGAAAAAAATCAGTGTTGTCTTACACTTCAAATTGTAATTGTACCACTGCTCTTTCCTGTGGTGACTGGCTATGCTAAAGCTACAAGTTTCTTTTTTTCCCTGGTCATGGTTTCCTGCCTAAAGCTTTCTGCCCCTCAGTCTCAAAGCAGTACAATTTTTTTTCATTCTGTACTACATGTAATAGTAGTCATAAACTCAGATCAATTATACAGTTTAGCTGCTATAAAAGCTGAATTACTAAGTGCTTTTATGTCATTTCTCTGTTGTCCCCATCTAGCATTATCAGCAGAAAAAGATTCTATTTGTTGTGACTGTTTAAAATGTTTTCTCCTAGTACAGTGTTTAATTGCATGCTGCAATGAATGTTTCACTTGAGAAAATAATGACTAAGTGATGGAAGATGAGTGATCCACAGCAGAACAGAAAATCTGGTACAAGAAACTTGAGTCTAGTCTTCAAATAGAAATAAGAACAACAAAATGAGCAAAGCAAAGTAGTAGTCATTGAATAATAGTGATGCTTGAATGACTTTCTAGAGATAACTATATGAGCTATGAACCCTCCCAGATATCAGCACAGTAGACTGTTATTCCTCCCTTTCTCAAAGTTGGAAAACTTGGCCTCATTCACTAAGTCCTATCCTCACTGTTCAGTGACTCCTCCAGCAACCAGATTCACAGTGCAATCCCATGTTCCTGGGGCTGCAGTCAGGGCTTCATATTTCACTGCACCATGGAACTGAAAGGTTTTTCCTTCATTTTGATTACATATTTATTTAAAAAATGTTTGCTGTATCTGTGATGGCATTTTAATGGACCCTCTTGTTTTTCCATACTATCTTCATATCACTTTGCTAAACCTTTTTTTTGAAGTACTTTCCCATCTTGTGAAAGCCTGCCCTGCTGAAATTCTGAAATGTCACTTCTGACTGGAGCAACTAAATAGTTGAATTAATGGTGGGACACACTATTTGATCACTTGTCCTCCGTGATTACCGACTTTCACATCAGGGATCTCCTGTCCTTTTTAATTTGAATCCCCCAAGACTGCTTCCTCAAGTAGATTCTCAATCTGGCTGTCTGAGACTGCCCCTTATAGGGCATTAGTAATAACCCTGTTATTTGCTATCACTGCATTACAAGTATTCCATTTGAAATCTGATACACCAGCAAGTCATTCACAGCATGTCTACATTTTCTTTGCTCCTAGGAATACTATCCGGGTGGTTAGTCCTGCCACGGTAGTTCTTCCAAACCACAAACGCACACCTGTGGCCAGTTTAGTGTGTCCAATCCACCTATGCATGTCTTTGGAATGTGGGGGGACAATGGAGCACCTGGAGAAAACCACGTGAACATGCAGACTCTGCACAGAAGGTAGCCCAGCCAAGAATCGAACCAGGAAGCCACTACATTATCTTATATCAGTGTGGTATTTCCATTGCTTTTCTTTCAAAGTATTTTTGTTTTAATTTGTTTTTGTTTTTTTGTTGATAGGTTTTCCCATTTATGTATTTGCTGTAAGCACGTCATCTAATATTAATAAATTCAATGTGTTAGATCTGTGTCTCTGCATTTTATTACATATTCCTTTCTTGCAGGTAAACATATGCAACACTTCTACCTCTCTACATTGTAGCATAAAGAACAGAACAACATGGATATTCGTGCTAGGACATTGCTTAACATCATAGTTTTATTGCTCAACATCACAATTTTTATAATAATTCTGGGGCTGTTTGAAAAATTATCACCTCCCAAAAGAATAATGTTTCTGTTCACAGATACTTTTGATTACTGGTTTTAGCATACTTTCTGAATGATGAATGTTCTTTTCCCTTAGATTTCACTACTAAGAGGATTTCCTCAGGGGCTCAGAAAAAGGGTCTCTAGTGCCTGCCTAGACTTGCAGCAGTGGCTTGATTTTGTCCGTTGAGGTGCGGTGCCTCCTGCTGAGAGTGTTTTTAACACAAGCATGCTGGTGAGTTAATGATGATGCTCATTTCATTCATCATTAATCATCTGCCTTGTCAGAGAGAACTGGTTAGCCACCTTTCTTGGGGTATGACTCTGATAAGTCCTTTCCATTTATGATTTGTCATGGGTGATCAAAGGTCTGATCTTCATCCTTGTTTGGAAATGTTGAACAACTCTTTCTGTCTCGTGGGTCTGGAAGATCACATTTCAGTCTGGCCCAGCTACTGCTGGATGGCTGATTGTTACAATTTCTGTCCTACTACCATTCCTCATCCTTGTCTCTTCAAAACTCAGTCCTGTAGCCATTGGTTCTTGGACGTCTGATTAGTGAGCACATTCGATAAGTACTTCCATGTAACACAGCCTTTATCAGCACATGCATAAAGTGGTCCATGCTTTGAAATAACTTGACCCAGTAACCATATGTTAGGTGCATAGTTGCCCTGTTGTGTAGTATGCCATAAAGGTGAACAGATAAGAAATTATCTGTCCTGCACTTTAAATGCTTTATATCTTATGGCTTGTACATCTGTCCTTTATACCTGTACAAACCTGTCCTTCCATTGTTTGGTCATGAGAATGTGAAGTGGTTTATATAATTTTCTTTCATGAATGTCATGGATTCCTCTAACACAAACTTTGGGCCATTATCAAGAATAGTTTGCTCAGCCAAGCTATTTCTCACAGACATTTTCCTAATTGTTTATATTACTTTTTAGATGATGTTTACTCCACACAAATTACTTCCAGCCATTTTGAGCTGGCATCTTCTGTGACTTGGAATATTAAATCCAGAGATGAATCCACCATGAGGCAACCTAGGTAGTCACAGAGGACGAATCCACCATGAGGCAACCTAGGCAGTCACAGAGAGGCCCACTGACCAGTGGGGCTGCAACAACATTTACTTTTTAATTTAAAATTAAAAAAACTTACAAGTCGTCTTTAAAGGCATTTAAGGCTTCTTTAAGCATGTCCTCTCTGTGCAATGTTTACATCTCGTCATGTGTCTGCATGCACCTACTGTCGCTTGCGTTGATGTATGCTTTCTTATTCTATTCCATGTCTGTTCCTAATACTTCCATGCAGAATTTAAACACAACCATTCCTACTCTGTACATGGAATGTTATCAGTAAGGTAACGTGCTTTGCTGGTGGGTGGGTGAGTATGTGTAAAATATCCTAGTTGGAGTTGGCAGGTTAGTTAAATTAATTAGGCTCAAACCATATACCTTACTTACAGGAGACAAGAGCCTGAATCCTCTACACAAACTACAGATTGAGTTTCAATGCATTTTCAAGGAATCGTGAGTTTAAGTACAGTTTCAAGGAACTGTGTGCTTCACTACATTTTCAAGGAATTGTGAATTTCAAGGGAAGAGAAGTTTACGGCTCATGCTAAGTCTGTTTTCAATATACAACTGTTTTGTTCATCAAATAATTGTCACCATTTGCGCTAGAGAATTTAAAATCAGTGTTAGTAGCACAACAGGTAGCATACGTGCTTTTGATGCAGAAGGTTGCGAGTTCTATTCCCACACCATGTAGATGGATTGTTGATACTATGTTGTACTTTAAGGGGGAGGGTGCTGCAGTCCTGAGTCTGTCCTCCTTTAGATAAGATGCCTTGTAATTATGAACCTATTGTTGGTTTGCCATCCATTCCCATTATGAGCTTAACAATGTATATAACATAAACATAGGCAATTTATTCTTCAACGGCAGCAGGCACTGAATTTGTAGATGAAAGACTGAAATACAAAGTTGTTTGTTAGCAGCAACCTCTTCATTAGTTACAGATCTCTTTAATGTGGAATTACTCAGGTGACTTTTACTTCCCCATAGATTATACATATTGACTGATACTGGTGGATTGTTATGACATAAGTTTGCGTGGCCTTTTTTGGTTGAAGTGTTCTGAAATGGGCAATTTGTCATCATTGGTTCATAAGTTTTGTTTCATTGCTTACTGGAAAAATGCAAAAGTCTGTCAGCATTTCTTTACTGTCTCGGTGTCACAAAAATATCTCATTAAAAGCAGGAATCTGTCTTCAGTCATCATAGAAGCCCTTTATTCTGAGTATAATATAGCCAGCAGTGGCTAATGATCATCAATTAGTATATATCTTCCCCATAACAATAATAGTTAAGGTTATTTACTTTCCAGAAAAAAACTGCCCTCTGTCTGCCCAGGCATAAATACAGCATTGTTTAGAGACTTTGAAGATATCATCAAGCCTTTCCCTGGACTCCTGGCATTTATGAGCTGGAACTGTACCAATTTTACCTGGTAAAATAGCACCTGCTGAGTTAATAGGCAAAGACAGAACACAGTAGGTGAGCACTCCATTCAGTGCGATTATTTTCCTCATATTCTTGGACATATTTTTCAGTCTTCCATCCATTTTTATTTAGATGTTTAATGTAATAATGTATTTAAAGAGTTCATTACTGTTAAGAGGTTATATAAACACTTATGATAAAAATTCCATAGCCTCAAGTGGGACCTCATCTGTGGCACATTCTAGGGGCTGGACGCCCTAGCACGTTCATCAGCTTGTCTTAAGACTTACCTGATTTATACTTACAAAGCTCTTTAAGAATTCACTCCTGTCCCTGTTTGTTCTAAGCCATACTGCAGTTTTTGATTTAGTTCTCTTTCTGGAATATCTAGTTGTTCATCATTGTTCTACTTCATCATCAGGATATTATCTAGTTAACTATGATTAGGGTTTCCTTGGAACATCTGGCCCATCATGTGTAAAAGGTACAGATTCTTCCCCAAAGATTGCCATTTACAGTGGAACAAACATTTTTGTTGTTTTATTTCATTTACTTCTTTATATATTTTGTGAGGAGTATCTTTCAGTTATGGATATGTTTGTACCTGGCAAGTTTTTCTAAGTTATCTTGTCTCTTAGAAATGAGAATATGTTTTCAAATCTAATTAGGAGACACTGTATAATTCTTAGTACCAGGATGATGGTAATTTTAAAACATCCAATACATACATCTACTTCATATTTTAACTTGCATAAGCAGTAACTTTGTAGGCATGGCCTATTCATTACATTTCATCATCTCATTTCATTTTATAGCATAAACCTACATTATCCAGCTTTTGGAGTTCAATTTTACCTTTGAAGTTTAGGGCATTAGCACACTACCTGGCATCATGAAATCCCTGACCTGTATCTGGTTCTAGTTTTGTGTCTGTCTTTATAATTCTCAAATTTCCCATTTAATTTCCAAACATTTGTTTGGCTACTATTAACAGCATGTCTTTTGTCATAATTTGTTGGTATTTCTATATGTAACAATTCCATTTTAATCTTTTTTGTCGAGTACCTCCCAAAGAGTGTTTATCCATTTGTACTACATACATACAAGCCTGTGTTTTGTGTTTTTCACCCGCATATGTTACAGATACAATTGCCTTGGCGGGGGGGTGGGGTGGGGGGGGGCACAGTTCCATCTAGTATTTTTGACAGAGCATCTTACTCATTTAACTGCATCTTTGAGAATAATTTCTTATATATTATCATGGAAATCATAGATAAAGCAGCGTTTCTATTAATTTCCATGTTAATCTCAATTCCTACATCTGGATTAATCACCTTGAACTTTTTAGCTGTTCACTTAATTTAATACCATACAACTCTAAAAGCATTTAGTCATTTTTATCATTTTATAATTTGTCCCCATTTTGTGTAAACTTACCTCCATACATGTCCTACATCTACAATTTTGTATATACTTTGTGATTCATTCTTCCTTCATGTAATCCTGAGTTTGACACTCACATTCTTAAATTAAATTTTCTACTTGCATTTTCACTGTCTCCTTTTATAGACTTTTTTGCTGTATGTTTATTTAAATAAAAGTATAAAAAAGATTTTTAATAAAGAATACTAATGTGAGAGGGACAATATTTTACTTAAATACTAAAAAGTAAAAAATAAAAATGTATAAAAAAGATGTTTTAATAAAGAACGCTTTTTATTCAGTCTTTTATGCAGTCTTTCTACAAAGTAAAAAGCAATGAAGAAGACTGAAAACTTTGCAAAAGAAACACAGACAAGCTGATTTCAGAAAAGCATTTGAGGTTGTTTTTGCCGATTGTGGTAATGAGGTACCAGAAGAAGCAATAGGAATCAGCAAAACCAACCTCCAATGCTTTTCTGAAATCAGCTTGCCTGTGTTTCTTTTGCAAAGTTTTCAGTCTTCTTCCTTGTTTTTTTACTTTTTAGAGTGACCGAATAAAAAGCATTCTTTATTTAAAAAAATGTATATTTTATATATTTTTTTTACTTTTTAGTGTTTAAGTATAATATTGTCCCTCTGACATTAGCTAAATTATTTAACGCATTGCTATAGCTATTGTTTGTGGGGAGTAACACCTTTTTAATTTGAGTGTTGCAGTTTTGGGACTGTGTGTGTGTGTGTGTGTGTGTGTGTGTGTGTGTGTGTGTGTGTGTGTGTGTGTGTGTGTGCGTGTGTGTCTGTGAAGCTCTGCATTTTTTCCACTGTCTCGCTAATGACAGAGAGACCATATTTTACTTAAAGATTAAAATATTGTCCTCCTGTCAGTAATTGAGCAGAGAAAAGAAAATATCTTCTGATCTTCACCCATGTGCTTGTAAAATTCGCATCCTTTTCCATCAATCCCAGAATCCTTCCCCTTTAGTAATCATTTTATGTAATTCCAGTTGTTTAACTTATTTCTGTAATTCCATCCTAACAGTCTCAGAAATAGAAATGACTTCCCATGTTACACTATTAATGTCTATATCTTTTCATTCATTTACTTTAAATATCTCACTACAACATCCATTGCTTTACCATTTATTTTTACTATCCTTCCTTCCTTCCTCATCCTTTACCGCATAACATGTGCTCCTTATTTTCATCACTTTACTTAAGAAAGAATTGATTCCATCATGTTCCCTTAATTAATTTCTGTAAAATTAAACCTGCGTTATACCAATACTATTTAATTCATATATCTCTATTTGCCTTCTTATATAGGCACTATGCCCCTTATATAGAATATCTTCACATTACCTACAAATTTTCTCATCTATTTCTTTTTGACGCCGATAACATTTTTTATTGTCTCCATAGATCTCACTTTCTATTTTTCCATTATAGTTCACCTATCACTTTTTAAAATGTTTATACAATTTTCTCATACACTCGTGTTGCATATTTTTTCCTTTACTCCCGCATCACGCATAACTTACAACAACCCATTCGTCTCTTAACTCCTTTCCCTTCTGTTTAACTTGTCATTATCCTTCCAGACGTCCCATATTGTTAAATGGTCTTACAGGGTTCGTGTGGGCAAACGTGACAGATACCATAGTGTCGGGGAATGCATATGTGTGTGTGTGGAGGAAATGATGTAGGGAGATGTGAGACTGTGTGTGTGTGTGTGTGTGTGTGTGTGTGTGTGTGTGTGTGTGTGTGTGTGTGTGTGTGTGTGTGTGTGTGTAGGAAATGATGTAGGGAGATGTGAGACTGTGTGTGTGTGTGTGTGTGTGTGTGTGTGTGTGTGTGTAGGAAATGATGTAGGGAAATGTGAGACTCTGTGTGTGTGTGTGTGTGTGTGTGTGTGTGTGTGTGTGTGTGTGTGTGTGTGTGTGTGTGTGTGTGTGTGTGTATACAATATTTTACTTAAACATTGTCCCTCTGTCATTATTTTTATTTTTTTATCCATAATTTTTATTAGTTTCAAATCAAGCATAAAGAATAATAAGTTCTCAATATTAATAACAAGTTATGTTAATATCAGAGTAGAATATGAATTTTTCTGTAAAAGGAAAAAAGAAGAATATATGATTAACTAACAAAGCAACTATTTACAAAGGGTGTCTGTACATACACAAACACAAATAAACATTTCCAATCAATACCAAGTCATTATTTTTATTGAAATTGACTTAGCAAGACAGCCTGACAGAACTACAGATGGTCACAGCCACAAAGATAATAATAATAATAATAATAATAATAATAATAATAATAACAATAATAATAATAATAATAATAATAATAATGTGTCATCGACCTTATATGACAATTTGCCATATCAGAAAAATCTGCATTTTAGGAGCATCAATAGGAAATGTATTACCAGTACATTCAGTGAAATGTTGTTGTAATTCTTATGTTCCACTCTGCTGTTTCTACTTAAACTGTGTGTGTGTGTGTGACAGTCAAAGAATAATTCAGTTAAATTTATTTAGTGAAAAAAAAGCATAGGTAGATCCCATAAGGTTTAGAACCTGACTAAACTGAACGCCTCTATCTCTGGATTTCCACAACTATAAACCCTTCACATCATACCTCAGAAAATAAAATATTCCACAAATGGCATACTTGGAGCCCTACAGCAAAGGATTCAAGTATCTGGAAGTGTCAGATGAGTGTCAAGTGCTTGAATCATGCTTAGCCAATTTTCAATTTATTGAGCAAAACACTTCAGAATCACTTCACACCAAAATACACATCAAGTAAGCAATTCAGGAAGAATACTGTATAGAAAAACTTATATCCCGAGCAGCTACTAATGGAAACTAACCCTGATATGGTCTAGATAAGTAGAACTCATATGGGAAGTGATTGTTTCACATCCTGTCTGTCCATACCCTTCCTGACTCTACAGAATTAGCTGTCAAACTGTTGTATCTCCGACAGAAGATATCATTGAATCAAACCTTATACCTTCCCTGAACAGTATTTCTTTGCATTTCTGCATCCCAGCTACTACTAATTCGACAGACATCATCAATACTAAATTTTATTTAATGAAATGTGTTTTGCAAACTGGTAATTCATCCCTATGTACTATTCTGAACCCTTAAAAACAGGAATTTTGTCAGGATAGCTGGAATTTCATGCCAACTTCAGAATGTTGAGCACCTTCCCCCCCCAAAAAAAAAATCTAGAAAGAAATTTTCAAATTGCACTGCAGACACCTATACTGTAATCACTGTGCCCCCTTTCTTAGACAAATATACTAAATATGGAATTAAGGATGTGGTACATTAATTACTTCTATAGCGTGTACAACAACAAGAATACCTTACTCAGGAAGTAGTTCTCTGGCACTTATCATCATCATCATCAGCAGACCCCCTTTTCCCATTTTTCTACATGGGGTCAGGGTAAAATGCTAATTGTCGCCAACTCTCCCGATTCAGTGCCACACTCCTGCCGCCTTCTCTTTCATACAATCCATCCACCTCTTTGCTGGATGTCCTCACTTCCTCTTATCTTCTTCATGTCGGTCTCAAATCTTCCTCACCAGATTGTCTTCTGCTTTTCTATACATGTGCCCAAACCACCGTAATCTGCTCTCTTTGATCTTTTCTACAACTGGAGCTAATTTGGCTTTTGCAGTTATATCCTTATTTCTTCGTCTGTCCCACAGTGTGCATCCTACCACCTTTCTCAGGCACTTCATTTCTATCACCTCTAGCTTCTTCAACTGTTCTGCCTTTACTGCCCAGGTTTCTGTACCATGCAGTAGTACTGGTCACACCACTGTCTTGTGCACCTTACTTTTCAGCTTCTATGGCATTCTTCCGTCATGGATTACACCTGATACTCTTATGCCAGTTGGCTGCAGCCCCTCTGATTCTAGCTTTGACATCTTCATTCAGACTACCCTTCTCCTCAACTACCCCTCCCAGATACTTGAAGCTGTTTACCTGTTCCACTATCTTCCCTTCTGTCTCTATTCTCAGCTTCTTCTAATTTCCCTAATTTGCTGCTATTACTACCAACTTATCTGTGCTTAGTTTCATCCCATGTGCCTTCAGATTTGCATTCCATTCTCCTATCCTTTGCTGAAGTTCTAGCTCAGAGTCTGCCTGTACTGCCACATCATCTGCATACAGAAGTTTTGTTGATCCGTCCCCTCCAACCAGTATGCTAATGTAGTCCATCACCAGTATGAACAGCAGTGGGCTCAAAGCTGAACCCTGATGTGCACCCACTCCCACTGGGAACCCCTCTGTGAGGCCGAACACTGTTTGTACTTTAGTCATTGGGTCCTTGTACATAGCCTGCACTAATTCTACCAATGTTTCTGGGACTTCAAATCACTGCAGTACTGCCCAGATCAGCTTTCTTGGGACCTTGTCATAGGCTTTCTCCAAGTCTAGGCATCCCCAGTTGGACACTCTCCTCATCTAAAGCTTCTTCTCAAGTATCTGTCTCAATGCAAACATGGGGTCAATTGTGCTGCATCTTGATCTGAATCCAAACTGCTCATCTCCCATCTTACATTCTACTACTCTGCATAACCATTCATCAATCACCCTTTCCAAAACTTTCATGCAATGTGATAGGAGTTTGATGCCTCTGTGCTTCGCACAGTTGTGGATATCCCCTTTGTTCTTGTAAACTCACACAAGTATGCTTATTCTCCAGTCATCTGGGATACGCCTTTCTCTCCATATGCTATTAGTACCCTCAGGAGCCATTTCTCCCCCATCTCACCCAGCATCTTTATCATATCTGCTATGACCTCTTCTGAGCCTGTGGCTTTTCCTGGCTTAATTTTCTTTAGTGCTGTTCTTACTTCTTCTAGTGTGGGCTCCTCCTCTTCTCTCATCGTAGGCTGTTTCTGGGGCAGTACAGCTTCTGTGGGGTTTTCTTCATTCAGAAGCTGTTGGAAATACTCCTTACATCTGCCTTTGATGTCCTGTGGATTGGTGAGCAGGTTGTTGCTGGCATCCCTTATGAAGAATGTCTGACTATCTTCTTTATCTTTCTGTCTTTGCCTTGCAACCTGATGTAGTTTCTTTGTGCCCCTTACTGAGTCACTTTCCAGAAGTTTTTAGAGTGCTTCTGATGCCCTACTCTTTGCTATTGCAACTTCTTTCTTTGCTTCTTTGTTAGCCAACCAGTAGTCCTTCCTAGCCTGGTCAGTCTTTTCTATCTCCCTCTTCTTCCTGCACTCCTTTCTGTTGATGACTTCCTGGACTTCTGCATTCCACCACCAGCTTTTCTTACACCTTATTTCCATACCTGGCTCAGCCACATATCTTTTCTGTAGTCCTAACACATGCTGTTTTTAGACGCTGCCATTCTTCTTCAACTCCACCTATTTCCTCCTCTTCTTGGGGTGCTAGAGCCCTGAGTAATTCCTTGAACTGTTGTACTTTCTCTCCAGTCAACTTCCAGGTCTTCAGCCTAGTCTCTGTTGACCTTAGAGCTTGTCTGACCACTGCTTGCAGCTGATTGTGGCAACTAGTAGTTTATGCTGCTGGCCGACTCTCACTGGGGATGACTTTGCAATCATGGATTCTACCTCAGTGCCTTTTCCTTACTAGGAGGAAGTCTACCTATGTTGCATGTTGGCTACTCTTGTATGTAATCCTGTGACTCTCTCTCTCTCTGAACCATGTGTTGGCTACTATCAAGCCATTTGCCAGACAGAAGTCTATAATGGCTTCAACTTCTTTATTCCTGTTGCCCCACCCATGTGGAACCAGGCAGTCCTCATATCCTTTTCTGTCTGTCTCAATATGTACATTCAAGTCATCATTATCAACACCAATTCATGTTGTCCTGCTTTATCTAGTAGGTCCTGCAACTGCTGTCTGAATGCACCCTTTTCCTCACTATCACCACCCTGCTGTGGGGCATAGGCTGAGATTATGAATACTGCCCTATCATTATACTGGAGTCTGATGCCTTCTGAAAACTCTCTGTCACCACAATTCCTACACCATATCTAGCCTGCTCTCCACCTGAGTAGTAGACTCTAGATCCCAAGCCAAGTGGCTTTGCTGCACTGCCCTTCCATCTCATCTCTTGGATACATAGGATGTCCAGCCTCCTCTGTATCATCATGTCATCATCCACTTCCAAGCTGCATCCTGTCGGTGAACCTACATTAAGCATAGCAATTCTCAGTTCATGTTTGGCAGGTTGGTTGGTTTTAACTCCAGCTTTCGCTCAACAGAGCTATCCCAGGTAACCCAGGTTGGGCAACTAGACACCGGCCAGCCAGTAGCTTATTGACCCATGGGTTCTGGGCTTTATGACGGGCACACACTGGCCAATAGGGGCACATATACCTCTGACACTGTTAGGAAGGGTCCCTGGCATAGGTCAGAGTAGGCCGGGTCCTCAACCCACTTATCACTGGTAACTACCCATGCCCATTTTAGGCGACATTAGTCAGCATGACTGAATCACGTAGAGCCATATTTTACACCATCGAGTGGCTAGCCCTGCCACGGCACATAGTCTGTGATCCATATTCTCCTATCTTGAGGATAATGCACACCACTTTTGCCAGGAACCAACACTGCACACAGCCCGGTAGGAAGTAAAAATTTAATGAAAGACTGCTCCTATTACCCCACAAGAACAAGTTTACATAAAGTGCTTTTTGTTTGGACTTGTTCTTGTGGTGTAACAGGAGCAGTCTTTCATTAAATTTTTGCTTCCTACCGGGCTGTGTGCAGTGTTGGTTCCTGGCAACAATTTTTTGTTTATCAGTTTGTTGCATTACTTTTTGATACTGCGCACCACGGTGGATGCCCAAAGCAGTTGGTCTGTACAACTCTTCCCCCTAAAGGGCATCATGTAGAGTCTGTGCTACTGCCCACAGCTCCATTCATTGGTGAGTTTGAGATGAAAACACTCAGCATGTTTTTTTGACATGGGAGAGATCCCATGGAGACACAGGGAGAACATGCAAACTCCAAACAGGCATTGGTCGGAGGTCAGGATTGAACCTTGTGCATGGGAGGCGAAGACCTTAACCACTAAGCCATCTGGCCGTCAGTTGTCCGGATAGCTGGAATTACATGCCAGCTTCAGAATGTTGAGCGCATCCTCCCCACAAAAAAAAATCTAGAAAGAAATTTTCAAATTGCACTGCAGACTCCTATACTGTAATCTCTGTGCCCCCTTTCTTAGACAAATATACTAAATATGGAATTAAAGATGTGGCACATTAATTACTTGTATAGCGTGTACAATAACCAGAATACCTAACTCAGGAAGAAGTTCTCTGACACTTATATATACCATTTTCATTGCATTAATTTGTCTAAAGCAGCAACATTTACAACCCTGGTACTGAGCAGAATGCTGCAACCATAAAGTAGTTTGAATACAAAGGTTTATATGTTGTTCAGCTGTCTGCACCAGGGGTGTTCAACAGGTGGCCCTAGTGCCACAAACTGGCCCACCGAAGCATTTTGTCTGACCCTCCGTATGTCCTATAGCAAACCGTTTTGAATGGACAGATACTTGTTGGACATGGTAATGTAGCCCCACCCCAAAATCTTGCCAAGAATAATAAGTGGCAATGACCAGAGCTAAAAAGGTTAGATACACACGTCTGCAGCAAAAGATTCCATTTACTGCGTGCTATCATGGCATTCCTAAAAAACTATTAATTTTGTGCAAAATAGTCCATCTAAGGTTTACAGGAGCATTAAATGAATGTTAATTTTGCAGGTTCTGTTAAATGAAGGCCATATTAGGGACTACAGCTATGTCAAACTGTCACTTTTTATCTTCCATATTAATGTATTAGGGTATATAACCACATTATCCTATCCTTACTGGTTGTTGTTTACATGTATGGTGAATAATTATTTTATGCTTCAGTTTTTTTATTCTATACTTCTGCATTGAAAGCAGCTGGGATTTACATTTTGTTACTCTTCATGTCAAGGATTACTGGTGGATTTATAAGCAGGCTTTGTTCGTGGAAGTACACTCGAGCTGAACTCCTGACATTTGATAAGGAGAAGTCCTTTTTTCCTTTGTAATAGTGCAGGAATGTTGCTCATCACTAGTCTGAGGCAGTCGGTACTCTGTACAGAAGGGTACAAGCAGCTGTAGGACTTAATTGCATGAGAACATCACTGCTTAGCATCAGCCAGCTGTGCAAGTGAGTGCTTAACTCCTATCAGACCAGCAGCTGGAAAACTCTTACGTTGCCATGGTGATCAGATGTGGAAAAGCTATGGGAGGTTAAGGGGAAATGATATGAACAGGGTTTTTGTTGTACAATGCTGGCATGTCCTGCCTGCACTGCAAATCTGTATATTGGAAAAAAAAAACATTTAGCATTTATGTAATCGTTGCATATTCATGGGAAACAGTCAAATGTCAGAGGTGTGAGGTACTGCTGTTCTTAGTGTGTGCAACAGAGATGTAGTTTGAGGACCCTCATTAGCCAATCACATCACTGTTCTCTCTGCCTGAACATTCAAGATCACTTTAAATTCTGTAAGCCTTCATACACACAGAGAGTATAATGTTAGAAAAGCAATTCTGCACTAAACAAGTACAAATTTGTCTTGTTACATTAAATCCTCAGGATTTGTTATGAGTTGTGCAATACAATAAATCTTGATCTACTTCAACAAAATGCCCAGAAGTCTAATAAGTAAGCATTCTGACAGATGACAAACTATTAATTGCTGATTTGTTTCAAGATTATTTTTTTATAGAGGTGATGATACACCAATGTCACAGTCTAGCTGGCCTTTTTAAGTTTTACTTAATTTGCTAAATCTAAGTGAAAGTGGTCTGTGGTAGTGATAGTGGTAAATTATTACATTTTTATGGCCAGAGATGCAAAAGCTAAGTGCCAACCCCAGGGAAGTGACATCAACGACAGAATATTACGTGCAACATATCATTGCAGACTTAACCAAAATCTGTGAAAGTTCTATTTGGTGCTGCCTTGCTCTTCTTCCTGTATTTCATACCATAATGTGACTCCCCCAGGCCATGTCTTGTGAGGTGATTTGCAATGAACACATTCAATCAGACAGCAGCTAAGCAGACCACCATGGTTCACAGCTATCAGGACCTCATCAATGTAACAATCATTTTACTTTCACAGAAGTGGAGGTTAGTCTATCTGGCTTAGTCATATCTCTTGTTGGAATTGGCCTCTTTGGGATATGAAAATTATCCTTTATGTGATACTGATTAAAAAATAGTAAGTATGTAATACATAACATATAGTATGGATATGTGTTTAGCAGTTGGCTTAGAGGATTAAGGAGCTGTTTCCGGTGGTCCAGTGGTGCAAGGCTTGGTTCCCCTAGCCTCCTTCCCTAACTGTGTGACTCTGAGCAAGTCACTTAACCAGACACTGCTCTGAGACTGAGTCTGAAAAAGGTCCATGAAGATCAGTGCTCTACCCCAGAAACAGTACAAGTAAAATAAACAGAGTGATAAGTGACTATATAACAGTACGGGGAATTTTCTTTGGTTTGAAGGCAAAACCAGACAGATGTTCCAACATAGACTTTTGACACAAGACCTCTCCCCCATGGTGCACTTAATACTATTTGTAAAACAGACTTTTTGGACTTCATATGTGTGGTAGTCAGAATAAAAAAAGTAACTTGCTTAGACCAGTGAAAGTGCAGGCTTTTGAAAGTCTTTCCTATAATGCATCATTATTTAATTACAAGAAAATATAACAATATTACATTTTTCAGTTTCTGTCTGGACTATCCCCCCAAGAAATAATAATAATTTAATAAGTTCAGGATGTGATGCCACATACATTCAGTTTTGATACTAGTTATGACAAAAGAAATCTGTGGCATAGCATTCTCTTTATACACATACTTCCTAGCTTACGTGAAACTTTTAAGCACAATGCTCAATTAAACTAATTTGTTCTATGGTTTGCAACCTACTAAGAGAGTTACAGACAATGTCCCCATTTCTAAGGCAGCATTGTATCTTGCTGCAGTATTGAATTTCCTTCTTTGTGATTATTATGTAGCTAAAATAAACATTTTACTTTCGGGGAGAATTGAAAGCTTTTAATAAAGCTGGCCATATACAGTAGAGAGTCGATTATCCGAACCAGCCTTCCAAAGTTTTCGGGTAGGAAAAATCATAAAGTCTGAATATGTAAACATTATACATATTTGCTTGAGCATGTTTTTTGAGCTTGTATCCAGCTGATGTGTGAAAAATATTTTTTATTGTCCACTGGAATCACTGAATGGTTGAAAATGGTATTGTTGTGTGCTGTAAAAAAACAAGATTTTAGAATTTTTTTATCTGGTTCAGTTATATGTTTGATTATCCGAACAATTTGATTACTCAAACTACCCTAGGTCCCAATTAGTTCAGATAATCGACTCTCTTCTATACATCTTTATAGGTTCATAGGTAAGTACTAGGCTACCTACCCTTGAGTGCCATTTTAAGCCCAGCCAGTTTCTCTTTGTGTGCTCAAATTAATCTATCCCACTTGGTTAGAGATTTGATTTACTCATCCCGTGTTCAATATTTATATATTACCACTAATGAGAATAACAGGGTTTGTACTATAGATCATATCACTGAGCACAAGAAATATGGACAAATCCTAAAATAATGTGGGAACAAAGACCCAAAAATAGGGACAGATTTTAAATATTGCTTTAATAAACTTAGGAAGTTTCTAGAATAACCCAATTGCTGCTAGCATGCATTTTCTGATGAATAGGAAGTCTGAATCCAAATGTAGGTTATTATTCAGTGACTTCAGTCCTCTGTGATTTGCCAGAAAAACACAGGCTTTATGAGAAGCAAACCAAAAATACAAGGTGAAAATCTGGACAGCTGAGAGGTATGCCAGAGGTAATTTGAGGGAACACATGCATGGGATAAAGCATTTAGGAACTGCCTCTGTCAAATAAGTAGTACAGGGGTCAGTCCTGAGGTACATTTTCTGTTTCCCATCCATGGATCCAAGTTGTACTTGAATATGGACATGGATGAACTTTTGTTTTATGTGGATTGGGAGTTTGTTCCAGAGCAGTGGTATCCTCTTTGAGATATACCTGTCCCTCAAAACCATTCCTTTGATGTTGCAGAAAAGATTTATATTCTGAGACTGAATATTTCTGATGCAATTTGATTGCTGATATGCAATACATCCATCAGTATTGGGTTGGAGAATGCCTTGTGTGCCAGACAGAGGCCACCTATTAGCAGTCTGTAGGATATCGAGTATAGTAACAGGGCTGTAAGTCAGTCCATGTAGGACATGTTGTCTGGGCCTTGTATCTTTTTAGCAAGGTATCTCTGTGAGCATTCCAGTTGCTGTGTATATCTGGACAGATGTATGCAAAAGGGGACATTATATTCAATGACTGGCCTAATGTGGGCTGAATAATGGGAAACAGTGATGTCCCTTGATCTAGACACAGTCCCTTTGTTTATAAACTGGTCAAAATAGAATGACTTTCTTACAACAGTGGACACATATTGGCCAAACATTAGGTCACTGACCTTATAAGTTCTCACATCCCAAACAAGTGGGTTAACACTTAAGGATGTATCGTTAATGTGGTAGTTCCCTGAGATAGATGACTTCCTAAAGGAATCAAAGATTTTTTGGCATTTATTTTCAGTCCATGATTTTGGCACCAGTTTATATCATTGCATTATAACTTTACAGTGAACTCCATAAGTTAAATCTGAAAACATCAAAACAATTCATTAGGAATATCACTACTGTACGTGATGTATATAGGCTCTGCCACTATTTTCCATCTGGAAACTGTCTTTGGGTGGGTGGGAGGGGGTAATGATACAGCTAGTACTGCTGCCTGACAGAACTTGGTTCTGCAGTTCATTTCTCAGCTGGGATGGCTTCTCTGTGAAATCTGCATGTCCTGTTTACGTTTATGGGTGGGGGGTTCCACTGGGTGCACCAGTGTTCCAGTTTCTTTCCATATCTCCAAGATGTGCTATAGGTATGTTTGCAAAGTTGGCAGTAGATTTCAGTTTGTGTGTGTATATATATCTATCTATTATCTATCTTTGTGTGTCTGTGTGTAAATATGTATGTGTGCATTTATATATATATATATATATATATATATATATATATATATATATATACACACACACACACACACACACACACACACAGATACAGATACACACACGTGTGTGTGTGTATGTATGCACGCAAGTGCCTGCGCTCACTTCCCGCAATGAGTTAGCATGTATGATAAGTTTAATTTCGTTATGGTGGACATTGAGTACCTAGACAGGCTCTAGCTCTCTGTGACCCTAAATTAGATTAAGCAGATAATCATCAGGTATATTAAAAACTCTGGCTTTTACATGCCACCTGTTTGTGTCCCTAGGCAGATGACAACTTCACAGGGTCTTGTCTGGCCACTCATGGTTTACATTTATAATGACCATGAATACTCTCCATTGTATTATATGCTCTTTGTTTACCCATGCTGACATTGTCCTGATGGGTGTCCACAGACAAGTAAAAGGCTCAAAAGACATGATTAAGAAAAGGGAAGAGCATTTTCTTCATGTTCTTTCAGGCTGAGGCATAAGTTAAAACTAACAAGCACACCCCCTACTAGCAGACAACTGAAGTTCAGTCAGAAAGAACCCTTGCAGATATAACCCCAGATAAGGCCTAGCAATCGCATTTCGTTTGTATCTGAAATCATCTCCCACACTATCTCCAGCTGTAAACAAGACGTGAAATATCTGCCTGAATCTGCATGAATTCTGCAACTGTGTTTGAATATACTGTAGGTAGATATAAGCCTCTAATCTAGCTGAGACACAGGAGAACAGATAGATTGCATATGGTTGCATAATTTACATCTCATGGTGGAATACTGTCGCAAAATGAAATGATAACAGTGTAATGTACAAAAGGCACGTGGTTTCCCTTTGAAATTCATATCCAGTAAAGGTGATGGGAAGTTTTATGCAAACCATTTTTTGCAGAAATAATATTGTATTATTCTTATTATTAGTGCGCTAGTAACTACTAGTATCACCTAAGTGTTTATGCTATAACATTTAGAAGGTACAGACTTTTTTAATGAAAATGATAATTTGTTATGACAAAATCTTATTGCATAATACATCCTCATGTATCCATACCTAAAAAAAAACATTTTTTGAAGGTTTTATGGTTATTCTGTAAAGAATCCTATTACAGAGGGACAGAACCGGCAAGTTATAGTGAATAAGTGATGAATAGGCACTGAGCTGTTATACAGATCATGAAGATACCTCCTGAATCCATGCACACACATACTTTCCCTCTCTGTCTCATATTTGTTCTCCAGGTTCTTTCTCGGCATTTGCATGCTTGGTTCCTGTTTTCTAGTGCAGCTAGATAGTCATTGACAGGAATGACTATAAAAGTCCTGTTCCTGATTACCACACAGTCACTGTGATGTTCTAAATTACCACAGTGTCACCACAAAAGGTCCCTGAGTGTTAGCGGAATTCTACTCTGACTGAATATTAATGCGCTTCTGTGCATCAGCTATTTAATCTCTAAGATGACAGGCTTGTGTCTTATTCATTTGATTTTAAAAATTCAAGTCCCTACCTCATCCTGCTGAGTCGTGGGTCTCATAACTGACTTAAATTTATATATATTTTTTGCAATTACCTTGACTGGCTGAGTCACACTAGGATAGAAGCTTTTTACAGAGCATATCAAAATGGAAACAGTCCAATAGTGTATGCAGAATAACTGGAAATATTGATGCATTTTAGAACATATAAATAAAAGTCAGTTAGAATGAATGTATACTGAAATTCAGCATCACACACAAGCTGGTGTTAAACGTCCATGATTTTCTTGATTTGGTACTTGGTCATAGCTGGATTTAGGTCACAACAAACCAGGACATTGCTGGGGGTGACCTCCCTTGTGCAGCGTTGGCTCAGCTGGAACAATTTTGATAATTCTGCAAAATGTTTGTCAAGACAAAAACACATTGTTTAGAATGTTCTGCATTTAATAGTTCAGATGTACAACAGTGAATTTAGTAAGAAGGAGTGTGCACCTCATATTGTTATCCACCCCTTAAAAGATATAACTGTATCTTTTACTGTACTAAAAAAATCCAAGCTGCAGGAATACAAAGTGCATTTATAAGCTGTCAGTTAAGAAGTATGGCTTCATGACTTCAGTAAAGTTGTTTTGAGTCCCTTGAATCTATTAACTCTAGTGGCGTTCCCTGACTTCTTTAACTCAGCTTGGTGGGGTTCCTAGTTCTTATAATTCTTACTGAGTGGGACTCCTACTTCTTGTAGTTCTGCTGAGTGGGGTTTATAAGCCTTAAAATATTCTTGAGCAGGGTTCCAAGCTCTAATAATTCTGTTGAGCATTCCTAGGTCATATACAGTAATTCTGTTGAGCATTCCGAGGTTGTGCAATTCTGCTGTGTGTGCTCTGACCCTTTTAACTCCACTAGTATCCTCTGAACTACAGCTTCTTTTTGAGTCCATTTTCTCCATCCTGTTGTAGGGCACTTGTTAATCATGATGAGAGCCCCTAGTCCTTTAATCCTGCTTTGGGTCATGTGACTTCTATCGTTCTACTGCAGATTTCTATGTCTGTTAATCCTTCTGTGTTTATTGGCTGTGTTAACCCTTCTTAGTCTTTCTCAGTCTGGTAAGCTTGATAGTTGCCTTCTGACTCTGTTAATGCTGTTATTTGTCCAATAATTCTTAATTCTGCTGCAGCCCCTGATTCTTGAAATTCCTAATACCATCCATTTCTGGTAATCCTGCAGGAGGCCTTTGATGTCTTTAAACTAGCTGAGTGTCCCATCATGATGTACTATCTAGCCCCATAGAATGTCGTTGATACTATTCGGCTTTCTAAGTCAAATTTGTTAGTGGCTCTCCAAATGCCTTGAAACCTTTGAGTGTTAGTAGAAGTTGTTAGCCATCCTGGGGCTGTCAGTCCTCCAGGCAGTCATTTTAATCTTCTGGCTATGCTAAGGTATTAGAGACTGTTAAGGCACATTCCTGACAGAAAAAAATTCCTTAGTCATCAAAATTATTTGCCCATCCCTCGAACAAGGAAGCTTGGCTATGCTCTGATTTCCCTCCACAGTTAGTTCTCAGAAACCAAGGCTTACTAATCATAAATATGTCACTATCAAAAGGAAAGGGGACCCTACAAAAAGCCACTAGGCTAGCAACTGATCATTAGTCCAAATGTTGGGGTCCCCCATCATTAATTTTGATGAGAAATTGTAAAGCTCATCCTAAATTCTGTACGTTGACTTGTACACAAACTAGAGCAAATACAAGGTTATACAGATCATAGTTTTGACAGATATACCATGTATAATGACATTTAAAAGGCACAAATTGTCTGATAGTCAAATAGACCAATGGTGTGAGATGTGAAGCGTCAACTATTTGTAATTAAAGTATGAAAAAAGAAATAAAAGCAGGAGCAAGAGTACAGAGAAGAGCCGTAGTGAACTCCTATGCCTGTAGGTGTGCTCACTGTCTAAAGGTACAATTTTGTTTGACCTTGAATGGCTAAGGCCTAAAACAGTTTTACTGAACCATCAAGTAGATTGCTCCTCACCTGAGTAAATGATTTTTTTATTTACTTTATTTAAATTTGTTTACTGTGGTAGACACTGGTCAAACAATAGCCAATTACAAGTTACAGATGTGCTTCATGGTCCAGGAGCCAAAGACCATTCATGGTTCTAAGAGTCTTGGGGAACCATACCAGCCATCTCTCTTCAGAGTGCATGATACAGTAATTGTGAACAGCGGTTAGTTCAAGAAGTAGCTATTTGTGTATGAAGTGCATACAGCAGCTTTGTAAAATTGAATAGAGTATATAGTGTCTTTGGTTACTGAGATGTCCTATGAGAGGAATTTGCACAAGGCTACAGAAGTGATCTCTTTTATGGGACAGAAGTTAAGGTAGTGATCCATTTACAACCCATTGTGATTAAAGGTGGAATGTCTTCAGTACTTTAGCCACTATTTATGGTTATCATGAGGATTACAGTTCTTTCTTTGCCAAATTTTCCAACAAAGAAAAGCTAATTTCTTAAATAGCTTTATAGAATATGTTGTTAGCAGGAGTTGGGATGTCTACTACAGAGGCTGAGGAGTTAAATAGGATCAAATAAGTTACATATTTTATGACATTATGATGCTGTAGATCTACTTGTAGTTTACCATTACAGAAGGGATTCTTGTGGAAAAACAAAGAGAACTGGGATGTAAGAGGAAGCAATTATAGCTAATCCCATCCTAAACATTATGTTACACATTTGCCACTTAAGTAGTTTTCAAACCCGTTATCAGAAGTGTTGTCAAGACCTTTATTTGATTCACATGTTATTAAGAGGTTTTGGTATCTGACCATGCTGCTTTTGAAAAATTCCCTAAAAGAGGGACCTTTTGTAGCCTCTGTCATCACCCTTGTGAGGACAAGGTTAGTTATTCTTAACAAGTTTTGTACAGCATGGCCTTCATGGAACTATACACATAAAACCTTGTATTTCTCAAGGACTGTAACACAACACCAAGGTCTTTGACTACATAAGGTGCAGGTGGATGTGAAATCAACCTGAAAGTGCACAGAGAGATTACAGCAAAATAGCTGAAAGGATAACTGTTCTTTATCAAGCTACACACGTGACTATCTCTCTTGCTTTTGTTTGTCTTTCTTGCTATGAATGTTATGTGATAGGAATATGCAGATATGAAGCAGTTATAAACTATTTTGCATCAGGTTTCTGAAAATGAGAAGGGGGATTAAGACAATTTTAGTCAGCATTTTTTCTGCTCTGTTAGGAAGAGAGAGAGAGAGAGGGAGGAAGGTTGGAGTCTAAGGTTTTTGTTTGGTAAAAAATGCTGACTTCTGTATTTTTTTCATTTTCTCCTTTCTAGAGCTTTTGGAATTTGCATTAATTTTTCGGGATCTAGTTAAACCCAAAAAAGGTATTCATTTGCACTTAACTAGAGCTGAACATTATGTATTGGGAGGAACACATTCCTAGTCAGCAGGAGATGAGCTCAAGTAGAGTTTTAAGACTTGAGAGTAATATACAGTAGGCAGAGTGGGACTTGGTGTGTGAGCGGATGTTGTGGGGGTATCTGTAGGAGTCTGGGTCTAGCTAGAGGAAGAATTTAGATTCTTGTAGTGTGATCAATGGTAGTTTCAGCAAAAGCAGACATGTTGCAGTCAAGAAACTAAATGACAGCTTAAACTCTCTCATTTTTTACTCCTTTTTTATTTCCTATTATAAACTGTCACTTGATTTCTGTTTACTTGTCAAGTTAACTTTTTGATCCCCTTCTCCCACAGTTTGCCTGATACTTCCCCAACCCATACCCAAATGGAACACTCAGTCCACTTTTGGAAGTGAGAGCCAACCACATTAATTCCCTTGACAGAGAAAGAGGTCTGCATGGCCAATTCATTCTATGACCATGGAAGATCTCTGTCAGCCCATTCATTCTGTGGCCTAGCAAGAGCTCTTTCACCCCATTCATTTTGTGGCCAGGTAAAAGCTCTATCAACCCATTCATTCTGTGGCCAGGAAAGAGCTCTGTCAGCCCATTCACTCAGTGGTCTGGCAAGAGCTCTATCAGCCCATTCACTCTGTGGCCAGGTAAAAGCTCTATCAACCCATTCATTCTGTGGTCAGGTAAAAGCTCTATCAGCCCATTCATTCTTTGGCCGGGTAAAAGCTCTATCAACCCATTCATTCTGTGGCCAAGAAAAAGCTCTGTCAGCCCATTCACTCAGTGGTCTGGCAAGAGCTCTATCAGCCCATTCATTCTTTGGCCGGGTAAAAGCTCTATCAACCCATTCATTCTGTGGCCAAGAAAGAGCTCTGTCAGCCCATTCACTCAGTGGTCTGGCAAGAGCTCTATCAGCCCATTCATTCTTTGGCCGGGTAAAAGCTCTATCAACCCATTCATTCTGTGGTCAGGTACGAGCTCTATCAGCCATTCAGTCTGTGGCTTGGCAAGAGCTATGTCAGCTCATTAATTCAGTGACCAGGTAAGAACTTAAGCTCATTCATTCCACCAAAGGTAAGATCCCAGAGAAAGGGAGCTGGCTTGTATACATGTCATGTGGTGCCTCATAGCATAACAGATCCCCTTGGTGATGACACTGTTCTAAGGAAGTTATCCACTCATGTTACCTACATTCCTTATGCATGAGCTATACTGACCTGGTAGCTGCACTTTCGTTGTGGTCAGTGGTATAACAAGTGAAGGCATATCCCTCCCACCAGTATGGATAAACAGGCAATGGCTGCTCATTCCACCCCACCCCGTCCTGGTCCTTCCATTGCATAAGCCACTAACTGAACTCAGGTTATCTGGGTTGTAATCCAGGCTTTATCCATTTGTACCACAGTGCCAAAGTTTATTCTCAAGTTCGTTTTGTTTTTTTTTGTTTTTTGTAGTGATGTGGTAGATATTGTGCTTTCCAGCTGTTTGAACTGCAACTGTAGCTGGACTTCAAACATGTTTTAATGCAAGTCTTAGTACTGCAGAGGAGTTGGACAAAGTTTCAGTAGGTGGTCCCTGCCATTTCCCCATGGTTGTGCGACTGTGAAGCTAGTATGTTTAAGTATGGGGTTGTAGGGGAGTGCAGAGCCTTGCCCTCTGCAAAAAAGTTTCCCTTATACTTGCTAGAGGAATAGGATGAAACAGTTGGTGGCCAGTTGTCCTATCCTGGATGGAGGGTTTAGGAAAGGCCCTGTCCCTTTGTGAGCTCTGGTAGAAACCAAACTCAGCATAGGGTACCTACTCAGATTAAAGGGGGCAGCAATAAAGCCTTTGGTGTAATTACAATAGCCTCTCCCCTAGACTAGGGATTTTGACTAGGTGCTATGAAGATGATGGATTCTGGCTGTGCACATGCAACTCCCAAGAGAATCCTTCGACCTCCAGTGATTGCAGTTAAGTTAATGTTCAGGTCAAGTCACTGAGAAGCCAATAACTCACCCACCAAAGAGTCACACATGGGTTAACTGGACAGAACAATCAGGGGAAAGCAGGGTTGGGCAAGCATAGAAGCCAGGAAAAAAGCAGAGATATTTGCGGCACTGGGAAGGGCAGTATGCATAAAAAAATCTCCTTTTGCTGGTTTTTCTTTGTATTTTTGAAGATAGTGCACTAAAATGGTAAAATTAAGTCCATAGTAGAGGACAAGAGTGCTTAAGTAAATTTTATTAAACATTTTCTGTGGGTGACAATTATCAATTGTTTTTTTTTTTTAATAGGGTTGCATTACTTTGATAAATTGGTTTAATTTCTTACAGTTTTAATTGTATCCCCTTAAAGTACAGCATGAATCCGAAGGAAGCAAGTGGTTTAGGGAAATGAAGGAGAAAAAAGACTAAATCAGGAAAGATGGAGAGAGATCAGTTACCTTGGACCTTTTGATAGGTGAGAAACAGTAGCTGAATGAGCACTACCATTGGTGGTGGGCTTGCAGTGTTACAAGGGGGCAGTGAGTGAAGATGAGCCTTGCTAAACAAAAGGAGAGGAATATGAAAGGCATTGTGTTGGACCTTGGGCTGGAGAAATGAGCATTGTGAGAACAGAACTACGGGTGAAGAGTCAGGAGCATGCCATACTGACTTAGACAGAACATGATAAATATCAGAAGACAGGAGTGTTAATAGAATGAGGAGATTAGATGGCAGTGCCAAAACAGAAACATATTCCAGACATTAAGGTCTGGGGAACATAAGGACTATGATAGTAGGAAGAAAGATTTCACAGTTGAGTTATGTGCTATTTTCTGTTTAAATTTTACCCTAATTAAATGCCCATATTTTAGCTGGATGTACTACTTTTCATGGGCCTTTGCTGCTTTGAGAGGTACGGCTGAGGCAGCATATGCTGCTTAGGAGAATTTACTGCTGAAGAAAGTACATGCCATGATATAGCTTTCAACTAAATCAGAGGCAAATCTCAACAAAATTGAGGACAAATCCAGAAATATTCAAGGAAACTTTTTAAACATATTATTGCTATTAGCTTGAGATGGCAGAATAAAAGTATGTGAATTAAAATACACTTGTAGTAAAAGAAAACTATAACTCTAATTAATGTTATTCTTTATTAAGAGTAATTCACCACCTTTTCTCCAGAAGTCACCAGTTTTAACAAGGATTAAGAGAGACACTGAGAAAATGTGTGTCAAAATCTGGGATATCACTGAGAATTGTTGACAACTGAGAGGTATGCATACAAATAGGGGTGGGTGTAGATGGAGGCATAGACATGGCTTACACTAACATTCTGTTGCACAGATTCTGCTAAATTAGCTAATGAGGGAGAGGAACAGCACACATGTAGTTCTGGAGAAAGGATTGCAGTGAATGTGAAATAGAAGAAACTTGTAAAATGAGAAGTTCAGTAACTTTCTCTGACATGTCAGTGCCATGTAGAGGTACAGTTAGAGAAGGCAGTGCAAGGGATTTCAGTGAGGAGATAACATTCAGGAATTGTGATCAGTGAAGTAGGGCTATAGAAGTTTCTGGAAGGCATCACACAAAATGTAAACAGGTGCAAAAACATTAAATGCTAGACCAGATTAAAATGGTGTTGTCTTTAAAATGTTGAACACGATGTGAAGGAAAGAATACGCTGGGGAAAGGTCACTTGCAAAGAATGGGAAACATCCAAAAGGGGTAAACTGTTACTTTGCATTGACAAGAATCTACATTGTAAAATGAGAAAACGGCATGGCACAATAATGAAAAGAAGTGATATGTATGAAATGAAGCGTATAATACAAATTAATATTCGTTAAATGGCATGAAAATGAGACAAGGCAGGATGAGTGGAGACATTATGTAAACATTAGTTACAGGGAGGGAAGAGGGCTTGCAAAACGCCTACGAATGCTAAGACAGTTATAAAGTTTATGCTGCAGACATGCTCAAGAAGTGGCAATCAGTTCTTTATACCCGGATTTTTAAACCAGCGCATACATAGTGGAGTTATTTTGCTGGGGATGGAGAAAAAGAAGCAGAAAGATGTATCCTATTACTTGCAATGACATTACAGGAAAGCAATTTGCTCAATGGATAATGCATTCATTTAGATTTGGGAGTCGAGCAGGATCTCCGAGGCAATAACTGTCTCATCTTCATAAGTGCCTGGGTGCATTACAGCACAAAACTATGACTCAAGAGTATTATTACTCTCCTTGTTGTCATGGTGGAATAAGGCACAGACAAACCCATATATTAATTTAATATCAAGGTATCATAACTGAGCCACAGGGCTAAATTAAAGAGAAACATAAAACACAGTAATCCAACCATTTGTACAGCAAATACAGAGAATATGCGAAAGTCACTAAAAAAGCACAAGTAACTTCATCATAGATCCTGTTCTAAAATGCATTTCAGTAAGTTGTGTGAACCCATTAAAACCATAAATGTCACCAACACCCAGGAGAACAGTGCTGGCTACTGTTGGGAGCAATACATAATGGAGAAAGTGGTGAAAATCTGCAAATGCATAAATTTAAATCAATGCTCATTTATAAAGCAGTGATTGTACCCAGACAGTCATAGTACATCAAAATATATGTAGGCAAATCTTCAAAAACATTAGGGCTTACCATTTTTAATAGATCTTTCTTCAATCCTCAGTTTGGCAGTTTACTAGACAGATTACTTTGATAAGGCATATGTAAAGGCAGGAGTTTAGCCATGCAGGTGCTTTGAATTGTAGGAATGTGGACCTGCAAGGTATTAGCCTTCTTCTAGTGAAGCATGCATATGTCTGCAAAATTTGACGAACATTTGGTACACAAAGTCAGAGCTGCCACCACAAATGCATCATACTGTTATCAACCCTTTAAAAAAGTATGAGGGCTGAAACAGGCATACCATAACCACCAAGGCCCCATCATGCAGAAAAAGGAATAACTGCTTGTACCAACAGCTTCTCTATGTATGTCAAGCAGTGTGACTCTCTATCTTCCTTTAAACACAACAGCTGTCTGCATATTAAGCATTGCAACTCACGGTCTTCCTTTAAACATAACCTAGATGATTAGAAGACTTTTCAGAAATTTACTATGAAATTGACAGGTATGGCCCACCTGGAGAAAGGAAGTAGAGTCTGAGGGAGGGGACTGGAAAGTAGTAAATGGTAATAAGGCTCGGTAACCTTACAGTAAGGCCCTACTAAGTTTAATGCTGGCGACTACCAAAAAAACAATTACTAGGAAATGGAAATAAAAAGCAAACCCAAGTGCAGCAGAATTGTATAACTCTTTAAAGGAGATAAAAGAACTGGAAGTATGCTGTTAAGGAAAAGGAAGGACTGAATTACATAGAAAAAAAATGGAATTTGTAGGAACAATACATACAGACTTATGTTCAGGAGGTGTCTCAAATGCTAACTTTACACAGTAATGTCTTGTTTTCTTTCATCACACCTCTTTCTGTACATCTCCAGCCTTTCTTACTGTCTTATATTGCGTGTATACCCTTTAATGCGATTTGTTTATATTCCTAGGTATATCGTGGCATTTGAGTTAAGTGATAAAGAAGTTTTGTAAAATATTTTTATTAAACCACAGATCAATTTAATTTAGTGTATCCCTCAGTGACTTCAACTGAGGTAAAACGTAAGGTGCTTCCATAGACTTTAACGGATGCATCTTTGTATATGAAATTATAAGTCCATTAAAGTCTATGAATGTACCACACACTTTCCCTAAGTTAACATCACTGATTAAAGTTTATGGCTTAGCTTCAGTGACAATCATGATGAAAGCTATATTTTTCAAAACTGATTATTTTTGGCTGCTCCTTTTTTGATGCTCACAGATGTAGCGGAAAAACTTTTTTTCATATCATGCACCATATTCTGTGGTGGCAAGATACATTTATTTTTATGAACAAATTACTTTAAATCAACTGCAGCAGCCATGCCCCAGTATTTTTCTACTTGCCAGAATCTTGACCCTGTTCCCCCAAACAAACATACAGGGCATTGTAGTTTTGTTTTCCAACTAGATTGCTTACATTTATTTGCTTTACATCTTTCTAAAAATTCCTCAGACATGTAAACCACATAACCTTGTTACTGGTTCATTTTTAATGAGATAAACAGTATCTGAGTTCTAAGTGATAGCTGAAGGTCTAGGGGATGCTTTAGTTTTCACTACATTAAATAAAATGCCATATTATCTAGGTTGGGGTTTGTCCGCTTGGATTTTGCTGCCTACAGAACATAGACTTTTTACATTTAGCATATAGTTATTCACATTGCACTATCTTTGCAGTAGTTGATAGTAAAATAGTCATTGGTGTTGGAATTAGGAGAATTAGGGCAGAGCACTTAAATGTTGCTGTAAGGAGCCTACAGATGGCCCTAAAACAGGGACTTACAGAACCCCCAGTGAAGTCAGCTTGGAGAGTTGAACTGAATAGTCCTCCACGCCACTGGGTGAGAAGAAAATATAAATAATAACAGAGGAGAACCCATGGAAGTAAGGTAACAGGAGTCAAATATAAACAAAATTTAAAGTTATCACATGTGAGGAACAGGGTGCAGCTGAAGGTGCCCATAAATTAGTGTCAAATTACCT
Organism: Protopterus annectens; assembly: GCF_019279795.1. Lineage (NCBI taxonomy): Eukaryota > Metazoa > Chordata > Ceratodontiformes > Protopteridae > Protopterus > Protopterus annectens. Next base: position 201,781,999 of record NC_056743.1, read on the forward strand.
CTATACATCGCACATCTCCAGTGCTGCAGAAATGTTGCTATCTATTTCGTCTACAGCAAAGGCAGAATGAGTAGTCAGTGGTTTCTGTTTATCTTACTCTATCTCTTCTTCATCTTGAACACCTGCATGTCTGTGCTGTAACTGAAATTTGCTTTCACAGTGAAGACAGCACTCTCACCTTTCCTTTGATTAGTGCACACCACCATTCAGATCTGAGGGTGACCATAGGGAAGTTTCCAAATCTGTTAGAGATCATAGCATGTTTAAAAAGATTCCCCAAGACCCACAAACTGAATTTATTCAACTCCAACTTAAGCTTAACAAGACAATTTATCAGTTTTATAGCTTACATATAAGATACCATCCGTGTTCCCAGACAACATAAGAGAGTCCAAAAGGTCGTCACTGAACTGCCCTTAATGAAAAGCTTCTCAAATTATCCTTTGATTAACTGGTGTACCTATACTCCAGAAGCTGGGCGTGTGTAAGGATTCCTGGACCTAGTAAATTACACCTCCCTGAACTGTTAGTTTCCCAGCCCACTAGAGGTCATTCTAGACCTAATCCTTATCAACAAAAGTGTCACGCCTATAATGTATCCTTCACTGATCAAGTCAGACCACAAATTAGTAACCTTCTCCTTTACGGTGGTAGAGTTTGCCACTTTAAACAGTTATACATTTCCTGACTTTAAACATAAAAACCTACTGAAATTCTATGATGTACTTTTATTAAGTTAATTGAATTTCAGCAGCCTTCATGCAGCTTCAGCTGTCACATACGCAGGTGAGTTTTATTCCCACTTCTTATAGATAAGTGCATAGAGTGAGCAGTCCCCACTAGAACTATATATATTTATTTATTGACATTTGTTAACCGGGTTTGTCCAACTGGGCTTGTGGCCCATTTTCAGTGGAGACCCGAGGAGAAAAGCTCCAGTAGTACAATTTTAAACAATATAGATATAATAGCAGTCATAGCAAAAAGATTCACATATGTTGGGTTACATGCATAAAGTTAAAGTTGCATTAAAAAGAAGCTAAATAACATAATTTTACATTGCTATAGTTCAATAGGTCAACAATAAAACTTTTTTGTTTGTATAAAATTATGCAAATGCATAGTAGACACATTAGAGAGAGAGGTGTAATTAGGTACTACGTATGGTCCTTTTGAGGGTACATAAAGGGAAGGAAGACTACGTGGGGTCATGGCAAGAGCAGGTTCTGGAATTGAGAAAATAAGCTTTTAGTTCATTTTTAAAGTGTGAGGTGTGGGAGATTGAACGTAAGTCAAGGGGAAGTTTGTTCCAAGCATGGGCAAGGGAGTGTTTGTAGAGTAGTTTGCCTACTGACCTTTTTGGGTAGTAGACATCAAGTAATTGTTGGTTAGAAGTATGGAGGGTCCGGGATGCGATGTAGATGGAGACTAAGGAAGATAGAGATGGACAGAAGGAGGGTTTATAAAGAATAAAGTGTAGCATATGAAATTGATAAGATAGCAGAAATTTGGGAAGTTAAAGTCATTGAAGAGAGTTTAAAGAAATGCAGTGGTGTGAGTTGTATGCAGAGTTAGTCATGAATCTGGCTATTTTATGGTAAGTCTGTTGGAGTTTGTTTAGAGTGGAGGCCTGGATATTGGTAAGAACTGGGGCGGCGTATAAGAGGGAGGGGAGGAGTGCCTGGTCCAGGCTAAGTCTAGATTCAGGGGTTAGGAATTTTTTGTTCCGATATAGCAGACCTAGTTTCTGGTTTGTTTTTTTTATACATTGGGGTATATGTAGGTTGAACTTGAGTTCGTCGATAATGACCCCTAGGAGTTTTGTGTGGGTGTCAGGTTGGATAGTTGCATTGTTAGAAGATGTAATAAAAAAGGAAGTTTTGTAATGAGAAAGAGAACGAGGAAGGAAAGGTAGGAGTTTGGTCTTTTTGGGATTTAGGATCAATAGGTTGTGAGAGAGCCATTGTTCAGTGGATAGTAGGGCCTGTTGGGTCAGGGAGTGTAGTTCAGGAATGTTATTTGAGATGGATATAAGTGTGGAGTCATCGGCATACTGAATAAGGGAGGATTCTTTGCATGAGGTGTAAAGATCACTGGTGAATATGTTAAACAAAAGGAGTCCCAAGATGGAGCCTTGGGGAACACCAGTGGAGATGGGAAGGAAAGGTGAGGAGGATGAGAGACATTTGACAGACTGTTCCCTGCCAGATAGGTAACTATTAAACCAGGCAAGTGCGGAGGGGGATAGGTAGAGATTTGCGAGTTTGGATAGTAGTAGAGGATGAGAGAGAGTATCAAAGGCTTTGGAGAGATCTAGGAAGAGACAATAAATTAGTTTATTGTTGTCTAGGGCCTCTGCAATGATATGAGTGAAGTAGAGGAGGGCAGTGGTGGTGCTGTGGTGAGGACAAAATCCATGTTGGGTAGGGGTAAGTAAGTGGTGCATGAAGACGTGATTGAGAAGCTGCGAGTGAATACATTTTTCTAATATCTTGAGGAGGGGGGACAGAATGGCAATGGGTCGGTAGTTTGAGGGGTTAGTGGAGTTTTCACTTTTATGAAGAGGGATAGTAAAGAAAGATTTCCAAAGGGTGGGGACAGTTGATTCCAGAATAGATTGATTAATTAGTATAGATATATGATAGGCAATTGAGTCAGCAGCAAGTTTGAGAAATGTAGGTGATTGTCATTGGAAGGAGAGCAAGGTTTTAGCTTGAGTAGTAGAGATTTGATGTAAGTAATGGGAACTGGCTCAAAAGAAAACAAAGTTGTGTTAGTGGGACTTGGAGGGGTGCGTGTCGAAGTAGAGTTTGGTTTAGAGGTGGGAACTTATAAAAATAAATATCCTTGGTGGTTCACCAGCATAAATAAAGTCCTATAGCAAATGGAATGCTGCCCATATTAAACACTCAGGTTATCAAGAAACTGAGAAGAAACATTGGGAAGGTCAAAGCTAAACATGAATTCAAACCAGCAAAAAAAGCCAAAGAAAACTATAAATCATTCTCTAATTACAACAGAAAATTGAGAAATCACACCTATTAATGTTCTGGAGCAATCCTAAACCCATACTGACTCTAAATATATTGCTGACTTTACTTGCAGGCAGACATAATGCTAACTCTACTCCAGAAACAGTCATTGAATTTCTGCAAACACCTGATATACATACACACATTAAATCATCAAGGAGGAGGTCTTGAATCTGCTATCAAAAACCAAAAATACCTCTTCCATGAGCTCAATCAATTTACTTGGATGCCAAATGCAGAGCACTAAACCTACCCTCTCTGACCCCTTCTGCACTTGTATTACTCAAGTAGGTGTATGCTCATGGTGTGTCCCAGGGGTATGGAAAACAGCTGTTGTAATACACCTTCACAAAGAGGGCAGAACAGTCAGCCTAACTAGCTTAATTTGCAAGGCCATTTAATAGCTTATCTCTGTTTTCAAAAACTGCAATATTCAAACCGCATACAACTAGATTCACAACAGTCTGATTTTGTCAGTTATGCTACTCTATTAAGATAGTTGTAAGATTTAAAGCTTTGGATTTTATTGGTAAGCATCTTTGGGATTTTTTTTTGTTGAATGACATGCTTGGGTCTGTACACACTGAAGATGGGATTGTATTCAGTGATGGGTCTCATATAGGAAATGTACAGAATCAGGATGATTTCTTTGGATTTTAAAGAGCAGATAGTAGGATTTCTTGATTATGGTGAAAACATAATGATCGAATAAATGAGAATTGTCCACATAAGTATCCAAGTCTCCTATGACTGCGTCTGTCTGAAGAGGAGTACCTTTTAAAACATATGAAGTGGGACAGTTTTTTTTTTTTTTTACTGAATGCTATTATGCTACACTTTTTTGTACTTAACTGGAGATTATTTCCAGTACACCAGGAATGTGCATATTCCATCCCTTGCTGGAGCTGTTTAGCATCAGTGGATGACAGGATAACAGTGTCCAGCTTGCAATCATCAGCAAACCGGTCAACCACACTTCTGGGATATAAGACTGGATACCTGCAAAATAAATGCCAAACAGAGGTTCCAGCACTGATCCCTGTGGTACCCCAGTAGTTACAATTTTATATTCAGAGAAGGGTGCAAGCAGTTTTCACAACCATTGCTCCGTCGGATAGTTAATTTGCAATCCAGCCGATAATTTAGGGGGTTACATTAAGTTTGTCTAATTTTTTTTAACAATACATGCATGGGGAATAGTGTCAAAATGAGGAATGCTCCTCATAATGAAGTATACTTGAGAGGTATGCAACTATACCACACCCCCTATAGTCAGTTACAGCATTCTGTCATAAGTTATGTATTCTCTGCTGTTTCCATCAGTGAAAACAATACTAGAATTATATGTAAAATAATAAAACCACAGTAAAATTTAAGTTTTGTTTCTTCACTTATAAAACTCAGCACATTCTCCTGTATCCTCTGCTAATGCCTTATAAAGAAACAGCGAAGCTAAATACATGCATCAGAAGAATTAAATATAAATCCAATATGCAAAAGAAAAAACATCATCTTAAAAAAGATTAATTAAAATTCAGCCAACAGAAACCTATAAAAGCACTAATGATTAAGTATACTTTTCCAACAAAAGTACTCGCTACCAAACCCAACAGTCAAGCAGGAGGAAAATTGTTAAAACTTGTGAATAAATGAAGTTTCCTTAAATATGAAGTAATTTGTAACATTCAGGATTCCTTCTCTGTTTGCATTATCTGCTATAATGCTGTGGTTTAGGAAAGGTTTACATTACTCTCACAGTCTTCCATAAAATGGATAGTTACGGTATTAATTACTTTTTAATGCTTGATGTCACATACATGTCATTAGCCTAATTTTAAGCTTCCTACTCATTTGGGCCATATAAACCAGACTACAGGGACATCTCAAAGCATAAAAAGTATTCCCTGAGTGTATCTGTGATGAACTGTAATCATTTTGTCATTAATAAAGCCAGAGTCCAGAGGGATGTGTTGCTTTTGTGAATAAACAGAATTTGAGTTGCACTAACTGTATCATACAGTGCTGAATTCCTGGCAGTTCTCTCTACAGAGGGTTTGTCCTTTTCATTGTTGGCCACTCACCATCAACATTTTTTGACACCCTTGGTAAAGACCTGTTCATGACCAAAATTTAGTTTGTGCAGAACTTCTCAATGTCAGCTAATCAAAAATCAGAGATGCAGTTTTTGTCAGACATGGTAAGTTATGTCATATAAGATGCAATGTACCCTTCCAATGATCGATGCAAATGCACACCGTGGAAAAATTAAATGCCTAGATCTGTGGTCTGATTCCATCCTTTCCTTTGATTGCAAGTGACACTACCCTCGACTAGATCATTAAACTTCTTTAAGCCATTTACAGTGTAAAATATCGTCTCTTTGCTAAAGCAAGAATTTTGCAAAGAACATATTCAGTTTACATGTTAAATGAGCGTGTTTTTCAAATATAATTACCGTTTCCCTTGCAGATATTCACAGATGTCAACTCATTCCAAATAAGGTATGCAGAATTAATTTGCATTGTCATCTCCCCATGCACAAGAACGCAAACCCACAGACAAGATGTGTGTGTGGATTCACTTTATATCCTCAAAATACTGAAATATCTAAATTCAGTATTAAGAGGCTATAAAGTCGAAACCTGAAAACAACGAAAACTCAGAAGAGCGAAATTCAAAATCTCGTACACCGGCAATTTTGAATTAGCGCCTCTACTCCACACACAAACACAAGCACTCCACTACATAAAATCCCCCCTGTGCCCCCCACACTCCCCTACTTAAATATTCTAACTCCAAGGTCACACTACACACAAACACACACAAAACACCACCATACAAGCTACATTCTTCTCGCACATACACACGCACCACAACAACTAAACACAGTAACACATCACAGCCCCTACCCAAAACCCTTAACAAATAAACACTTACCTGAATCCACAACCACAGCAAAACACGGGAAGTGCTAATTCAAAATCTCTGGTCTGCGAGGTTTTGAATTTCGTACATCTGAGGTTTCGTTGTTTTCAGGATTCCACTTTATGAGCTCAAATACTGAATTTCGATATTTCAGTTTTTCAAGCTTCTGAAGTGAATCTGTGTGTGTGTGTGTGTGTGTCTGTGTGTGTGTGTGTATATATATTTATATATATAAATACACACACACATACACACACAGATACACATATATATGTTATATATAGATATATGAAATAGAGAGTGCACAATATATATGCATATAAACAGAATTACTGCCAAATTTCTGAATAATCTGGTGCAGTAGATGGTGCTAGAATTGCAGTAGTGAGAGTATCATATAATCTGTCCAGTACTGGTGCTTTAGTGCTTTTACAGTTTTTTATATTCCAGTGTTGCTGCTAGAGTCTTGTATTCTGCATATCATTTACTTGCTTAAAGTTGAATTCTACTGCCTTTCTGTTCCCCTGTTTCTTGTGTGTTCTCAGCCCTCCATTAGGACATTAAGCTAACGTTTTTGAAATTCAAACCTACCTGGCTTCATTGACCTGTAGTTTAGAGTTATAAGACTAGAGCTCCAACATTGGCTTTAACTGATTTGCTTCTTGCAGCTTATATTGGAGCTCTAGTCATAAAACTGGAGCTCTAATATTGGCTTTATTTGATTAGCTTCTTGCAGCTTTAATTTTTCCCAACCTTCCCACCATTTTCTTGTTACAATTCTTAAAGGCTGTGTCTCTGGCCTCTGACCCTTATGGCGATACAATTTCCAAAGTCCCTCCCTCTCTTCTTTCATTGCCACCGACTGCTGTATAAACCATTTATGTACTCTTCTCATCCATTGTTTTCCATAGATCCATGATACCGAGTCCCCACCCAGCAAACCAGTTTTGTTGTTGAGTAAACCTCCCTTACTACATATTGTCTCCTGCTCATTTTCCCAGAACTTCCAAATGTTTGGTGCCCTTGCCACACTCTGAAAAGGTCCTGAATTCATCCTGCTTCATGCTTGACAGATAAGACTTTTATTTTATTATTTTGCACTTCAGTTAACTGTTTTAGAGTGCTTTATTTTTGCATTTTGCACTAATGGCAGTAGGTGATGGCCTGGTCTGTCTGTGATGGGAAACCCATAAGAAAGCTGTAGGTGTAGACATTCTATTGGCCAGAGGACTTAGAAGCCACTTTCCTATGTTCTAAGTGCCTGTATAAATTAAATTGGTAGCAATTGCACACTGCTGCCCATCATTCAGAGTGGTTAGCAGTGCCTTGTATAGACACAGATACCTAGAAACCAAATTTTCCTTATAAAACCACCTCTGAATCTGTACCAGTAACGCAATGAATTTTGAGCAACTACTTTGTGCGTTGAATAGCACAGAACAGCTAGTTTGTGTGTTGAGTACTAACCCTTAAATTTAGTATTATATAGTCCAGTACTAGCTCTAGCTGCAAAAGCACGCTTAGTCAGCCCACTATTAACCCCTTGTGCATCACATCCTTGTAGCTGACACAGTACAGGACCTGACATCATGGATATGCCCTTTGTCTGTTTCTCCACAGCCAGATTGGGGGATATGAGTATATTGAGAGAAAGTAACAGTTATCTAGTACTCACTGACATCCATTTGATCCTCAAGGAAACAAATACAGTATGTGATATTTAATTAGACACATACACAATATCTCTGGAAGCAAAACTTTTGCGTACAAAAACTCAAAATAGCAGTCACCACAAATAGACTTACTTATGCTGAGAAATTTAAATTCAGTCTTCCCAAACCCCTCTCACACTTTCCACCTGCAAAAATTATCCTCAGCAAACCTGAAAGCACTCAACAGAAACAACAGCAAACATTGCACAGCCACACCCAATGGTGCCTGAACTGCCAAGCCAGTTCACTACTCGGGTCTCCATAGTACAACATATTGATGCCCTATTCACCAGGTTAAACAAGGAAAAAATAACAGTCAATTACCTATCAGGGGCCGGGATATGACAAGTTATGCACGTAGTCAAGTCATTGCATCAGCTCCCTATTGAAATGTAGGCACTCAAAATGCTAAAAAGCTGAAAAAAAAAAGACTGAAAACCCAAAGAAAAGTGAATCTCCAAAATTGCTCTTCTCCTTAAAACTTCTTTTTGCAGGGTGCAACGCCCCATGTAGAGGGACAAGCTCCCTCACCTCTAAACTTAAATATACCAACTGTGTGAGATCACCACACCTCAGAGAAAAGGGAATATTCCAAGAAATGGTATATCAGACTTAGCATATGCAAGTCTATTCCTTTTACCATTAAGTCTTCACATTTTCAGACTCGCTGTAGCGGATCCCAACATTTCAAATGGTTATTCATTGCACCGCATGTACTAGTATGATTGAGTCATAGTACATGTAGGTGTAAATGATCTAAGATGTACATTCCTTGACTGTACAAGGAGAGACATTGTGGAGCTCTCAGACTGTGTCACATGCTGGTATGTGCCTAGTAATGAGCAGCGTATATGTTCACCAAGGATGATGCCACAGTAAGAACAGATGATGACCGACTATAATAATTAGCTTAGTTTTTGGTGTCATTCTAGGGGGATACATTTTTTTTGAGTGGGAAGACATGGTTAACAAACAGTGTTGCTTTGCCAAGGATGATCTGGACCTGCCCCCTCCAAGCTTTTGAATATTGGCTAAAACATTGTCCTCTCCCATAGAGCCTTTTTAGGCAATGCCAAATTGACAAACCTTCCAGCATAGCTATATGCACCCAAATGATTCTAAAGGTGTTGCTGCTCACTGCCAGGAGTCTGTAGAAGAAGCTCCACTCCATCTGAGCTCTTCACACTTTAGAGAATGCAAACATCTGTGCAATTACTGAGACATGGTTTAAAGCTCCAGAGAGTACGCTGGCAATGCAAGGCTTCAGTGCCTTCCACACATTTAAACTAGCAACTGCACAGACAGAGACCAAAGGTGGAAGTGTCTCGATCTACATTATTAACAAGCATCTAGGTTGGTTAAACAGGATGATGGACTCAAGTTCCTTCATGTCCAGATTACCATTGACAAAGTCCCATACCATAGTCTAGAGAGCTATAGGTCATTTCTGTATCCCATGAAACACATAGCTTATACTCAGACTTATTGCAGATGCTCACCATTCAACCAAATAGCATATTCAATGGGAACTTTAATTATCCCTCTATAAGTGGTGAATCCTACATTACCCCCATATTTGCAGATGCAGAGATTCTTAGACTTTGTAGTCACACCACCCACAACCAGTTAGTGCATATGACTTCTAGGGGTATAAACATATTGTTTCTGGTGCTCACAAATATGGAAGAATACTCCAAGCCCCCCAGTGTTGTGTTCTCTCTGGTAAAGTCTGACCATAAGGCAGTCTCCTTTGAAATAAGAATCAGTTCTGTAACTTCAGCAAACACTACAACAGCTAGAAACTACTCCAAGGCAAACCAGCTTTTAGTAAGTGATAACCTCTAAAACGTTCAAGTCCCTTTAAACCCAAATAACACAACAGCCCATGTGGAATTGCTCACAGATGCTCTGTACAACCATGTCAAAGATGGCATAGAGGCTGCTGACCCTACCAGAAGTAAGTCCAAAACAAACCACCCTGGTGGAATCCAAAATTAAAAAGGCTATATAAGAAAAGAAAAATATCATAGCTAAAATTAGAAAGTATAACACCAAAAAAGGAAAAAAAAAATTCTCATCAAACTGAATAGACAATTAAGAGGGCTAATTAAGTCCAACAAAGCAAATTTTGATGTAAAGGTAGCATCCCAGGCAAAATACAACCATACGACTTTCTATGGCAATGTCTGAAACCTCAAATGCAGCACACAACATTGTGCCAAACTTGGTGAATGGGAGATAAGCAGATTTTCTGCCTGATAAATTAAGTTCCAACATTACCCCCCCCCCCCCTTCCCTAGCAGCCTCCTAGGAAATACCATCAAACATAATCCCTACAACTGTCCTTAGGGAGCAGCTTTTAGATGTGTTGTCAAAGGCCAAGAGTACAGCTTTGATGGGCCCTGATAATATCCCAGGCTAGGATGCTTCCTAAATAGCCTGTAATATGACTTATCAGGGCCACTGGGGTCACTATTCAACTATATTCTCTACATGGGCTTCATTCCACGTGGATGGAAACTGCAACACTCGCACCTCTATGCACAAAGGCGAACCATCAGTGGATCCCGGGAACTACAGACCCATTAGTCTGACTAGTCTCATATGCTAAGTCATGGGAGGAATTACCCTATTAACAATGACATGGGAAACCTTCATAGACTAGACACATCCCAGCTGGTTTCATCAAAGGTAGGTCATGCCTACTGAAAATGGTGGTATTCTTTGAGAAGGTCACTCAGGCAATGGATGAGGGTAAAATGGTGCATACTGCCTATCTTGATATAGATAAGGTATTTGATACAATAGCCCACTCAGGCATTGTAAACAAACTCACAGAATTAGCCATAAACCCTTGTGTAGCTCACTGGATAGGCAGCTGGCTCCCAGACAGTACCCAGGAAGTCAGGATTGGAGACCACCTCCACAAAGAAGCCAGTCACCAGTGGAGTCCACCATAGAACTGTGCTTGGTCTGCTCCACTTTGGCATCTATTGTTTGGAAGTCAAGGCCAACGACAGGGGCATCTGGCTTACCAAGTTTGCAGATGATTGCAAGTTACGAGCAATTAAAAATCCTCCAAGATACTAACATCTTAGAGGAAGGTCTAATACAGACAAATGGCTAGTGCCAAAAGCACAGCTTAAATCTCAATGCCAAGAAATGTATACTACTACCTTTTGGTAAGTTGTCCACCCAAGGGAAACTACCTCTTTGATAAAGCACACCCTAATGGTAGACACAGTAGTCAGGGATTTAGGGACTTATGCAGATGGTAAGCTGGCTTTCAACCAACATCTGTCTAAGATTGTAGGAAAATCATTCTATGTGACTCAACTTACAAGTAAGGGCATGGCATCTTGATCCATGGAATTTATCATGCTACTGTATTCAGCAGCCATGAAACCCATCGAGTATAATGCCTCTTTCTGAATGTACTTGACCAGGCACATGCAGCAATTGTAACATCCACAGAGGTTCATCACAAAAATAATACAGGGGCGGAGCCTAGATGGCCAACTGAGAGCAATGAAGTTTGAGAGCTCCATAAACTAGTATAATAATATAGGAAAATTGTATTATTTTCAAGTTTAAAACATCAGAAATCTATATATAAACTACTAAACTACATAAATATCAATTTTGGTGGAGATATACAAAAATGTTCCTGTCAAGTAACTTGGAGATATATTGAGTCACTGAATATGAACAACTCAAGGAATTCTCACCCAGGTGCTGCTTTGAAAAAAGAACTGCAATTGATGACATCTACCTTGCAGGATCTATCTTTGAAGATAGATGGTTTTAAAAATGACTTGACTCTACATAAGTCTTGATAAAAAAAAAAATGTGCAATTTTATATTTAAAATGTATTTTGGTCCAAACACATTAAGGACTTGCATAAGAGTGGAAGTCTGAGTTATTGTGAAAGACTAAGAGCACTTGGTCTTATGCAGTACCCTTTGCAATGGTCTGGGAGGTGAGCTTGCTCAGATGTGTTGGTCATATGGGGATAGCTGATTCTAGGGATGTTTGGGGTTGCCAGGAAGTTCTAGACAGTCATCAGATTTCCTTCATGGAAATATCTATGGGAATGGAAGGTGTGTTGAGTGGTTCACTGGCACAGTGGCCACTGCATGGAACAAGCTGGTAAAATGGAACAGGACAAATATTGGTTTGGATATTTTAAGAACAGCCTGGAAACACACCAAATGAATTAGTGAATGGTATTCTGGCAAAAATAGATGGGCATTGTTACCAGTGCTTGAAGTACTGATATGTGTGTATGTAAGGATGGAAATATAACAAATAAGAAACTAGAAGGGTCTCATAATTTAAAATCTATGGACTGTATAAACATGCTTGGAAGGAGCTAATAATAAGAATAAACATTACAGCTTGTGGTCTCTCAAATAACTAAGCAACAGCCAAACAAAACACACACACACACACACACACACACACACACACACACACACACACACACACACACACAAACGGTTATGTAATGTATGATTTTAGTAAATCTAGACATAAAATATATAATCGTCATATAAGATGAAGCAGTCTGCTGAATTTAGATAGTAAAGACAGGATTTAATAACATGGGCTTGTGTATAATAACACTACTGTCTTAACTTGTCATAAATGACGTACACTACATTGAATATCAAGGGGAAGCATGATGATTTTCTTATATAAGTAAATATGCAAAACAAGTCAAGTAATTGCTTTAACTTGAATTGTAGTTTTTGTAACTTGAATTGTAGTTTTTGTAACTGTTTTATACATGACATCAAACTGACAAAATTGTTCAAGAGAAACAATAGAAGCCTGAACTTGAAATGTCACAGAATGTAACAAGCATATTCTGAACAAATAGTATTAGACTGACAATAGACATAGTTTAATAACATAGGCTTGAGTATAATAACACTACTGTTTTAACTTGTCATAAATGACATACACTATATTGAACATCAAGGGGTAGCATGGTGATTTTCTCATATAAGTAAATGTGCATAACAAGTCATATAATTGCTTTAAATTGAATTGTCATTTTGTAACACATCTTGAACATACATAATACTTAAACTGTTACCAAGGTAACTAATGTTTTCTACATGACATCAAACTGGCAAAGTTGTTCAAGGGAAACAACAGAAGCCTGAACTAGGAATGCCACAGAATGTAACAATCACATTCTGAATAAATACTATTAAATTGACAATAATCACTCAGTTCAACCTTTGCTGATTATACAAAATAGAATGTTGCCATTTAAATCTAAAAACTTTCAGTATATGCCATAAAATGGCAATTTATGAATATGCAAATGGAATTTGTAATCATTAATCACAGTATGTGAATTTGTTGTTGTTAACATATAATTTCACTCATTTTATAATAAGAAATGACAGATAATGAAAATCCTTATGTGTAGGAAATGGGGGAAGAGGGGTGCACTGATAATAAAAATGCACTCACTTTCATCAATATTTACATAAAATAAACGTGATGCTTTAAGTAAGTTAGCAACAAATAAAGTGATTACTTAAATGCTGGCAAACAATGAAATATAACTTCTGATATATCCAGTAAAATACATTGTATTATAAACAGTTATGAATATTATTACCATCTATTTATATTAAGTAATAAGTTTTGAAAGACTTCATCAATAAGGGTGAATATGTTAAATAACTGTAAGCTATAATCTTTTACTGAGGTTTTATATATGATACATCCTACTTTACTATGTTTGAATTGCTTGTCATCTATCTTTCATGTAATATTAATTGCTTATACAATAAGTAGACATATTGCATTAGAATTCTGTCTAATCTACAATAGTACTATATCTGTTCAAAATAAAATAAATATTGCTTATTCCTATTACAAATATTCTCCATATGATAATTCAGTTTATGGAGCTCATGTTCTGAATTGTCAAGGTATGAGTGATAATCTGATGGATTTAGGTTTATCCATCAGATTAGGAATGATTTTCATTCCATGGCTAGTTCAGATCTTAGTTTTGTTAACATTTATTAATTTAAATTTATTTCACAACATTTCAGTACACCTGACCAAAACATTACTTTCTTGGTAAACACTCAAAGTATAAAACTGATAATTTCCTTTAAAAGCTCAAACATATACTTTATAGTTATCAGAGGAAAATGTTTAATAGTTGCAATAAAACAAAAATACATAGTCTAAATAACCTAAGATGGATTTAACTTTATTATATTTAAATACCAATGGCTTAAACAATCCTCGCAAGAGATCAAATCTACTGAAATATGTAAAACTGAACAAAGCACAAATTGTCTTCCTTCAAGAAACTCATTTAAAAAAAATGACAATTACAAATGGAATCCTAAGGAATATATGATATTGGTGCAATCCACTTATAAGGCAAAGACAAAAGGGGTAACAATTTCATGGAAAATAAATGTGATTAACCCAGAAATCATTTATAAGTATGATGATATAAAAGGCCTTATGGCATTAGTAACAGTTAAATATAATAACCGAATATGGACCCTAGCCAATCTATACTGGTTCCCAGGCATTGGATCAGGAACTGTTAAAAAAAAACTTGGCTTTCATTTCCAATAATTATAAAGGCAACTTAATATTAGGAGGAGATTTTAACTGTATATTTGATATTTCTGAAACTATAAATAAAAGACTGTTGTGTACATCTGGTGTATCAAAAGCTTTAAACAAGTGGGTAGAACCGTTTCATTTTGTATATACTTTCAAATTTAAAGAAGATAAATGTTTGTTTTCCCATCAAGATCACAGATTTGATACCCAAACTAGAATAGATAAAATATTTGCTGCCCATGACTTACACTCTAAAATCATTAATTTCTCAATCACTCCCTGCCCCTTTTCAGACCACAATTCATTGATACTAAAACTTCAAAATGGGTACAAACCATTAATCTTTAACTCCAGAATTCCAGCATATTTAACTAAAATTAAAGAGTTCAAACCCTGTTAATTATCTGAATTACAGTTCTTATTAGATATTAATTACACCACAGAGATAAATAAAATAATGATATGGGACTCATTAAAAGCTTTCATATATGGTAAAACCCTAACTTGGTATAAAAAAATCAGGGAATGAGATTCTGAATTATTAGATCTACAATCCAAACTTTTGTCAGTAAAAGCTGAAAAAAATCAAAATCATTTGGAGATGAAAAATAAAGTAGAAGTATTAAACAATAAATACAATTAAATTCTAATGCACAAAACTAGTTTAGCTTTAGAAAAACTAAAACATAATATCTTGACCACTTCTCCCAAATATCTACATAATTTATCCACAAGAATCAAAATACAATCAAAAAGCTAATAACATTAAAAGTATCTTCCATGAAAAGAAAGGGAAAATGTCTCTGATATAGGTGATATTCTTGATGCCTATATAAATCACTATATGGAACATTTCCAAAAAGAAAATATACATATTGATCAATTAAATCTAGATGAAAAATGTTCTATTATAAAAAAACAGAAAAATTAAAACTAGCTCTACAAGCACCCATATTCTACAAAGAAATTACAGATACAATAAAAGAGGGTAAAATAATAAAGCTCCAAGTATAGATGGCATAATTATGGAAATATATAAACTTTTTCCTTCAAAGATACTATCCCTCTTCCATAGATCTCTAGTAGAAATTCAGTCATAAGTTTTAATACCACCCTCTTGGAGATATTCCTTAATCACACCAATCCTAAAGGAAAACAAATCCCCAAATCTTTGTAACTCATATAGACCTATATCAGTATTAAATAATGGCTATAAGATATTTATGACAATATTAACTAACAGAATGAAAATACCACTATCCAAAACAATAAATACCAATCAAACTGGATTTATATAACATAGACAAACACATGACAATATTAAAAGGATAATTTCTCTTATGTTAAGAAAGAAAATAAAGAAACACTCATAATTGGCTTAGAAATTCTGGTGTTATTTGAATTTCCTCCTTCCTTTGTTCATCTACTAAAGAATATATATATATATATATATATATATATATATATAGAAATAATTTAGCATATGTTAAGCTAGGTCCTTTCACCTCTGAATCTATACATATAACAAAGGGTACTAAACTAGGATGCCCCATGTCACCGATTCTATTTGCTTTGGCTGTTGAAATATTGGCAGATTCAATACATAAAAATACAAAAATCAAAGGAGTAGATGTTTATGAACAATACAATTCTAAAGTAATGGTCTTTGCTGATGACATATTATTAACGTTATCCAATACAAAAGATACATTAGAAGAATTAGATATTTTAATTGACACATCTTCGAGGACTTCAGGACTCCATTTCAATAAATCAAAATCAAAATTTGTATTTTTAAATAAAAAAAAGAATTGCAGATGAAGGGGAATCACATTATAGGGAAACAAGAATCTACCTTAAAATATCTAGGAATTGAGTTATGCAAGGATAATAATGAATTAGTCTCAAAAACTACAATAATATCATCAGTACAATTAAAATCTCTGTGAAAAGTGGAACAAAATAATAATATTTGAAGATAGACTACAGTTAATAAAAATGGTTTTACTACCCAAGATTCTATATATAGCTTTGGCAATACAACTGTTACCAGAAAGGAATATACTCAAAGAAATAAACTCATACCTAATAAAGTTTTTATGTTTTCCCAAAAGAAACAGAATAGCTTTAATACATCATATCAGACCATGGAAACAGGGAGGATTAAACTTTCCTGACATAAAAGCATATATAAAAGCATAAATATCTAAAACAATCTCAGAATGGATAAGTCCAAACTATCCTGCAAGTTGTAAAGAATTATTAACTGTAATATCAATAAATGAATTTGATTTACAAAAAAAATTCAAATAGATAAAAACAATTTGCCATGGCACATATGTATTAGTATGCAATATAACATAGCTAAGTCCACTAAAACTCATATGATTAATTATTACATTGACTCATTTAGGAAAATTATTAAAGCAAATATAGATTTAAAAATCTGGTTTGATCTTTTAACACCATTCATAGTTACAAAGAGCTATCCACATAAAATATACAGAGAAATAATTAATTCCAGGGAAAGAAAGGATTTGTTTGTTGGTTTCAGTGTATCAAAGAACTAAACGTTCTGGATATGCAAATAATTAGAAACAACATACAAAATTCCACAACAACATTGGCTAGCTATGCAAAGCATTCTGACGTATTCACAAGATTTATGCAGAATAATTAGTAATTTTTCATTTAAAGAAATACCTAAACTTACAAAATACCTATATGAAATCATATATAATGATTATGAGACAGGAAATAGTATTTCAAAATTTTACAAGATATTGATAAATTATAAAACAACACCCAAATCCTTATATTGGAATTAGATAACAAAAGGACACTCATTACAGCTAACTGAAGAAATTAAATCAAATATTTTATTATCAATAAAACATGCATCCTTTACACAATACTGGAAAGTTTTAATTGGAAATACTTGCACAGAGCATTCTTAACTCGAGATAGAATTGTTAAAATTAATTCTTCCACAAAGGGAATATGTTGGAGGTGTGAGCAAATACAAATTGCAGATTGGAATCACATTTTTTTGACTGTGTTAAAATTAAGCCATTTTGGAATGGTATTAAAAACTTGTTACAAGGTTTATTTAATGAATCATTTAACTTATCTAAAGCTCTAGTTTTATTAAATGTGTACAAAGGTCCTCATTTGATTGAGTCAAATAAGTATTTAGTATGGACAGTACTTGCAATCTCAAGGGAAGTGTATAACAAGAAGATGGAATACAAACACAATACCGACTTTGGAAGACTTCTACAGCCTACTGAAGACCACAGCATTGTTGGAAATTAAAATTAAAGAATTAAGGATTCATCCTAAACCATTTATTAACAATCCACAGAAAAAAGTCTTATCGTTGATTGACACTTCACAATAACTGAACAGATACACTCTGATAACTGGATTGTTATACCTATAAAGTAATTGTCTATATTGAGCTCTGTTTTATTGTCAGGCTGATGTAAATAGTGTACATAGTTATTTAAGATGTTATATACAAACACTATGGAATTTATTCAACTGTATTTGAAAAATAAAAAATGTTTTGAGAAAAAAAAACAAAAATAATACAGGGAGTAAAATACCATGTCCTATGCAAATTGCCTCAAAACCCTATCTCTATACTCTGTTTCCTACAGACTGCTGAGAGACAATTTATGTTTGGCATACAAGGCATCCTTAGATCCCACTCTGATGGATCTTTTACATATCGACAAAATGAACAGCACCAGAACTATTAGATTTAAAGATTTAAACTTTGCCTGCGACTTAAATGAGACATGTTTGAGAGAGAGGTACATATTTCAGAGAATCCCCATTCTCTGAAATAGGCTTCCCATCCATGTTAATCAGAGCCCTACAATAACTCTATTCAAGCACAACAAGAACCAGTGCATGGGAAATCTGAAGTTCACCTCTGGTCTAACACCTATGCCTCTTATAGACAGAGGCAGCTGTTAAATCATACCCTAACTAACATACATCCCTTAAAATGACCTCAAAGGCACAGTAACTCATGGGATTTACAGTGGATATAAAAAGTTTATGCACCCTTGTTAAAATGCCATTTTTTGATATAAAAAAATGAGACCACAATAAATCATTTCAAAACTTTTCCTACCTTTAATGTGAACTATAACCTGTGCAATTCAACTGAAAAACAAACAAATCTATAACGGGAAAAAATATAAAAAATAAAAACTTACAATATGCTGGTTGCATAAGTATGCACACCCTTAAACTAATACTTTTTTGTGTGTGCACACCCTTAAACTAATACTTTGTTGAATCACCTTTTGATTTAATTACAGCATTCAATCTTCTTGGGTAGGAGTCTATCAGCATGACACATCTTGACTTGACAATATTTGCCCACACTTCCTTGCAAAAGTGCTCCAAATCTGTCAGATAGCAAAGGCATCTCTTGTGCACAGCCCTTTTCAGGTCTCCCCACAGATTTTCTATTGGATTTAGGTCTGGGCTCTGGCTGAGCCATTCCAAAACTTTAATTTTCTTCTGGTGAATCCATTCTTTTGTTGATTTGGATGTTTGCTTGGGGTCATAGTCGTGCTGAAAGGTGAAATTCTCTTCATCTTTCTAGCAGATGCCTGAAGGTTTTGGGCCAAAAGTGGCTGGTATTTGGAACTGTTCATAATTCCCCCCACCTTGACTAAAGCCCCAGTTCCAGCTGAAGAAAAGCAACCCCAAAGCATGATACTGCTACCACCATGTTTCACCGTGGGGGTGGTGTTCTTTTGGTGATGCAAAGTGTTGATTTTGCACCAAATGTACATTATGGAATTGTGGCCAAAAAGTTCAACCTTGGTCTTATCAGACCATAACACATTTTCCCACATGCCTTTGGGAGACTTGATGTATTGTTTGCAAATTTTAGCCTGGCCTGGATGTTTTTCTGTGTAAGAAAAGGCTTCCATCTTGCAACCCTACCCCATAGCCCAGACATATGGAGAATATGGGAGATTGTTGTCACATGTGTTACACAACCAGTAATTGCCAGAAATTCCTGCAACTCCTTCAGTGTTGCTGTAGGTCTCTTGGTAGCCTCCCAGACCAGTTTTTGTCTTGTCTTGTCTTTTCATCAATTTTGGAGGGATGTCCAGTTCATTGCAACATCACTGTTGTCCCATATTTTCTCCACTTTTTGATGACTGTCTTCAATGTGTTCCATGCACTGTGGAAATTTTTTGTACCCTTCTCCTGACTGATACCTTTCAACAATGAGATCCCTTTGATGCTTTGTAAGCTGTCTGTGAACCATGGCTTTTGCTGTAGCAGGCAACTGAGGAAATGTCAGGAAAATCCTACTAGGACAACTGAACTTTATTTGGGGTTAATCAGAGTCTTTCTAATTGATGGCAGGTGTGTACACAAGAAAACAGAATGCTGTAATTTAATCCAGAGGTGCTTCAACAAAGTATTAGTTTAGGGGTGTGCACACACAACAAAGTATTAGTTTAAAGGTGTGCTCACTTATGCAACCAGCGTATTGTACATTTTTTATATTTTCCCCTAACAGATTTGTTTTTTTTAATTGAATTGTCCAGGTTATAGGTCACATTAAACGTGGGAAAAGTTTTGAAATGCTTTATTGGGGTCTCATTTTTTATATATCAGAAAAAACATGGCATTTTAACAGGGGTGTGTGAACTTTTTATAGCCATTGTATTTGGGTTGCATGGTTGGGCTTATAGAGGTCTAGTAGTCATTAGCCTAGCATACACCTATGAATCTATGAACCTATAAGCATATTACTTACAGATTTACTCTTCTGTTATGTCTTAATTTTTAAACTCCCTAATTTTGGGCATTTATTCATGTATTAATTAATTAATTCATTTATATATTTATTTTTTTTTATTTTATGTTGATTTTTTTTACATTGTCTTTTTTTCCACTTCTGCCTTGGCAGCCATCAAGCTTCCCACTTCTGGACTCGAGACGGGTCATTCTATAGGAGTGAAGGAATCCCCTCAAGAACTCCTTGCGTGGAGCCATTAGGAGTGGCTGTTGATCAGGCAGGCAGACATTGGGGTTCTTTGATGCTCTCACTGTCATCCCAGCAATGGTAACCCTGCCCTTGGAAGATGACGTGGGCATCTATATCACAGTAAGTGCTGCTTGTGTTAATGTGTGTGTGTGTGTGTGTGTGAGAGAGAGCTCCTTCATGCAGCTGACAGGGGCTACTATCACCAGCTTGAGTGGTCACACCCATATCATTCCTGTACCGGCTCTCACCATACCGCTCCACACCTGCTCTACAGCAGTGGTTAGGTTATGCAGCAACTACATAAGCTGGCTAGGATCATACCCCTCCTCCAAACATGCCATCAAGTGCCTGAGCCTCTATTAGAACTGAGGCTACCTGGGTCATATTTATGGCTTTATCCATCACTGCCCCTCACTTTCCTGTACCTAATACATTCCTCATCTAAAATTGTCCACACTCCTCTTCTCTAGCTACTTAATGTATCCCAGCAAAGCTGTATTCCAGAAACAGTGGCCCAAAACTTAGGAATATAATTCTGAATCCAGTTTGTTGTTTCACTGCTCATCAGTCCTTCACTACAGCCTAAATGTTTTCTAGAACACCAGTGCTGGCAATGGAATTCATAAAGATGATCAGCCATTATTTCATGATTCTTTTCCTTCTTAATGCAAATAATAGCGTGCTTCATGAAGAAAATCACACTAATGATAGCCCATGACATGTCAACAACCCTGAGAAATGAATGGCACTCTAACCATGCCTAGCACATCAAGTGACCACTTAGTTGTGGACCTCCAGCCTGAGTAGCAAGGTATATAGTTTGGAATATTGCTCACTTGGACCAATGTATAGAGTACCTTTTTCACTCTTGATGGGAGCATATGGAATCAACATGTGCGGGTGGGATGTGATTATTTCTGATATGGAGAATAAGACATTGAACAGCTGGTGAATATTCATGTACAAGGATGGAGGAATTAAACATATGTGGCAGTAAACAGCAACATTTAAAAAATACTGCAGATGCTATATATTGGCATTATGACTAAGGGAAGGGCTGCAATATGCATGATAAAAGGGTATTGATGACCCACCTGCCGTTTTTTGACAGACGTTAATACTGTTGGATTTTGTCTGTACTTTTTAAAGATTGTGGCCTAATTTCATTAGCATGCTTATTGGAGTCTGTTTTAGTTTCTGATTATTGCTGACAAAGGAATTCTGCCCATGCTTATGCTGTCAGTTATCATATTCAGAGTTTTGAATGTTCCTTCGACGATTCCTATCAGTTTACTGTGTGTGTGTGTGTGCGCGCATGCATGTTTGTGTGAGAAATGTATTTGAGAGGCAGGAACAGAACACCTAACACTAGATATAAGCCTTACACTGGCACACGTGTTGCACAGTATTATATCTGATGATGTATACTGGGTAATCTCAGAGTTTTGTGGACATTGCGTTTAAGAGTATACTGCATGTGTGGTTCATTTGGTACAGGCCTTTGTCTCCACCACAGTACGTGTCAGCGTGTTCCTTATTATCTTACAGTGAGGTTTATGAATCATGGCAGAGAATTATTCATTAGAAAACCTTCATCTACATTGTTCTATAACAAAGAGGTCCTCAGTGACTAAAAACACTACATCTCTTAGATTGCTTGTCATGTTTTTGTGAATAATGAGTTCTAGTCCTGATTTTTCCAGGTACACTGGCTTTACACGGTGTAGGGCATGTTTATGAATACTGTCTGAAATGCAGATGCCTGCCTGCATTAAGTTAGTGTTTCATTCATCTTAGTAATCATTATCCATATTGTTCTGTTTCATTGCTTACTGCAAAATATATTTTTCTGCATGTTGTATAGCTATTCTGTCAATGCTGACAAGAATAAATTATGCTCGATACTGTAAAATTCTACTCCTACAATTTTGTACTGTCACATTTTAACTTTTCAAATTATGTTGTTAATGAGAATGTAAAACTCTTTGTGGATCATGGGAGAAAATAGCCCAACTGGATCAGTTCACATATTTTGTAAACAAAAAAAGAAAGAACTAGAACAGGCATTCTGATTTCAGCACCTCCTTCTCTGATGGTCATAGCAGTTTAGGGATCAGTACTCATGCCTTTGGGTATCAGAAGATGGTGTTTAGCCTGGCCTGTGGAATTTATCACAATGGATTTTTCATATTTTCTCTGTATTTGGATGGTTTACTCTAGTTTCTGCCCTTCAAGTTGCTTCTTACATTGATTGAAGTGAATTGTATGACTCTAAATCTGTGCTGCGGGTCTCATGTCCCATGTAAATGATCCTTTGGCTCAGTGGGACAAATCTATTAAGGAATTACATTTCATTGTGTTTTAGTTGTGTGCCATGTATACACTCAAAGTTGCTTTTGGTCTCACTACCCCACATTAAGCTATGAGCTTCCGCTGTTAACGAACACAATCAACCTCGTGCAGTTTCCATAAATGGTTAAATATTGCCAGGTATGTATCTAATTTTATAAGAAAAAAAAGTCACTCTGACATGCACAGTTATGGTCAAATGCTCAAATTTCTTAAGTCTTAGGTGCAAGTAATTTTATACTGTACTAAAATTCTTATTAGGAATGTAACTGTTTTACCGTAATGCATACATCTGTTGTGTCTGTGTAGTAGGGTGGCTCTATCAATGGGTAATAAAGTACAAAGGAATTGTAGCCTGCCAAGCAGAATAAAACTGATGTCTATCCACATACATGCTGTATGGCTCAGAACAAATCATTTGATAAGAGCAGGGTTTGTAAGTCTCAGTTGAAAGCAGTTACTTGTGTACAGTGGGTTGTACACATTAACAATAAATACATGTTTAATAATTCAAAACTGAACAGCTGACATTTTAATAAGGAAAACAAGAGAAGTCATCCAGTTATGCCATGTAAAAGCAGAGTTATGAGACAGGATAGGTGTTCAGGGTAAGGGAAACTACAGTTGTGTAGTAGAGTGACCTATGCCTGGGAACAAAGTGTGGCGCAAGGGCGCATGTTCAGTATATGTAAAAATATGGTATAAGATAAGGTGGGAAGAATATTTTCTGAGCCAAATGATGAAGGAGAGTTAAATATCTGGAGTGCAGTGGAGGAAAGGACAGAGAGTAAAGCCAGCTGCAGTGTATGTCATGCTATGCCACAACAACCTTGATTTAAAAGTAGGTTTAGGTTCCTCCTATCTGCCCAGCATGTCTCAGGGTAATTGTGTGCTTCTTAGTAGAAAACTGAGCCTCAGCAGCATTATGTTAAGTACCTTCACGTCCCCTTTAATTAGTTATTGAACAAAGTAGTTCATTAAAAGTGGTTAACCATTACATTCTCAGGTGAGTCTGCCCCTCAGGATAAACTGGTGTTCTTTTCTACAATAGCCAACCATCCACTTAATCCTGCATACTGTTTCTAGAAAACCACTGAAATGCCCAAGTAACCCCCAATCCAATAAGCTGAAACATGACCAGGCCTGTTGGTTATCTAATTTGCTTTATGTCTCTCAGGTGGTAAAATGAACCACACAGTGTACAGTAAGAAAAAATGCATTGAAGCTGCTTATTTTAAGGGAAGAATTTAGCTCTGTTTTTGGATTCTCACCACATTCAAGAGAGCACTAACAATCTGCAGCATCCATATATTGTCATGGAAGTGTTTTTTAGCCAGTTCATAGCATCTGAGTAGTGGAGAAGACGAAGCGTGCTTAGAACTTGATTGTAAACAGCGTGATGTCTTAGGTGCATTACCTAGAAAGCTGCTGAAGATGCAAAAATGATGAAGGAACTGTAACATTTACAGAGCAGGGTATAGCAGGGGTTGTCATTAAGTTGTCATAAATGGGTTGCCATGAAGAATACTTAAGTGCTGGAGCGACAAAAGGCAGGAATTCCCAGTGTAGAGTTTATAACCTCAAAGGCAAAGCTGAGATCTCGCTACATTAGACAGGAAATAAGTTGCTGTAGGAAGCAGTTGCACAACAGTGGACCAAGGGTCTAGTTGTTATGTTAGTACTAACAAAGTCTGTGGCATCAGGGCCCTAAGATCATTTATTAAAGAGCTCATCAGCTGCCCATTTATACAAGCAACAGAAGCCCAAATAACTAATAGATTTGTCACTTCTTCATGGACAAGGGACTTAACAGAGTTCATCATTCAGGTTTGTCCTAGTAACATGTAAGGCTACGGCTTGGGAAAATCACCCCATTAAAATGTATGCATGATGTAGTAAATGTAGTAACCATGAACATGTTACTGTGTGTCCATACCACAAGGGGGTCACAAATCACAGAAAGTTATAGTTCCATGCCTATACCACAAGGGGGTCTCAAAGCACAGAAAGTCATAGTTCCAATCAGCAGGACAAAATTGCTCTACTGAAAGACCTACCACTTGCTAACTATATGTATCTGGCGGATTCCGCATACATGACTAGTCCCTCAAGCAGTAAGGCCAGGTGGATAAATGTAAGCCATACAAACTGCTGAGTTAAGGAACAAAAATGACAATATGGTACTGAGGTGTCTTCCTGTATAAGGAAAAAGGATGCTGATATGAAGTACGTAGTTGTGCCTCTGACTCTCTACACACACACACACACACACACACACACACACACACACACACACACACACACACACACACACACTTGAACATTGACAACATAATCTGTCACTGGCATTTTGTACATAGCAGAATAAGAAGTTAAAAACCATGAAAATATTTTAAGTAATGCGTCCTACAACATAAAATGCACTCCACTGTGAGGACTTTTCTAAAATTGTTCATAGGAATCATTATTATGCTTTATGAAAATAAATAGTAGTGATTTGTGGTAATACAATTAAATTACATTTAAATGCTATGCATGATAAACCGGGTCTATATTATATTCTCGAATGCTGACAATGTTGAATCTGACATTGTAGACACGAGAATATCGAACGCTCAGTATCTCGAGCGTGTAAATGGAAATCTCCATAAGGGGAGATTTCCGTTTACTGCAATGTAGTGCAGTCTCGGAGTTGATATATTTAAGTAGTGGAGAGTGCAGGAGGGCTTGCCCCTCTGCTTAAACCCGTTAGGGTACTTTTTTCTTTTTTGCTTTTATAAGGTCGACGTTTGAAGGTGTCGACCATATGTTGTTCGATGTTTTCAACCGTCGATCTTATAATATAGACCCGATAAACCCCATCATGTAAATTTTGAAATGAGTAGTCCCAAATGTATCATTGGAAACCTGAAGAATCTGGTTTGCTGCTGTATCAATCTCCATTATAACACTCCAAAATTAGAATCAGACCTCTAAACATTTTGCTTGTGAAGCTTTTGGATAGCAGTTGTAGAAATGATGTTTTAATCTGCTAGTGCTGTACTAGTCTGTTGTTACTTGGTTTTTTGTCATTGCAGTACTTTTACATTTCTGGGGTATTTCACGTTCACCCTACACCAACCCCTTGCAGGAAAACAACTGCAAAGTTGTTTTAATTCAATATTTTGCTTTTAAATATCCATTTTTCTGAGCAAAAGTGAAGTTATAATTTTGAAATCATGGGTCATCACATGGTTATGAAATACAGAAGTGGCCTCAGGCTAGCAGCCTTTGTTAGTAAAGACCCTGCTCTCTTCTTGAGATTTGCCATTTAGCAGAGATATTTACTGAAGGAAAAATGCAGCCATTGTTAGCAGTGGCTGTCCGAACTATCATTCAGGCTACATTGTCTCATGAAGCAGGACTTGATGTGGAAGAAAGAAGTATATTAAAGCAACCTAAGAACAGGGTCACCAGGGCTTGCAAATCTTTTATATCACTGAGGGCACATTTAAGAAGAAATGCTAATAGTTCACAAAAGAGGACATTATGTCCAGGTTACCAGACAGTTTGTTTCATTGTTCTACTATTTATTTTATTTTACTAAACAGGTGGGTGACTCTTGTATATAACCATTGTTGGTTAAGACCTGAGGTGACAAACAGCAAATGACCAGTGCACATATGGGCAGATAAGTTGCAGTTCATAGCTTTGTATGATACATTTATTGTCATTTGCATGTCCAGCATATACATTATGCATATTCTTTCTGCTCACTATATGAACAAGATATATCCAAAATAAGTAATCACAAAACTGTGACAACTCTCTGAAGATAGTTTGGTTCAGTGTCAACAGTGTGAAAAGGTTACACTGAAAACGACTTTCAGCTAACCATGACTTTGTCCTTTTCCCCAACACTGAGTATGCACAGTTGATATATAGTAAGAGATGATATGTTGGTTTCCCTTCACATGTGGGGGCAGGTGGGTTAGTCCCTTGTGCAATAAACACTATTTTTGATTAGTTGAAAGTGGTTTTCAGCATAACAGCTTTGAATTAAGTGCTTGGAGAAATTGCATTCATAAAATTGTCATGACTCTATAATCACAATAGCTTAAGGCATTTACAGTTAACCTTTCTTGATAAGTTAATAACTTAAAAGCCTACTAAACACAATTACACTCTGTAATGATAAATGATTTACAATAATCTGTAACATTTGATATGAGCCCATAATTCTGATTCACCTTGACACAGAAATTGGAGTGGGGAAAATTGGGTGGCTGAAATTAGCCATTCCAACCGTTGTGAGATATTTACTTGGAGTAAAGAGAAACAGCAATTTATTATGTGCATTGCACAACACAAAGCTAATCTCAAAATTCTGAAAAAGACAAATATAACAGATTTCAGGGAAAATGTATCAGAAGCAGTGAAATAGGAGCAAAGAGACAAAGCCTAGAGCAGAGGTTGATAGGTTGCAAAGTCACACAACTTATATTATGAAAAGAAGTGGAGCTGTGAATACATGTGATGATGACACCTTATTCCAGCCATTTCTCATTTTTGTATCTAAATACTATACTAAGTTTTTAGCTCTTATCTGTGCAGTGCTGTCGTATTAGCCTTTATCTAGTCGTTTATCTTACTCACATTACTACCCATTTTATTCCCACTGCAGCGTTTAATCCTTGGGTTGTCCTGTATTTGGTCATTTCTCCCTCCTACACCTTAATAAACCATTACATTCTTTCATTGCTGTAGAGTCCTTCTTAGTTTGGCCTCACATCAGCAAGTATTTACAAGTAATTACCCACTGTGTGCTAAGCTAAACATTTTTAACCAAAGCAGGAATTAACTTTATTTAATTAACCTGTACATTTACCAAGAAAAACAATGATAATATAAGCAAGGAAATAATCCTGACCTAGTGGAAGATGGTACCAAATGTATCAAAACTCCAAACTGCAGCCAGCTAGGAACTATGTTAAAAACAGGATAAGATTCAGAAGTTTAGAGCTAAGAATGTTGTCAGCATTACAGCATATGCAATTAATGGGCCAATTGAAACACCTAAACATTGGTAATACTTTTTTTTGGTTCCACTTTGCATCATCCTATGGCTCCCTACCACCAGTTCCACATGTCCATTTCCTGGACTACCAACCATCACCAACACTCCTGGATTTTACTCCATATGGTTTGGGGCTGGAACAGAACATAAGGGCATCCTGAGGGGGGTTGGCCATCTCATCATCTGCTGGGGGATTTTTCAAGTATGCCCTAACCCCATTTAAACCCTTTAGTACAGTCTTCTGGTAACATCCATAGGGCGGGCACATTGGAGATGTGCTGACATATCATCCTATCTCCACAGCAGCTCAGTCAAGGACCTATCCATGATCCCTCTATTGGACTACCCTCCCCCTTCTTCACATATCCCTAGTCTCCACCATTGATTGTGTGTGGGATACATGCTTGAGACCACCCTTCCCCAAGAATGGTAACGCCTATCCCATCCTGCTGCCCCATCAGTCACATGAGCTGCTAATAAAACCTTGGACAGGTGGGCTATATTCAGTTCAGGATTCTACCCCTCTACACAACCAGAGTGACCCCCTAAGCAGAGGTAATAAATTAGAACACATATTTAAGTAAATTGGCCACTCATGAAAAGTGCATCTTAGGGATAAAGATGGTTACAGTTCAAGTAAGGTGAGTAAAATAATTTAGGAGTATAGTGAACGTTAAGCAAGGAGAGGCTGGCAGAATGTCATATCCCTTCTCTTTGAATGCTATGGTAAGTATATACCATTCTTTATGCTTTATTTATTTTGTTAAGTAGGCAAACCCACTAGGAACAACTGCTTTTTTCAGGGACAACTGAGACCACTTTCTGCTTTAGTGGACTGTGCAGCAATGCAGTCTGCAAGTGGAAACTGAGGGATATGAACAACAAATTTACATGATGAAGCTTTAGAGTAGCTCATAGCCTTAACACTTTGTGTTTCAGTTTAAAAACTATAGAAAAATCCACATTTATTTTATTTTATTTATTTATTTTATATTACATTTGTTAACTGGTAAAGTCTGTCTGGACACATGTCTTTTATCAGCAGAGGCTCTAGGAGAAAAGGTCCACAATAAAAAGACAGCAATTACAACAATGGTACAATTAAAGTACAAGGTACAATAGGACAGAGAAAAACACAGTTAAATATATAGTTTGAGACATATGGATGATTAACATGTAATCCAACATAACCTTTTGTTTATATGTAGATGAGAAAAAACTTTGAGTCCAGTATAATATCAACATTGGCAGCAAGTAAATTAACAGGAACAGCTAGGCCAGTACAGCTGGTGCAACACCCAAAAAAGCCAGTATCAAAAGAAAAACCGGCCAGCACCAAACAATTGGAAATTAAATAATTTATTATATGGTGGCAACACCAACAAGGTGAAGGGAAATTGAAAAATGTATTATATAGTGGCAACACCAACAAGGTGTAACGCAAAGCACTGCACCCAAAGATCAGACCAGTTTCTGCAAAAACTGCCTTCCTCAGTGACAACAATAACATAAGTAGAACAAACACTTACATACTAAAGGAGTACAAGCAAACACAATCCTATTGGCTAATCATAAGTGATCATTAAGCCTTGGGGAAAAAAGTCCTCCTAACTTAATAATCCAACTTCTTTCCTTTTTATTAAGTATAGTATGCCAACCTAGTTTATTGGTTCTATCACCCTGAATTTTATCAATAATCATAAATCTGAATGTAGCAGCATTATGTTTGACAGTGTGCCTATATAAGGCACTAGAAATCCTTTTATTCCTGATGTCACTCAAGTATTCTGACATACGTATGCGGAGTGGATGAGAGGTTTGGCTAACGTAAAAAGCAGAACACGAAGAGATCACCAAATAGATTACCTAATCAGTGCTGCAATTGGCAAAAAATGTAATATAATAAATCATGCTAGTATTTTTGCTAGAAAACTGTTTGGACTTGAGCATAAATTTGCAAAAAGAACAATGCCCACAAGGGACAGAGCCAACCGACCTACCCCAGTGAGTGTCAATTGTTGACTAGATGGTGCAAGACCTCTCCAATGTTATACTGGCTAAAGTGGGAACCAAAGTCTGACCCCTACGATAAGAAAACATCCATCTAGGTGTTAGAAACTCAGATAGTACATCATTAGCTAGTAGAATATTCCAAAGTCGATCCACAATATCCCTAAGGATATTAATATTCTGCCCAAAAGTACTAACTAATCTAATAATAGAAGTATCTTGGTAACATCTGTCTCTATACTGCAATAAATCCAACCTTGTGCTGAAGCCCAGTTAGTGGCAGACATAACATCATCAAACCGATAACCCCTGACTTTAAATCTTCGAATAAGGTCCTTTTGATATTATTCATAGGTATCATCAGAGAAGCATATACACCTAATCCGTAAAAATTGTGATTTTGGTATATTTCTAACAATGTGACATGGATGGAGGCTAGTAGCATGTAGTAGGCTATTATATTCCGGATGTTTATGGAAAACCTGACTACTAAGAGTATCATCCAAAACATTAATCTGTTTAACATCACAATTAACTGTAAATTCAATACCCCATTTGTTGTCATTAAGATATTGAACAACTTCCTGTAAGTAAACCTGATCTGCCTGCCAAACCGTCCAACAGTCATCCAGATATCACCTCCATATATCAGTCTCTCCCAAAAAGATGTTATGATTGATATCATAAATCAGTTGCTCCTCTAGAAAACCCATAAATAGGTCCACATAAATGGGGGCAAAAGATGCCCCTGTAGCAGTCCCTTTAACCTACCAGTAACATTCCTCATGAAAATAAAACACATTTTTAGTCAGGACGCGTTCTGCAAGACGTACTAAAAGGGTGTTAAATCCAGAAGGGTATAAATCTGCCTTATTCAACCAATACTGCAGAGCCTCCAAACCAGCCCAATGGGGTATGTTGGTATAAAGGGCCGTGACATCCAAAGTGCATAACAGCCACTCGGGATCCAATTGCATATCTGAAATTATTTTAAGAAACTGTGTGGTGTCTTGAATTCTAGATCTAACAAGTTTTAACAAAGGTTGTAAATAGTGTGTCAAGAAGATGGACAGAGGTTCAGTCAGAGAACCTCTGCCCGAAACAATGGGCCTCCCCGGTGGTTTCCTACGATTTTTGTGAATCTTGGGTAATAAATATAAATATTGCCATTGGGGATCAACCACTGTTAGATTATACAAATCAGAATCAGTGATAATACCTTCCTACACAGCATTCTGTAAAAACCCATCAATTTCTTGCTTAAATCTAGTAATGGGAACCAAACGCAAATGCATATAAAACCCTAGCATCGAGTAATTGTTATTGGGCTTCAGCAAAATAAGCAGCCCAATCCAACATAACCACTGCCCCACCCTTATCGGCCGGAAGGATGACAATATTCTTATTATTCTTTAAGTTGGTAAGTTCCTGCTGTTCGATCTGTGATAAATTATGTGGCAAAATTTTTGATTCACTCATCGTGAAATATAAGTCTTTAAGAACACAGTTCTGAAAGGCAGAAACGTGTTTATTCCTGGGGGGCATGTAGGTGGATTTATGGAAACGAAATTCAGTAGATCTTTGAGACCCATCATCATTACCAAAATGTAATTTAAGATTAAGCAGGCAGCATTAATGAATAACATCATTAACAAAAGTGTCTTCTCCCACAAAAAAAACAGGAACAGTTCAGACCTTTATTCAAAAGCTGTTTCTGAACATCAGTCAATTCTACAGCAGAAGCATTGTGCACATTGCATAAATCATTTACCGAGGTATCATTACCTTGAGCAAAGTTTCAATATTGTCTTTTTTTCATATGTTTTCTTCCACCCCTATGCCTAAAGAGTTATTAATGCTCCGTTTTTTAGGTGTAGGGGAGCGCTGAGTGTGACAAAGTTCTACATTAGTGGCTGAAGATGATTCATCACCTGAAGTCCCACTATGACCACTCTAAGATTTTTTTAAGAATCGACCTATGTTTTTTCCTTTTATGTGGGGTAGATATAGTTTCTGAACTTACAAACTTGACACACTTATGGGATACAAAAGGCTTGCCCCTCAAATAATCCCACATGTCCCTGTTAAATTTCTGGATTTTTTATCCTTCAATTGTTTCTCCAACACAAGTAGTTCTTTAGTTAGCTGATTAAAGCATGTAAGGTAATATGTTTCCCCTTCATAAATTTTTACCTCATTACAAATAGATGTCACCTCTAATATATTTTTTTCAATCATCCATTCATAATAAGAGGTAAGAATATTTACAAAACCCATGGATGCGTTTTGTTGGGCCTTAACCCAGTCTTCAGCCAAAGTGTCATATATTTGGTTAACTAACGGTTGAATGCATATCCTAAGCCCCCTCGGGGTGATACCCTTAGTTTGAAAGGCTTTGAAGAGTTTAAGGTGCTAAACATTTGTCCTTAGCATTTTCATACGTTAGTTAGCCTAATAAAACATTGGGTACATAAACTGGCTGAATCAGTAGCCTCTACATCTCCCATGTCTGCAGAAGAAGAACCTAGGTCAAAGGCCTGCAAATCATTTTTGTCAGCTGAATGACTCTGCAATATTGTAATTAAATCGATAATAATAACATGATTGAAAACAAGAAAAGTACAATTAAGTAGTGCACCAAAAGGCAACAGTAACACACAAAATCCCTAATATGTAGAATCTTAAAGCTGAAATATATCAGAAATTATATTAACAGTTATAGGAATAAATATCCTAGCATCTAGAAAATACAAATATGAAAAACAACCAGATTTGCATATAGGGCAAACACATATACATGCTAATACTAATCATCTATGATATACAATATTATATCCTGAAAAAACTGAATATGCTAATTAAAAACTGTAAAATACAGTAAAATCATTCAGAAATATCACAAAATTAGTGTTGGTAATAAACAAAGGACATGGAGAAATAATCCAAAATTATCAAAAGTTAAAGCCAATACCCTGACACTAAATATTGTATCAAAAGGAAAAAACAATAATAATAATCATCGCTTTGATTGGAAAAACACAAGAGGTTCGATTCAGAATGATAATTTAACTGCTAGCAATATATGCACCAAATAGTTATTAAAAAAAATATTAAGTAAGATACCAACATGGCGACTATAATCAAGTCCCATATATTGCAAAACAGAACACTCAATAGTGTGAATGGACGGCAAAAGCAAAATTCTCACCACATAGGAGTCAAAAAGTAGTGTATATAATTAAAACATCACCTTCACTCCCATATATTGCAAAACAAAACGGTCAGTGATGGAAAAGGACTGCAGAAGCAAATTTCTTGTCACACAAGAGTCAAAAAGTAGTGTGTAGTAGTAAAGCACCACCTTCACTCCAACGAAATTCAATAATAAAGTCCAATCCAATCCTTTCGACCAAAACACTGCCAATATTCAATGTGGTGGGTAGAGGCTAGATGAATGGCATGAAAACAACAGGCCAAAAAAGCACTGGACACTGTGACAAGCATAAATAATTGCCGTACATATAGTCCAGTTCTCCAAAAATAATCCACTCCCACTGAAAGCACTCCAAAAAATGAATGTTATTATGAAAGGCAAAAGATGACATTCAGTTGTTCACCATAGAATATTAGACATGTAGCGACCATGGAAAATATCAGTCCGACGCTTGGAAAATATTTCTCTCATATAAAAACAATGCTGCATCCAATTAACGACCCTAAAAACATCACTCTGTATATAAATGCTGACCAGGCTATAAAACAAGACTCAGGTCGACAATACCATCAATAGCAAATGTGTAAACTTGTATCCAAACTGAAGATAACGAAAGGTGATTCAGCCACAAATGTAAAACGCTCACACTCAGAGCTACCACTCAAGGCTAACAGCATAGACACCAGAAGTGAACAGGAACAGCTGCGCAAGTATAGCAGGTGCAGTGGCCAAAAAAGTCAAAATCAAAAGAAAAAACAGCCAGCACCAAACGAGTGGAAAGGAAATCATTTATTATATAGTGGCAACACCAACAACCAATTTTTTGCCAATTGCAGCACTGACTGGGTAATCTGTTTTGTGATCTGTTCATGTTCTGCTTTTTACATTGGCCAAACCTCCCATCCATGCCGCATACGTATGTCAGAACACTTGAGTGACATCAGGAATAAGAGGATTTCTAGTGCCTTATATAGGCACACTGTCAAACATAGTGCTGCTCCATTCAGATTTATGATTATTCATAAAATTCAGAGTGATAGAACCAATAAACTAGGTTAGCATACTATACTTAACAAAAAGGAAAGAAGCTGGATTATTAAGTTAGGAGGATTTTTTCCTCAAGGCTTAATGATCATTTATGATTAGCCAATGCAACTGTGTTTGCTTGTACTCCTTAAGTATGTAAGTGTTTCTTGTGCTTATGTTGTTGATGTCACTGAGGAAGGCAGTTTTTGCCGAAACTGGTCTGATCTTTGGGTGCAGTGCTTTATACTTCACCCTGTGACCTTGTCTCTTTTTTAGCCATAGGGCATAATTAGATTTTACGAGTATGGTTCTGGTAGGGGCATGAGTGTTTAGAATGGAGAGGAAGGTTCTGGTAGGGGAATGAGTGTTTAGAATGGAGAGGAAGGTTTTACTGAAGTGGCGGATAGCATCTTCTGGGGGAAGATGTTTTAGTGGGAGATAATTAGAGTGGACTAGGGAGCTGATGAACTGTTTGGGGTTAAATTGTTTTGTGCTTCTTATTTGTTTGTAAGTTACTTGTTTCTTTGGGTTGGTTCGTTGTCTGATTATGTAGGTTGGGAAATGATCACTTACACAGTCTGAGAGACAGCCAGAGTGGACAATATGAAGTGGCTTGTTAGTTAATACCAAGTCTAGTACTGATTGTTTATTCTCTATATTCATCTCACAAAAAATGGAAAAAATTGGATGCCACAAGAAGAAATAGGAGGAAAGTAAAAACAAGTGTAATATAATAATAGGAAGCATTTATTTATGGTGAAGGCAGTATGTAGCTAGCAGTAACTAGACTTGTCTGCAGTTAGGGATAATAAGAGAAAGAAAGAAAGTAATAAAAGAACGAAAGAAATCAGTAAAGGCATTTAAAATGCAAGCATTGGTTCCTTGCATATTATTCAAGTCAGAAAATGTCAAACATCACATGTCAAATTCAAATTTGTATCTCAGTTAATTTAACTGCAGTAAGGTCTGGCAGCTTAGTATATTTGTTCTTTTTGCACCTTTATTAAATTTTCACTTGGAAGGTTTGGAGACAAAGCCAGAGAAGCAAGATTACATTGGTTTGGACATGTGCTGAGGAGGGATGCAGAGTATATTGGGAAAAAGATGCTAGGAATGAAGCTGCCAGGTAACACGAAAAGAGGAAGGCCTAAGATAAGGTTTATGGATGTGGTGAGAGAGGATATGCAGGTGGTTGGTGTGACAGAGCAAGATGCAGAGGACAGGAGGAAATGGAAACAGTTGATCTGCTGTGGCGACCCCTAATGGGAGCAGCCAAAAGAAGAAGTAGAAGAAGATTAAATTATCACTTAAGATATAGGTAAACATATATTAACAGAAAAGAAAACAAACCATTTTGACATTTTTCCATTTAAATGCAATATGCATCCCATACTTTTTCTTTTTTACTACCGTCAGTCCAACATTACTAAAAGCTGTATTCCTTCCGGTCTATATTACAAGATCGAAACTTTAGTTAATCAAATAACTAAAGATTGATCTTGTAATATCAAAATCTAATAATGTCAAACGGCCAAATTAACCCAGGGAAATACTTCCCTTGGCTGTTATGTGGATTATGCCCTTTTCTTCAATTTGGAGTGATCTCGTAGTTGGTATATTTAGTTGGTGGGTGGGAGGCACAGCCCCTTGCTTGAATTGGGATTTAAAGTTTTTTTTTTTTTTTAATGCGGCCAAGGGAAGTGTTTCCCTGTGTTAAATCGGCCGTTCAATGTTGTTAGGTTTTGATATTACAAGCTCAATCTTTAGTAATTTGATTAACTAAAGTTTCGATCTTGTAATATAGACCCATTCCTTCTTTCCCTTAAACCTCACTCTTCCTCCTGAACATTATAATGCATGCATTGTTCCCACAATTTCCATTTAGTTCTATGTAATTTGCTCCTTCCCTTTTCTAAAAATTCCTCTTCCAGTTCTTGTATCCCTTTTATAATATTGAACACATCAAATACAGTTGGTGTAAACTTTGATTTCCATTTTCTAGTAATTGCTTTTTTGGCAGCCGATAGAATTGAACTTAAGGTTTTACTATG
Organism: Protopterus annectens; assembly: GCF_019279795.1. NCBI lineage: Eukaryota > Metazoa > Chordata > Ceratodontiformes > Protopteridae > Protopterus > Protopterus annectens. The sequence continues at coordinate 201,818,021 of NC_056743.1, forward strand.
TCTAGACAATTCAGATCCTGTATCCCAGCTAAAAAGAATCATTTCCTTCCCTACAGCCATTTGATCATCCAATATTTCTCATAGAGCACTCTGTAGGACTTTTTAAAATCTACTAAGTCATTAAACGTATGTTCCCAGTTACGTTTTTCTTCTCCATCACACCTCTGACATTTGCTATCTACATGAGGAAAAATTTATTTGAAGTCTGACTGGGGTATAAAAATACCTGTGCAAATACTTCCAAACAAATCACAAACCTTCTGGACTTTGTTGCATCCTTATGAGCAATATATGTCTTCACATTGTTTTCTTGTAAACTGCTTTTCCTGTCTCTCTTCCCAATCTTTTCTAACCTCCGCTGATTGATTCTTATAGTTATCATACAATACTTTATATGCTGTACTAATTATCCCTTTTTAAACAGCTTCTTCTGCTCTAGGTTTATCTAAAAACTCTACCAGAGCAGGTCTTTCACTTAAAATTCCATTCCTTTCCCCATACTCTGAGATCAAGCCCTGGTAGTAAAGGCAGTCTCTAGCCTACAATCCAAGTGTCGTCTTCATCTCATCCCACTCTATTACCATTTCTACTCTAGTTATTTGCTCACAATATCTTGGTTTCTTTGCCAGATTTCTTCAGTAAATTCCAACTCCCTTGTGCCTATTTTCTATAACCTACTTGCAGTCTTCCTTATTGGCAAAATCTCCTTTCTCAGTTCCTGTATTGGCTTAGTTGCTAGAATACTGTCTGCTACTTTATGAATATTTTTATCTTTATGGTTGATATTCTCCTTAAGATTCCGCATCCAAAATACTACTCTCTCTCTTTCTTCACCTTCCCCTTGCTTCATCATCATCCCTTTCCACTTAGAATTATGAACTTCTGCTTGTGCTATGCATGTGAGCCTTAACTGTGTCGCTCTAAAATATTTCTTTAAATTAGGAAACCTAAACCACCTTGTTTTATTGGAGGGGTCAACTTATCCCACATAACTCTAAACTTTAAACAGCACCAAGATGTCCTTTTCTGTATTTCTCAGGTATAAAATAATATCATCTGCAAATAGTCCCTTATTTTCTTTGACAGTGGCTCCAAATGTAAGGCAAATAAAGAGGACATCCCTGCCTGGTGGTTCTGTTCAAACAAAGCATGTTAAGTTGTCTATCTCGCCTTCATTTCTTGCTTGTTCGACTCGGCCACCTTCTATAGCTCGAGAGCTGTTTACTGGCTCAAGGCTACCCCTTATCCCATGATGCCTAGCGCTAGCTACCCAGATCTCGTTTGCCGCTTCAGCTGCGAGGTTCTTGGTTACTGGCTTAGGCTTGTATAACTTTATTAATCTGCCTTTTTGTGTCAGATTAGGGTTTTCTTTCAGATATCTGTTGTTTTATATAATTGTTGTGATATTTCATAGTGATAACTAGTACATTTAGCTAGTGTATGGTAGTTGTTTTCCCCCCTTATAACTCATTTAAATTAGAGAGTTCTCCCCACTCCCCCTCCTGTAGTTGTGTTTAGTCTTTGGTAGGCAGCCGTTTGAGTTAGAGGCCCCCTAGTTTAAAAAAAAAAAAAAAATATATATATATATATATATATATATATATATATATATATATATATATATTTTTATATATATAAATATAAATATAAATATTATCTTAGTGGTAGTGTTATCCGTTTTCTTTTCCCGAATTTATTGGGCCTTTTTTGTGTGTTTGTACTTAGTGTGCTGGCCTGTTGACTTTATTGGGTCAATTTTTGTGTGGCCTGTTGGCCTAAGTTTTTAGACAGGGTATGTCAAAAGAAACTAAAGTGTTGGGATTCAAGAAGTGTGACTCATGCTGTCAGAAGATGTCTCTGACAGATGGGCACACTTCTTGCGTCTATTGCCTAGGCACCTGTGCACCTGCAGGACTCTTGTTCTATCTGCCATGCATTTAGCCGAAGAGTTCTGCAGGAGCGTAAAAATAAACTTATTTTGAGAGGTCTTCTCAAGCCTCAGGATTCACCGGCCAAGGCACAGCCAATGAAATCCCCTAAACCGGCCAAATCATCAGCTCCCAGCTCGGAGCTGTCATTGGCCCCTACCTTGCCTACTACCTCTTTGGTTCCGGCTGCAACCGAGGAAACTGCTTTGTTGTCGGCTCCACTAGTACCCTCCGAGCCATCAAGGACTAAAAAAAGGCCGAGGTCCCCTTCACTAGACTCCATTCATTCGGCTCCTCGGTCTCCCCTTTTGCAGAGTGACCGTAGTCATAGATCTTTACATTCTTCTCGGTCCTCTAGGCTCTCAGACCATGACATGGAGAGAGTGGTCAGTAGGCTGTTGAAGTCGCAGGCACTGGCCAAAATGTTGTCCAGCCCTACTCATCAGGTGTTGGCTCCATCCATTTCTATCGATGTTCCTCTTCCGACTCTATTGAGCTCAGAGCCAGAGTTTATTGGGGTTCGAGTCATGGAACAGTCTGCTCCGATTACAATTTCTCCTTCGGATCCATCGTCGGCTCTGATCCCATCGATGGTGCCTTCCATCGAGGGATCTGGGCACCGAGATTCCCTCATCGGCTCCAAGGGGGCAAGTGGCATTGGACACTTGTCTTACCCCACTCTCCCTCTCGAAGCATCGGCGCAGGTGAGCTCGGCTCCTACATCGGCCTCGGAGCCATCTCCCTTGGTGCGGAGGAGGATTCCAGTCTCTTCTGAGATGGAGCCTTCTCTGCATCGTGGCAGAGACGCCTTCGATGTCATGAAAAGTGTGCTGGCCTCCCAGTCAGCTCCACCTTCTTCCCCACTGGCTCCATCCCCCACAGTGCCTGCATCAACCTCTGTTCCTCCTCCAGACCCCAAGCGTGGGGAACCAACACTCCAGACCACCCCTTTGGGTGTTTCCTCTTCCTCTGAGGCCTCCCCTGATCATTCAGAGGAGCCCCCTCGGAAGAAGAAGTGCAAGAGGAAGCACATTGACTCCCCCGAGTCTGTCACTTCGGATATGGATTTGGATGAATTGGAAAGGTCCCCAAGATCCCCCTCTGAAGATGTTTCCTTTGCGGACATCCTAGAAATGCTTAAGCAGAGAGGAACTGGAATACCCTTGCCCCTACCAAGGATGAATCTGTATTCCTGGATGCACTCGGTTCCTGACCCTCCACCTCCTGGGTTTCTCCGCCCTTCAATCCACTAATGTCGGTGGTGGCTCGAAGGGCTTGGTCAGCCCCAGATACAGTGGAACCAACCCTGAGGAGGCCAAGTAAGTTTATTAATGCTCCCCCGGACAGACAGTTCCTTGCTAAGGGTGTTCCCATGGATGCCATGGTGGTATCAGCAGCCACTAAAAAGGAGTTAGCAGAAACTTCTTCCTCTGTTGATCCTCCTAACATAGAGTCCAAGACCATGGACAGATATGGGAAATGAATGATTGCTTCAGCGACCTTCTCCATGAGGTCACTGAACTACTTATGCCATTTCTCCAGGCTTCAAAGGGATCTCCTGAAAGAGCTCGGAGATACCCTTCAGGATCCATCAGCTGAAGGGGCTCAAGCTAAAGTAGCTTCTCAGCTGACAACCCTTAACTCAGTAGTCAACTCCTCCATGAGGCTCATTTCCTATGCAGCCAATGATGCAAGTAGAGCTGCGGGTACAGGTGTGGCACTTCGGAGACATGCATGGATACGGCTGTGTAACTTTGCGGAACCCTTCAGTGTGTCATTCACCAACACTCCCTTTGACAGTTCCTTTCTTTTTGGACCACAGGTGAAGGACACTCTCACTAGGTGTGAGCAGGAAGACAAGATTCTCTCTGCTATGGGAGTCTGTTTTTCCTTTCCTTTTAGACCATACCCCAAGTGTCAGAGGAGTGGAAAAATGTGGTTTTGCAAATCCCAGGTAGCTTCGCCTGACACACGTGGTGATTTTTCCTCCAGGGACAGAGGAGGAAATAACAATAACAACAGACGCCGCCCTCGTGGCAGAGGGGGTCTGCAGAATCAGGGCAGCAGAGAATCTTTCTCTGACAAGCCCTTCCAACATCCCTGAAGTGTTGCCCGACTGTCCACCTCTGGAGGCAGTCGGGGGAAGACTTTCAATGTACCCAAAGGCCTGGCTAATCCTAACGCAAGACAAATGAAATGGGTACATTCAATCATATCCGGAGGTTACAGAATTCCATTCTTTCAACCCCCTTTTCCATCACGCATGTCCCCCCCCAGATGTTCCACCCAATCTGAGGGACGAAGCAGTTATAGAAGTTTCAAAACTGCTAGAAAAAAGAGTCATCCAGGAAGTCCCGGCAGACCAATATGGATCTGGAACTTACTCAAAGTTCTTCTTGGTACCAAAAAAGACAGGGAACTGGAGACCTATTTTGGATCTCAGCAGACTGAACAAGTCTGTTCAAAGAACAAAGTTTTAGATGGTCATGCTACAGTCCATTCTACCCTTTCTGGGTCAGGACAATTGGATATGCTCCATAGATCTCCAGGATGCGTACTGTTATATCAAAATGGACAGACGCTCCAGGAGGTACCTTTGCTTCTGGCTGGGAGCCAGTCATTATCAGTTCAGAGCTCTGCCCTTTGGTCTCACCACAGCCCCCAGGGTGTTCACCAAATGTATGGCAGTGATCACAGCTCACCTGAGACGTCAAGGATTCCAGGTGTTTCCATATCTAGACGACTGGCTCCTCACAGCTACTACCAGGCATCAACTTCTTCAAGCCAGGAACTAAACAATTTCAATTTGTTCTCAGCTAGGCATTACTATAAATTTCAAAAAAATCTGCCTTGTTGCCCTGTCAATCTATTACTTATATAGGAGCAGACTTAGACACAAGGAGCATGTATGCAAAGCTACCTTTGGCAGGGTGTTCACAATTCGCCAGCAGGTTCAATCCCTCATGCAGTGCAAATGGGTACAAGTCAGGTATGTCCTTCAAACCCTAGGCTCTATGGCAGCGGCAATTCTTCTGATACCTATGGCCCGTTTTCATATGAGAATCCTTCAGTGGCTTCTATTCACACAGTGGTCCTTCCAACAGCTCCCCATGTCTCATATGATCATGATTACAGAAGCATGCAAAAGACACCTTTCCTGGTGGATGGTCTCCCCTCTAGTGACTCATGGCAGACCCTTCATTCAGTCCCCTCCAGTTGCCACAGTGACCATGGATGCCTCACTGATAGAGTGGGGGGGTCATTATCAGAGCAGGACAGTCCAAGGCACTTGGCAGCCGTACGAGTACCATCTGCACATAAATGTCTTGGAGATGAGAGCCATGCTCCTAGCATTGCAAGCCCTTCAGGACTCTCTCCCTTCTGGGACCATTGCAATTCAGGCAGACAACATGTCAGTGGTGTGGTACATCAACAAGCAGGGTGGAACCAGGTCCTACCCCCTATGTCGAGAAGCACTCAGACTCTGGCAGTGGGTGATTTCTTCCCAATGATTTCTGATTGCGATGCACATCCCTGGGAAGTCCAACATCATAGTAGACAGGCTGAGCAGAGCTATTCTCATGCCTCACGAGTGGTCTCTGAATCAGGTAGTTGCGGATCTGATCTTCCACAAATGGGGACAGCCTTGCTGTGATCTGTTTGCCACCCCCTTCAACACCAAATGGAGCAACTTCTTCTCCCTTTTACCGCTTCCCCATCACCTTCCAGAAACGCTCTAGTCCACGATTGGCCTCAGGGACTTCTTTATGCCTTCCCTCCATTCCCTCTTATACCCAAACTCATACAGAAAGCTATTCCATTGGGTTGCAAAATGATCCTCATTGCCCCCTACTGGCCTCGACAGATTTGGTTTCCATTCCTGCATCGTTACCTCATCGAGCAGCCCTGGACTCTGGACCCTATTCCAGACCTGCTGATTCATCAATCAGGAGAGCTGCATCGATCCCTCCAAACACTCCAGCTCACAGCTTGGTTGATCCAATTTCAGCCCTAGCCAGGCTTCCCAGCATTTCCCCGGCTGTGCGTGAGATCATTGTCTCCTCTCACAAATCCGCCACTAGGAAGACTTCTGCTAGCAAATGGAAACGTTTCACTTGTTGGGCAGAGGCTAGGAACATAGATCCCTTTTCAGCTCCAGTGCACGAAATCTTGGAGTTCCTAACAGAGCTTTTCCATTCCGGGTCCGCTTCTGCCACAATCAGGGTTCAACTAGCGGCCATCTCTAATTTTCATGTTGGTTTTTCTAATATGAACATTATGTCTCATAAGCTGTGTAAAGCTTCTCTCAGAGGGACTACTCTCCTTAGGCCCCCAGTAAGAGATCCCCCATCCTCCTTGGGACCTTAATTTGGTACTAGCCTCTTTGATTATGCCCCCTTTTGAACCGGCTGCATTCTGCTCCATTAAGTTCCTATCTTGTAAAACTATTTTTCTGGTAGCTATTACCTCAGCCAGACGTGTCTCGGAACTTCATGCACTGAGTGCTCGTCCTCTGTATTTAGTTTTTCACAAGGACAGGGTTGCCCTGAGAACTAATCCCTCCTTCCTTCCGAAAGTCCGCTCGGAGAATAATCTAAATCAATCTATAGACCTCCCTGTGTTTTTCCCTAACCACACCAACAAGGCAGAATACAAACTACACCAACTGGATGTTCATAGACAATTGCATTTTTACCTGCATAGAACGAAGGATATAAGAGAGTTGGACCAACTTTTCCTTTCCTATGCTAGGGGCAAACAGGGTCTTCCAGTTTCCAAAGTGACTCTGTCCAGGTGGTTGTCTCACATTATTACCTTCATCTAGCAACTAAGAAACAAAGAGTTGCCTATCAAACTGAAAGGTCATTCTACTAGGGCTTTGGCCACCTCTGTAGCCTTCCAGGCTAGGTTGTCCTTGGACTCTGTACTGCTGCCATGTGGGCAAATCCTCATACCTTTGTTTCTCATTACAAGTTAGACATGGTCTCCAGGAGTAGAGCTAACTTTGGTTCCACTGTTCTGAAGAGTCTGTTCCAATGAGCCACCCAGGATTGTAGGTGCCAGGGACCCACCCTCTGTCCCCCTGTCCTATTGGACCAAGAGGAGTCCTGGTTTCACTGGCTGAGTTTTCCCTGGTTTGTTTCCAATACTGACTGAGAGAGTGTTACAGGTTTGCTCAACCTGTTTGTTTGGACATGTTGATTCTCTGGTATGTCTGGGGTTAGCTATTACAAAGGAGATCTGGGTAGCTAGCGCTAGACATCATGGGATAAGGGGTAGCCTCGAGCCAGTAAACAGATCTCAAGCTATAGAAGATGGCCGAGTTGGAGCCGAGGATCAGCTCCGATCCCAACAAGCAAGAAAGAAGGTGAGATAAAGACAACTAACATGGAACGTTATGGTAGGTACATAACTTCTTTTTATCTGAGATGAACCGTCCCACTTTAATTCTTGCTTCCAATCCTTCATATATCATTCTAAATAACTTTATTGTTGTATTAGGGAATGCAAATATTTCCAGTGCCCTACTCATAAAATCCCATCTGTCAAATGCTTTGTCTGCATCAAGACCCACCAACAGCAGAGGCATTTTCTTACATTCTGCTTCCCTCTGGATCATCATTGTTCTAGTAATGTTGTCAAATATTTGCCTCCCCTCCACAAAAGTACACTGATCATATCTATCAATTTTGGCAACAACTTTGCCATTCTCTTAGCTAGTATAGACATAAACACTTTATAATTGTGGTTTAAAATTGAAATTGGTCTATATGAAGCTGGGTTTGAAGGGTCTTTACCATCTTTAGGTAACACATACACCACAGCTTTCTTCCAAGATGTTGGTGGTTCCCCTCCTTTTAAAATACTGTTAAACAAAATCTTGTAGATTTTTATCACTTTCTTTCCTAAAAACCTCCAGACTTCCACAGGAATATCATCTGTTCCTAGAGGCTTTCCTGAAGATTAATTATACATCACTGTTTTTATCTCATTACGTCCTGTCTTAACCTTTAGTTGTTGAGTCTTGTTTACCTCTGACCTTGGCATAACTAAGTATTCCATAAATATTTTCATTTATACTCTTAATTGAATTCCATATTTCTCTGCTTTACACAAATGTTCATAACATTTCCTGAATATCTCTAACACCTCTACATGATTTCTGGTTATTTTTCTTGTTATAGGTTCCCTAAGTGTGGAGACAACTCTTTCAAGGTTCTGTTGCCTAAGTTGTTGTGCTCAAAGTTTTTGATCTCTGGAGATGTTATCAAAAATAGTTGCTTAACGACAATATTTCTAAACTCATGCATATTATCTAGGTACTCCTTTTTTCTCTTTAGCACTCTGTATTTTCTCCTCTTCTTGTTCTGTGAGATTCCCCATATTCAGCTACACTTTTACCTTTGTTATCCTCTTGGTATATTTGTATTTGATGGTAAATGTTAGTATGTTGCTGATGACTTATATAATTGTATCCTTAATATATTTGCAGTGAAGTTTATTAACTGATATTTCCAACATAAAATATGCACATCTTTATAGTATTCACATATATTTATTAGCCTATTCTCAGTGTTTTCTTAGACCTGAAAATACTATATTTAGTTTAAGGTGGTTGAGGAGAGGATTGCAGCTTCCGAGTATATTTGTTTGAATATTGTTTACATTGTGTTGATTTTTTTAAGCCATGCTGTACTTAAGTCCACCAAGCTCATATTAATTTAATTAGGTGTTCAGTTTATTTGGCTTCTGTATTTGTAGGTGTTTCAATTTAATCAGCGTATGATCGACTGACACTGGAATCATATGCAAGAATTTAAAAAAAGATGATGTAAACAACTGTAGCCGATTTACTTCTGGCAACATTTCTTCATTTAGGAAACATAGATGATGTGAACCATACTGTACGTATGTGTGTATTAAACCATGCGGTGCTGATTATGCTGTAGTAATGCATATGGTGTTACTATAAGCTCTGCATGCAGTACTAACCAGTCTGATGCTAATAATACTGATATATAATGTGCTGGTTTGTGCATAATTGACCTTGTTTGTGCTAACTCACTGAGTGTAAATGTATATCTCACCAACTTGTGCAGCACTGACACATTTAGCAAAAGACTAAGCCTTACAAACATCCATTCATTACTGAATCCTCTTCTATAACCCTTATGACTCCAGTCCACATACTGGTAATTTATACCTTGTAATCTTATTACATAGTACCCTGTTTACTGTTAAATTTTGAATTACTCCTAAAATGCCAGCCCTAAAAATCCTACTTTGCACTCTGCTAACCAGTTTGTACTATCAAACCACGTAATAGTAATGCATTCAGTGCTGTCTTATTTTGCATTGTTCAGTACTCAACTGTGCATATCTCAAGTACTGCTAACCCAAGCATGCTAACTCACATTGTACTAACTTTATAGTGTTAAAATCTAAAGCAAGCATACATTCAAATGTTGCAACTTTGTATCTATTGTTTCTTAAAGTTTGCTTTAGTTTAATTTATTATAAGTCCGAAAAAATATTATCGATAAATCTGAATCAGCTTAGTGGCTCCACTGATTTGTCTTTCAGTGTGGCTACTAAACTTGATGGTATAAGAAATGCCTCAGTGGGAGAAATGCACTTTAGTGGAAAGTAAAATGTCCGTGATCTATAAAACTCATTATTGCACAGTGTCTGTTTCCTTCTTTTTTCCGCACATAAATGCCCTCACACTGTGTGTTAAGTAAGGGATTCTGCCAGTGATGCACCCTGTACTATAGCTAGTGAAATAAATATGTTTTCTTATAGATGTATGGACAAACTGACAAAAGTACAGAAATGGCTTGCTGTGCCACACAACCCAAGGAATCTCATGACAGATACCATGACTGTAGTACACTGAAACGTTCATGGCCTTAAGTTTAAAGAAGAATAAGAAATTAAAAAGAACTGGGAGAGGACAGAAAGGATTTAGAGAAGAGAAAAAGGCATGTAAAGGGGAGGGAGATTGAATAGTGAGAAAGAATGGAGCCATCTCACACAGAGAAGGTATTATTTCTTTTTTTTTTACTGCACAACAGACAAGAATGAATAAAGCAAGCAGTATTGTACCAGGAGAAGGGATTTAGGTATGAGCTGCCAAATGAGCCCTTTGACAGGAAATATTTGATCCTTTCCTGTTTTTGGTCCTTCGACCACTGCTGATTGAAGTACATGCTTTTGTACTTCAGTGGCATGCCTGTCTCCTGCAGGGTCCCTAGCTCCAGCACTTGCCTGGGATCTAAACAATTTGAATTTCTAATCTAACTTTCAATCTGACCATTTCCAGCACCCCCACCTCCACCTTCACTGCCAAGGGCTCGCTTATTCTTTATCAAAGTGTCCTTTCATGAGAGCCACGTGCACTCCAAAAAGGATTTCTTTACTCTTGGGCTTCCTGATGTTCTGAGGATAAAGTAGCAGCAGCATTCCTGAGACCTTTCATGGCATGGCATTGCAGGCTTCACATTAAAGTTGCATTCTATAATCAGGCTTGAACACTGCAGACCAAACTATTTGTGAACCTGAGTCTCACTGAATACATACAGTACAACTTTCTACCAGCAAAGCAACAGTCATGTTGTTTTTTTGTGACTCAGTAGTTGAAAGCCACTGAAAAATAAATTAAGCTTAAGCATGAGTATATATCACAATTTTCTTTAACTTGTAACTTGTTCAGAACATTTTAAATTATTGTTGTCTTTGCCATTTTGTCAGCTCTGTATTCCCAAACTGCATTTCAGCAGCTTAATTTAAAAAAAAAAATAAGCTACTAAACTAATACACATTGGCCAGTGACATAACTTTATTTTGGGTGGAGTAGCCATTTACTTTTCTTAACAGTATCATTTGCTGTTCAGATGTATTGGCTCACACTGAAGAAAGAAATGTACCTTAATCTGTTTAGTCACACTTTTAAGACATGCAATACAATTTTCAAGGAAAAAAGAACTTAAGTATTTATTGAGGCAGTATTTTTTCTAATAAGTTTTTAAAGTATAAGATCTATTATTTATTGTACTTATTTCTAGAAAAAAATATTTTATTCAGGCTTGCTATCACCATACTGCAACACTGTATTATTTTTAAAGAAAGATGAAGGTTTCAAAGGTCTTAACAAGTTCCAGGTTCCTTCTGCATGCTGGATTACTTCCAGATAGTGCTGCAGTATGCGTCTGTGAAAACACACTGCATTAATCCGACAGCGTTCCATCCACAGTTTGACTCTCAGAAGTGAAGATATTTTTAAAATGTTTACATTGTGATGAGCCATAGCTATGCATCAAAAGAAGAGATTAAAATGGAAGCTCATAAACTTTGCATGGCCAACAGACTAGAATTATGATGAGAAGGAAACAAATGCATTATTATATAGGGGAACACTTATTTCCCAGCAAAGTGTTGCAGTAGCTATCTGCTGCTGAGTGACAAATGGGAAGCATAACATATATTTACAATTTTTAACACATACCTGGAAATGGCTATGTTAATGAAGAATAAGGCATCCCTCTTTGGAGCAAATAAAAGGAAGGGGGGGGTAAGAAAAATACCTATTACTAGGTTAGGTATTTTAACTGTTTGGATCATCTAGTGGCGATTGCACCTTGCAACTGTACCATCAGGTTTCAAAATATCATCACACAAACTACTTCATACAGAAGACAGCATGTGATTCCAAATATTTTTTAAAGATAATCTGCAATGCCACTGAGTAACGACTGCTTGTTGCACCTAATTTTCCCATCCTCGACACACTGTAGTATTCTAGACCATGTTTGGTATTTAGCATTTCACTACTTTCTCTGTCACTGCAGCCCTGTCATATCCATTTATAAGGATCATTACCATTTCTGGTCCATCTTTACCTGCTTGCAGTGCAGTTTTGTTTATCCATTGCACTTTTTTTTGAAGGTGTTTTTTTTAATCTGCTCTTTCCAGCTTCTTATCTTGGCTCTATTTTCTACAAATCTTTTTTTTTTCTAAAAGATTATTCACTCTGCTACATTATTTATATCTTTGAGGTATCTAAAAACTTATTTTATGCTCTTCTCTTTCATTGCCTGCCTTTTCTTCAGGTTGCCATGTTGGAATACTTAGCTTTTCCTTACAATATTGATTTGTCCAGCTCTTTGAACTTAAGGAGAACTGAATATGACTGCAAATTTCAGTAGCAAAAATTGCATAGTACAGAATTATCTGGCCATGCCCTACATATATTGGATTTGCCACCAATAAAGAATCTTAAACTTAACCCCTTTTCTTCCGTAACCCTTGACCTTTACTGAGTTATGTTGAATACCTGCATTGTGCAGGTTCTTAACTTTCCATCATTTACACAGTTGTTTACCACTCTGTCTGTGAAAAATGTTTCTCATGATTCCTTCCCATCTGCTAGCGAACAAGTGGGGGGTCAGCTTTAGTGAATGGTGCTGAAGCACACGTGTCTGTTTGTGTACATGCATCCCCATCAATATGTCATGGTAATATTTAAGCAGTAATAAAAGGTCATGTGTATCTCAGTTCTGGTTCCTATTTATTACTTAGTAACATTGAGATATTATGGTGTGCAGATGCAAAATAAACTGGTGATAAGGCCAGCTCATGTGCAGAGGCCACCTCTGAATTACGGAGGAAGCAAAATTGACTGAAAAAGGATAAAAAAAAGCATGCTGAGATGCATCATGTTGATCAGATTTATCTACATTATATTACATTGTATAATATATTTTTAGTAATTTTAAAGATAATGCATGACAGTTTTCTGATACTGCTGTGCACATGCTTTTAAAAGGTAACGGCTGCAAAATGTACACATCCAGGAAACTTACTAATGGTTACTATTGTATCTGTTGTTCAAAAAAGGGTAGCATGAAGAGATTCTTATATAAGTGAGCTGGTTAGTGGCAATGTATACTGACTTTTGGCATTAAAACTAATGAATGAATACTAGAAACATTTTATGTGCTACCAAACTGTGTAAAGCAAAATGAAACCATTTTCATGTATTGGTGAAGGCAAATCTGAAATACGTGTAAGCAAAAAATAGACTTTGTAAGTGTATATTAGTACAAAATGATGATTAAATGTCAGTGTACATTAAAGGGCTGATGTACTAATTTAGGTATAGCATGTAGGCTAAATGTGCAGGACGTGTTAATACTTTTCATGTTACCATGGAAGATCCAACACTATAAGCCAGGGCCTGCCTTATCCATACACAAACTAGGTAACCACCTAGGGCATCATTCTTTTAGAGTAATTTTTTTCCCTTTTAATTTTTAATTTAAATTATTTTTTTTAATTTATTTTTTAGAGCATCGAATCCTATAAGTAAATACATAAAAGTGCTCCTACTTGAAAGAAAATGCACCCATGGATATTGGGCGCTTGGGGGGCAGTGCTGCAGCTGAATTGACATTCAAGTCAAGTCTCATTGTTAGCTTAAATGTTGCAAGGTCATTAGAGTACACACCTTGCAACATTCAAATATAGGCATGAAGTCACCAGAAGGGTTTTTAATGATGGATGGAGGTTAAAGTCAGGAACATTCTACATAATTCTGAATGGACAGAAATGGGAAGAATGAACAGCAGAGCCAATGAGATAAGTGTTACATGTAATACCTTGTTTGCAATAATGTCACTGGTAGAGATCAACCAGATTTTTGTGGCAATCTTTCTGGTTTCTGATTTGTGTGGGCAGTTAGAATGAGGGGAATGGTGCTGTGAGGTAAGTGTTACTGTTTTTACAGTGCTGGCACTGATCAACCATGTATTTTGGTCAGTATTTCTGGCTTTTGTGATTTGTGTTGGGATGAGGGGAATGGCATGGTAAGAAGTTTAATTCCTCTTTTTTTACAGTAATGTTGGTAGTGATCAACCAGATATACTGGGAAATATTTCTGGCTTTGTGATTTGTGGGGGCAGTTGGGATGAAGAGAATTGTGCTGTGAGTTAAGTATTGCTGTTTTTACAGTAATGATAGCAGTAATCAGCCAGATAATTTGGGAATTATTTTTCTGTCTTTCAGATTTGTGTGGAGAAACTTGGATTTGAATACTTTAATGTATGGCAATTTGTCTGTGTGGACTGTAGAGGTGAAATAGTAATACATGCCCATCGGACGTCATGACTATAACTACTGTGTGGGTTGGCTGGATGAAAATAACTGACCTCCTTGTCTTTGTTCAGTTTAAACAATCACTATCTGGCTTTAAGGGACTTGTGTGCTTCTGTGAGGAATTAAGATGGACTATTTAATTGGACATCTGATATGCACAGAGTAGGTATAATTGTTACGGCTGTCTTTTGTGGAAGTAAATGGCTGGCTGCCTGCTGCCGTTTGCTTTTCATGTTGACTTTGCAGGACTAATGTCATTATGTGAAGTGGCAGGCAATATTTTAATGTGTGGCAAATGTTTGGTAAAAAGGTCAGGTCCATTACACTGCCATCCCTTTTATCACAAACAGACAACTGAACTATATATAGAAGTGTCTAATACTTGCTGAGTGGGGGGTTGGATGAAAGTTGTTGAACCTGCTGTCAATTGCTCAGTTTCACAGTCATCTTTCAAAAAATAAGATAAATGCATAGAATACCCAGACCTTCAAAAGTTCTAGGGGCTGGTGACTCCCACACATCAAGGCTGTATAAGTGGATTTTTCAAATGTGTTAGTAATCGCCTCTGCCCTAAACCCCACCTAGTCTAAAGCCAGCCCTCCTTATAGGTGTATACAGAAGGTCGCTGTACTTGTGTGGGGGGCTGTTGACATTGTCATTATTTCTTTAACATTTCTCCCAAATCTCAGAAGTCAGTATATCTCATGTTTGGATGGGGACATCATGGTCATTATTTCTGAAACTCAAATGCCTGTCATTATTTAGTAAAGTCAGTCCTCATTGATTTGCTAAAAAAATCCTGGAAACCACAAATTTCATGAGGAACAGACCAAAAATATGAGGCAAAAATCTGGGCATTCTGCAAAAATCTATACAGTTGAGAGGTATGTGTGTGTCTGTTTGCCTGCCTTTGTGTGTATATGTTGTGTATATTTTGAAAACATACAGCAGAGACTGCTCTTTGAGAAAGATTTGACACTTTTCCAGGACTTAAACATGCAGTATGTATGGAAATACGGCAATAAAGGTTCCTAAATTTATTTCATGTTCATGTATAAATTTGAGTATGGAGGAAGTGCAATATAATTAGGTATATGCCTTTAAATTTTCAAATTTTACAACAGATTTTGGCGCCAAATACTGTTTAAATACAGAGGATGTGTATACAAGAGTTGTTCTGAGGAAGTCTGCTGTAAGCAGATGAAAGCGCTAAACTTTTGGTTTTATTATTTTTTTGGTTTCATGTTGTTACGTTTTATGTAGACCTGTGTGTAGTGTTGTTGTGGATTAAATATCAGGTGGTGAACATCAGAGGATCTGTGGAACCTTTATTGCCGTATTCCAGCAAGCCGGTGTTTGTTTTTGATCAGTTTTACCCACTTTATCGATTTTCTCAGTATGTATGGAAATAGCACTCAAAGTCGTATTAGAATTAAAACTAGATGTAGGTGCGTTTAGTACTTACAGAATGCCTACTAAGTGTTTTATACTACACGCATGTTTTTGGAGTGGCAGAATATCCAGTTAAGCTGATATATGTTGGTTTTAATAAAAAGACTGTAGAAAATGACAAAATAAATGTACTGAAATAATGTGCAAGTAGATAAATGAAAAAAACAAACTGGTAAATGTGTGTAATAGCATGCCATATCACTCAGCCTCTTAGTTCTAGAATTAGTACCAAAACAAAACATCAGGGACAATTTTTGAATATCTCTGATATTCATCCAGGATAACACATGTTTTCATTGGCATTCATTTTCTGAAGAATATGACATCTAATTCTACTGACTGGCATTATTTAATTACAATAATTCTCAGAGATTCGGTAGTCAAATCTTAATTTTATGAAGGACAGATCAAAAATATGATGCAAAATCAAGGACATTTTGCAAAGTCAGGAACAACTAAAAAAAATGTCTTCAGATACAGGAAGTAATGAGGTTAGATAGAATGGAAGATGGGTACAGACCATGAACCTTATGACCTGATGTGCGTTGAGATGTGCAATATTTCATTTCACTGAGTCAGTCTGACTAATGAATTGACCTGTAGAATGAATTTAACAATTCAGCTCCCTTATAGGCTCCCATTTGCTGTTTTCCATCTGTCCCACAAATTTTGGAATGACTTTGTGGATTACTTCTCAAGCAGCCACATTAGAACACATGCAACGAGTCAGCAGGGAAGAAAAACTTTGTCAAACTTAGTGAGAAAATTGTTTCCACAGCCTGCTTTCTGTGCTGTCTCCTTTCCCTCCTGACCTCTCACATTGATGCCTGCTCTTACACTTTTTCTGACATCATTTTATGTTCATATATCATACCACCTTAGTCTCTTTTATCTGTGAGTGACAACTGATTCTCTCCATCCCACATACCTTTATGATTGCATTTCACTGAACTTTCTTCAGAAGTCTCTATCCTCTTCTCTTGAAGAATCTCCAGTACTTTGTACTATATTCCATTTATGACCTCGTTGTCTGGTATAGCGAGGTCTTTACTTCTTCACTTCTTGAATTAAAACCACTTAAACTGAATCTTACTCTTTTATTTCCTGCTGGTGCAGCTGTCTCGCTTCACTTTGGATGGTTTCAGCTAGGCGTGGTAAGTACCTTAGAGTGCTTTTATCCTCTTTTTGTTATAAATCCAGCCCTCACAAATGATACTGCAAGCCAGTGTGCCTTTGCCCTAAGTGAAGAATTTATCTCCAATGAACATTAACTGTTATCTCTCTCTCTCTCTCTGTCTTCACTTATTTAACCTCTATGTGTCCTTCATCAGTCTTATCCCATTCTACTGCCTTTGTCCTTGTCTCTGTCATCTGCAAAAATGCTAATTCTGTTTACCATTCTCACAGAGGTGTTTAAAGTGAAACCTTTGAAAAGTAATGGGCCTAAGGCATATCCCTATATGACTCCCATAGTTACCATTCTGGCATTGTACATTTTATCATAACTCTTTGTCTTGATTTTCAGTCATAAAGCAGTCCTGTTTTTTAATCTTGTTCCCATCACTATATATTGCAACTTTTCTTACACACATGCATAGTGCTGAACTAAGGCCTTCCTTAAAATTCAGATAAATCACAAGCATCTGTCTTGCTATCTGTTAACCAAGTTATAGGAATAGAACACGTGTCAAACAGCTCCTTTTAGCAGTGAGTCCATGTTGATGGCTATTAAACTTATAAGCCTCCAGCTGCATGTTTTTCACCTGCCAGTTATGTAATAACGTGCATATTGTCCTCCAATCTTCAAGTGCTTTTCCAATGGCTAGAGGTGTTTAAAAAGTCTACATTAGTGGTTCCATTTATTCCATTAACACAATTCTTCAGAAATGTATAAGGCAGCTTATCTGCCCTTTGAGCCTCATCCTTAACTCTGTTTTCTCTCTGCCATGTTCCTCCCAGTCCTGCTATTCATCTAGTGTTCTCCATATTAGTTTTAGCAGCCTCAGAAATTTGCATTGTCTGTCTTTTACTCTGGTCAGACTGTTCAGACTGCTACATGGTATTTATTTACTTCGGCTTGCTATTAGACATCCTTCATCTCCCTTACATGCTAATTCACCTTAGTCTCTTCCTTTCTAACTTTTTTTAGTAATATCAGACATTATTTGCTTTCTTGAGGCAGTCGGCCAGCTCCTTCTCAGTTTGTTTCTTTGCTACATTTACTTCCTTTGTCATTTTGAAGGACTCGTAGTTTCCAAAATGTCTCAATAACAGTGTCTAACACCCCTATGGAAGTCATCCCCCATACCACGCTACTAGGCACAATAATTGATAACCTGAAATTTAACTTACATGTGCAACAGGCTATCAAAAAAAAATACCAAAAATTAGGGGAACTCCATCTATAAAAAAAAACTACTTTACTGATTCATCCAGGAAACTGCTGGCCTCTACACTCCTAATCTCTGCTTTATTATATGGTTCCTCAGTACTGCTTAACCTTCCAGCCTCCTCCTAAACTAAACTGGTACTACAGTAAAATAACAAAATGTGTCACCAACTCGTCAAAGAGAACCCATCACTGCTTAGCCCTGAAAACAGCTTGATTGGCTTGAATTACCTTTGCAGCTCACACACAACTACTCCTATTCCACAAATTAATACACAAACCTGAACAAAGCAAAACCCTACAAGACTTACTGGATATATGTACTCCTACTAGGCCACTTCAATCTGGAAACAAAATGCTCCCCACTACCTAGAAACCACACCTGTCAGCAGGAACCTCTCTCTGTTCCAGCTATTTAGCCCACTCCTTGAACTTTACCCTATTATTCTTTTCCAATTCCAAAACCAATCTAAAAAATATCTGACACCTGGAACTGTACGTGCAGAACCCTCAAAACAGATGCATGGCCACCTACTCACTATACCATGCCTTTCTCACTCTATATTTACTAACACCTCCATATTTTACCGGGTAGTAATAGCCTAACATCAAAAGAAGCTCTCAGTCTAATGATACCATATTTCTAATGTGTGCGCTTCTACCTCTTCAGCCAACACCTAATGCTATTTGTTTTCAGCTCTCTTGTCCTTCCTTAACATTCTCATCTTTCTTACAATAATCAGTGGTCTATCTATGTCCTTAATTTTCCCTCCTGCTCATTACTCATCCTCATCCCATTCTTTACATCTGTCTATTAGCCGAATACTCTATTATTTTTTACCTCCATACATTATTAGAAATATAATCAATATTGTCAATAAATGTGTATTAGTTTACTTGACAATGGCCATCCATGTCTGCAGTGTGTCTTTGTAGTTGTAGTACATATTGTATTCTTGATCAATTTATTCTAGTAATCTTTCTGTAAATGTATTTAAATCTGTTTGTGTTTATCTGTTGTGATGATTTTCTCCCTTGGGTATAATTATTTATCAGCTACTGTAAAATGTTTTATGCATATTTTTATGGAGCCTTTCTCCCCAACTCATTGTAAAGTAATCTGTGAAGTGGCATTTCTCTCATTGTATATGATTTCTCAATTACTGTTTAAATGTTTTTGAATCTGTTGATGGGCTTTTCTCCCTAGGCCTCTGCTTTTAAATGATGTATTGGATCAGTAGAATATTCCCAGTTTTCAAAGGACAAACAAATAAAAATAAATAAAAACTTCCTCTCTTCCAATTACGACCCTCTCACTTATATCAGTTATATGTCTTTTATTTAGCTCTAATAGTTATTCTTCCATTTGTACTGCCAGACTGGCCGCCTCATTTCTTTTTTCTCAGTATTGTACTTAAACCCTTAAGAACTCAATGCAGAATCTTTCCCACCCCTTTTTTCCAGTAATCATCTAACTCATGTATGACACTATCCTTCAATTCTGTCTAATTTATCCATTTAATACCAAAGCTTTTATTTTTTATTAGGGGTTTGGCAGTAAGTCTCCATCTGATAAACATCCCACCTATATGATCGCTGTTGGCTAATGCTAATTTTTCAGTGAACATCTTTAATTCCATTAGTAGTTGTTGAACAGTGTCCAATATTTTATCCTTCCTACTATAGTCATGTACAAAATAACTTAGCACTCCATGAGAAAAAAATTAATTCATTGTCTTTTCTCTTAACCATCTAAAACAATGAGTGAGAAGGTCACTGAAAAACCAATCAGTAAAAACAAAATGAAAACTCCAGCAAAGCTAGAACTTCTACTGAGTGACCTCCCAAACCTCTTGTATCAGATGCACATGGGATATATCCAAATGATCCTTAAGAACATCAAGTGTTTCAGCTAATTGGCGATTCTGAATGCCCATGACTTGTTTCATCATTTTAATGGACAATTTCAGGCCAATAAAGCCAAACCGCACTAGCTGTGGATATGCATATTTCGGCCTTGTTATGACCTCATCGGCACAGCACAAGCAGAGTGTTTGACTAAGCATAAGAAACACAGGGCTGTTATACCCAACTAATGTCCATTATCATTAGGGTCGCTGCAAAAATATCCCAAATAACAAACTAAAACAATGAGTGAGAAGGTCACTGAAAAACCAATCAGTAAAAACTAAATGAAAACTCCAGCAAAGCTAGAACTTCCAATGAGTGACCTCTCGAACCTCTTGTATCAGAGGCACATGGGATATATGCAAATGATCTGGCCTGAAATTGTCCATTAAAACGGCGAAACAAGTCATGGGCATTCAGAATCGCCAATTAGCTGAAACACGTGATGTTCTTAAGGATCATTTGCATATATCCCATGTGTCTCTGATACAAGAGGTTTGGAAGGTCACTCAGTGGAAGTTCTAGCTTTGCTGGAGTTTTCATTTTGTTTTTACTTTCTCTTAACCATGGAATGTGGAAAGTCATAGTCTGTTTCCACTAAACTATGATCCCTTATTAATATAGTTTTTTCTTTGTCTTTTCTCCCAGTTTTACTTCTCTTGCCATCCTTATCCCTTGCAATGTTTATTCTGTATTATTCTATAACAAGTTCTACACCATTAATGTCAGCATACTTGTTTTATTTTCTGACTTATGCTGATCATCCTTTTTCATCAAGTGCTAATAATCTTTATTATCCTTTACATTTTATATCCTTATATTGACTGATACTCCATGCCTGTCTTTCTCTAACCTGTGTTCCTTGAATGACTGATATCCTAGCTCCAGCATATCCCAGTCTTCCATCAGCTCACACATTACTTCTGTAATACCAGTAATATCCACACCTTCTAAATATACTGCCATCAGGATATCAGCTACTTTCCTTTCCAGAGTCCTTGTATTACATTGTTAAATTTGCCAGACTTCCTTCAATTCATTTTTACCTTCATACCTACTGTCTAAATACCTTGTTTTGTTTACTAAATTTGTAAAGCTGCAGCCCTCCTTCCATGTTTTGTAGGTTGATGAATTTGTAGTAGGGCCACTGCAATTCTTTTACATGCTTCTTCTGTCTGTAAGGCCTAAGTTTAAGTTTAAAGGACTCTGTTCACCCATCAAGGATGGCTTTAATGAGCATTATGTAGCTGCTTTGTTTGACTTGGTGTGAGGGTTTATTCCATATGTAGGGACTCATTTGAGAATGATATCTATCCTACCAACATGTTCTGTTAATATCTCAGTATGGTCTTTGAGGGGGTATTGGTGGTTTTCCTGGTTTTTTTTAAACATATAAAGTGTTAAAATGTCAAGTAGGATTGGGTCCTTCATAGCTTTATAAACGAGGCCGAGTCTATAAGGAATGGAGTGCAATGTCAGGGCTTCTTTATATTTTTGTTTAACTTAAAGAGCTCATACCATGAGATATGGTTTCCCAAAGAGTACAATACTATATTTTTTGTATAGAGTTTAAATCCTTGTTGTTTACACTAGAAACCAGTGTGGGATAAGCACTTATGCAGGATGAGGCTATCAGTTGTAGATGTGATGACAGTGGCATGTCCACAGTTGTCACCAGCCTTTGTCAGCCAGAGATCCGTGGACATCAAAAACATTTATGCTGAAAAGGCACAGGCCCAGTATGAAATGCTGTGAGATGCTACTGGATACAAGTCTTTTAAAGGAGACTGTCCTTCCAATTCTAAATGCGAGCAGTCTGTATGTGGTCAGTTAGCTGTCCATTGGGTTACTATTTAGGTGGACAAGTTTATAAATATTACCAGAGAGTAAAATATCTGCTGGTCAGTGGCCTTTGCTAGATTCATGTGGAAAGTGAGCACTGATTGGCCACTGTCCAGTATTTCAGTTATTTTCTCAAAGAAGTTTACAAAGTTCAGTAAACATGACAAAAAAACAGATTGGTTTTGGTTTTGGGATTACAGGCTGCCAGTATCATTATTTATGAGTTACATAATGATATATTTCAATACTTTACAAGTAACACTAAATGGTGTATAGTTTCCAGGGTTTGTGGTACGGCCACCTTGTTTAGTGGTACCAGTATGACCATTCTCCAAGCTTCAGACTTCTATCCTGTAGACCTAGTAAAACTAAATAGAGCTAAAATGGAAGCAATAAGTCTGTGTTTAGTGCTGACATGTACACAGCCTGGTATGTTTTCTGGACACACAAACTATTGTTTTGCTTTTGGAAAGGCATTTAGGACCTGTTCAGGGGTAATTTTAGAAAGAAGAGTCTGATTTTTGATGTGAGCAGGAAAACATTTGAACTAAATGTATCCATGAGGTTATTGTCCCCAGGGTTAACGTAGGTAATATTATTTGCCATCATCTTGCTGCAATGTTGAGTATTACTTTTAAGATTCCTAACACAGTTAAAGAAGGCTTTAAGGTTATATTTGAAAGTGGGCAGTACTGAGTTTTTATCTTGCTTACAAGTTTTGACCTTACATTTGAGTTCTTTGCAGTTTTTTTTTTTTTTGAGATTACGTATAGAGTAGGATGATTTCTGTTTGTTCTTTCATGCCAAATGTTTTTCCTTTTGCTGTAGAGTTTGTTTATTCTATGGATCCACAATAAGGGCCTGTTCTTGAATTTGTCATCATACTTATGGCAGATGACAATAGAAGCTTCAGTGCATGAGTTGAGATGGGAGTAAAACATTGGTCATATAAGTGTCTCCTTTTTATTTATTTTTTATTTTACATTTGTTAACCGGGGGTGTCTGACTGAGCCAAAAAGGCCCTTTTTCAGCAGAGGCCCAGGGAGAAAAGCTCCACAAAAAAAAATTACAGACACATTTAGTTATTTAGACATAATCAGTACACATACAAATTACAAGAGACATGTTTTTACAGTGGTATGTGGCACAAACAGTTACAGTGGAGGGAACAATCAAAAAAATATTAATTTTAAAAAATAAAGGTAAGTAATAGATTTGTGGTGTACGGCTGAACTTTGGAATGTAGGTAGAATACATACATAGTACACAGGTACAGTACATACATTGTAGATTAGCCAGTGTTTGTGAGTAAGATTGAAAAACTATTATCAATTGCTCTAGACTTAGTATGTATATGTTATCCGCTTTCACTAGCCTGGGGAGCAATCACGGCACTGCCAACTTTGCTTGAGATGTTGCCTGATGAGGTCTTTAAAGGAGGCTTTGGATGATGTGTTTTGAATGCTAGTAGGGACAGAGTTCCATTTTTTAGCCACCGAACTACTATATAGTGCATCTCCAAAGCTATTGTAGCTGTTGGTGACTTTTAGTAGTAGTTTGCTTGATGATCTAAGAGGCCTTTTGGCTGAATGATGTTGTACTAGGTTTTTGAGGGCAGGACACTTATTGGGGAGGTAATAGATAGAATGACAGAGGCAGAGCTGATTGTAGGTTAGGAGGTTGGGCAGTTCAAGCCAGTGGAGCTGTCTCAAAGCAGTACAGTGATGAGTTCTATATGAGCAATTTGCAGCAAAGCGGGCAATTCTGTTATAGCAAGCTTCCAATTTGCTTAGTTCAGTTTTGTTGAGATTAGTCAGAATGGGAGATGCATAGAGTAGGGTGGATAGAAGTTGGGAGCGAGCATTGGCTGATCTTGTGTTGTTAGTAAGAAATGGTTTGATACGGTAGAGTGACCCCAGTTTGGCATGTACTTTTTTAATAGTTAAGTTCAGATGACTATCAAATTTTAGGTGGGAGTCTATGGTTATTCCCAATAGCTTAGCCTGTGCCACTGGAGCAATTGGAGTAGCATTTGTGGAGTAGATAGTGAATTGACTGTTAGTGTTTTTGTTAGAACTGGTTATAATCATAAGCTGAGTTTTCTTTGGATTGAGGATACATTGGGCTTTGGTAAGGTAGTTTTCAATGTCAGAGAATGCTAGTTGAGTTGTTTGCAGGAGGGTGGGAATGTTTTGTGCAGCACAGATTAAGGTAGTGTCATCTGCATACTGAATTATAGATGCATGCTGTGTGGAGGTGTGGAGGTCATTTGTGAAGACTGTGAATAGTAGTGGTCCTAAGATAGAACCCTGTGGGACTCCTATAGTTATGGGCAGCTGAGGAGAGAGAATTTTCCCATTTCACAGCTTGGTACCTGTCAGTTAAGTAGCTTTGGAACCAGGTAAGAGTGGAATTAGATAGATGATATTGGTTTAGTTTGTTTAGCAGGATTTGGTGTGAGACTGTGTCAAATGCTTTGGGCATATCCAAAAAAAGAGTTGACACTTGCAGGCCTTCATTTTTGAGATGGTTTACTGTGTCTGTGAAGCAGAGGAGAGCTGTAGTGGTACTATGGGCAGGTCTGAAACCATGCTGAGTAGGTGACAGGATGTTGCAGTCTAGGAGATAGTTTAGCATCTGGGTATGGATGCATTTTTCTAGGATTTTGGCCAGGGGGGAGTAAAGCAATGGGTCTGTAGTTATTAAGTTCAGTGGAGGTCCCGCCTTTATGTATGGGTGTAACATAGGATATTTTCCAGAGTTTGGGCACATAGTTTTCAACAATTGATCTGTTTATGAGAGTGGAGACTGGGATAGCAATAGCATCTGCTGTAAGTTTCAAGAAATAGCTGGGGAGTAGGTCGGCTGCTGTTGATGAGGTTTTTAGTTTGGAGAGCATGCTTTTGATTGAAGTGGTGGAAACTGTTTTGAGGGTAAAGCTTGTATTAGTGTTATTTGTGTTGGGGGGGATAGTGAGGAAAGAACTGTCCTGTGATACTAAGGATAGAATTGAGTTCACAAAGTGGGAGTTGAATTGTGTTTCGATGGGAACTTTAGTGTCAGGGGTGGTTGGTTTGGGGGTAACCTTTTGGGTGGATTTTAGTAGCTGGTTTACATTTTTCCAAAATTTTTGCGGGTTGTGTTGGTATTTAGTTTGTAATGTTTGTAGTAGGATTTTTTGTCCAGCCTAATGCATTTTTTTGCACGGTTGCGCAGTTCTTGGTACTTAGTTAGGCTTTGTGTTTCTTTGTTTTTTTGATAGTAACGCCAGGCAGTGTCTCTGGACTTGAGGATTTGTTTGGTTTCTTTACTGAGCCAGGGGTTTGTAGAGGTTCTAACCTTGATTTTGTGCAATGGAGCGACAGTGTCTAGGTGTTGTAAAAATTTTTTGTTGAAATATGCTACAGCCTGGTCAAGTGGGAGGGTTTTTAGGGTGGTCCAGTCACAGTTGCACAGTAAAGTGTTGAGGACCTCAGGAGAGAATTTTTTTGTGTTTCTAGTGGATATATAGTTAGTGGTTTTGCATATGCTTGTTCTACTATGTATAAAGTATATTATGTTGTGGTCACTTAAGGTGTCTGGGAGACTGCCTGTGTGAGGGTACAATGTGGGGTTGCTAGTTAGGACCCAGTCAAGGATGGATTCCCTTTTAGATTTTTTATCACACCTAGTTGGAATTTGGACTAGCTGCTGGTAGCCATGGAGATTTATTAGATTACTTGGTGGTTCTGATATACAGGTGAACCAATCTAGGTTGAAGTCCCCAGAATAAGGGTTTCTTGTGAGTATGTGGAAGAACACCAGGATAAGAAGTCTTCAAGGCTAGCAGGTGTATTACCAGGTGGAATATAGATCACAATTGTGGTGATGACCTTTTTAGGGTGAAGTTGAAGTTGTGAGATAAGTATGTCCCAATTATTGGGGGAGGGGTAGGAGTTTGGTAATTGATGGACAGTTAAGTTGGACTTGTAGAGTAAGGCAGTTCCACCCCCTTTACGAAGTGGTCTGTCTTGTCTAATGATATTGTAGCCGGTAGGGAGAACTTCTGAGTTAGCTATGTTTTATTTAGCCAGGTTTCTGTTAAAGCAACTATGTCTGGGGAGTAGTGTGCTATTGTGGCCTGGAGTTCAGGTATTTTATTTTGATACTTCTAATATTAATATTTAGCATTAAAAGATGGTTGGTTTTGCTGCTGTTGTTGATTTGCCCAGGGATGAAGAAAGTGGGGGTGTTATGTTCTGACATTTGTGTTGGAGCAGTTTGTGTTGGACAGGATGGATTTGGGCCTGGGTTGGGGTGGATATCCCCACTTATGGTGAGCCTGGAGTTAAAATGGTTATACAGATGTTGGAGTTTGGTGAGGAGTGTGAGAAAGTATTGTGGTTTTTGGAGTAGGAATGAAAGCATATGTGTTTAGTTCTGAATTGGTCCGTTATGTAGTTCTTGAATAAGTGTGGGCAGATATTATTATAATGTGTGGTGTCTGTGTATGAGAGTGCATAATGTAGTGTTGTGCTACTAAGTTTAGGGATATTGCTAGAGTGATAACTTGTGGTGTAAAGAATTATGAGAAGACAGACTAGATTTAGTTGTGTGATAGTCATGGTTATAAAGTTTATGTTGTTTCTAGGTGGGGGGTCTGAATAGGAATTATAGGGTTGCACTATATGTGGATGGGGAAGTAGTGTGGGTGATGCAAAAAATGCCTAGTGGGAATGAGAGTGATTGGGAGTATTTTGTGTGGAGCAAGTTGGTGTGGTTTAATGTGATATGACTTGAGGAGCTGTGATTGGTGGAGGTGATGTGAGGGTGAGCTGTGGGTGTGGCTATGATTACTATAAATGTAGAGGTAGTGGGGGCGGGAGGGAATAGGGGGCAGGGCAGGGGAGCAGAGAGAGCCCGAGCGTTAGTGAGGGCGAACGGAGTGGGGCAGAGCCAGAGCCAACCAAGGCAAGAGAAAAAAGTAAGTATTACTTTACAAATCGGAACACTTTTAAAACAAATTCCTGAGGTCTAATGGCTTACCGGCTAGCAGAATGTAAAATACACGAACCACAAACTTGGTAAAAGACAAATAAAAAAAGTGCCAAATAATCCAAAGAGCCGAAAACCTTAACGCTCTTTTATTTTGAATAAAATACAGCGTTTTCGCTACCAAAGTATAGTAGCTTCTTCAGAGGCAAGAAAACACGTTAAAAAAGGCGCCAAGCCATTTTATAATAAACACAAATTGTTTCAATTAAAATTTTAAGGGGCAATTGATGCTCTCAAAATCCCCGTTTTTTTAAAAACATACACTCATAGAAACAACCACCTTTTCAGAATATCTAAATAAATGATCTTCACACTAAATGACAATAGAATAAACTCATAAAGTTAACATTACTATTATATGTGTTAATAAAATAAAAAATTTACACTTTATGGGAATAGTAATTCTAATAGTTTAAAATTATGTTAAATTAACTAATATGTGTATCTAAATAGCCCTTCTTCAAATTGTACTTTTTAACGTAAGTAGGACCTATATTTTAATACCGGAGCGATGTTACAGCTCTCATTTAACCCTGGAAGGTTAAAGGCATTCAATCTAAGTTGCCATTCTAACTCAGAAATCTCCAACAATAAAGAAGTAGGACCACCTCTAAAAGGTCTATGTACACAATCTATGCCCATAAAAACAAAGTTATGGCCCGAATTTATTTCAACATGCTTTGCTAGGGCATTTTCACTCTTATTGTTTCTTATGGCATAGATGTGCTGATATATGCGCTCTCTGAGTTTCCTGTCAGTTTTACTGACATAATATGCCGGACAGCAAACGCAGAAAGCCACATATATAACAGATTTTGTTTGACAATTTATCCTACTACTGATTTCATATTTTTTCTGTCCTATGTTGAAGGAATTCCCTGCACGTATCACATGACACCAGTTGCATGCTCCACAAGTGAAGCAGCCTCTGGTTCTTGTAAAACATGTTTGCTTAGACTGGTTTCTTTGTAAAAGCTCCTTTATGTTAGTACCTCTTCTAAATGTAATCTTTGGTTTAGTCCCTAATTTCTCAACCAAAAAAGAATTATTGGTAATGAAATACCAATTTTTTTCAATAATTTCTGTGATTTGCCTAGAGTTCAGGTTAAAGTTAGTTGTAAAACTCAAAGAAAATTCCTTAATGAAATTCTCATTGCTAGTAACTAAAGGCAAATCATTTATTTGTGCCTCTGTTGTATTAACTTCACATTCAGGAAGCACACTGTTTTTCTCATAAAGTAATGGCCTAAAGAATCCCCTTTCTCTCTTCCTAGATACTTCTACTACTAGTTCCTCCACCATGGTCTTTGGATAACCACGGTTGGTAAAGAAACATGTTAGTAAGCCACATTCACTTTCAAAGTCCTTAAGTTCACTACACATTCTAACCGCCCTAACTAATTGGCCCTTAATTATAGCTCTTTTTAACTTAAAGGGATGGGCGCTAGTATAGTGTAAGAAACTGTTCACATAAGTGTCTTTCCGAAAGATAGATGAGACAAACCTATGGTTGTTTAGATCTTTTTTAAGTTTAACATCCAAATAGTCCATCTCATTTTCGGCAAATTTGAAAGTGAATTTTAAAAAGGAAGTTGTCTGGTTGAGAAAATCAACAAATAATTGGGCTACCTGACCATCGCCTTTAAACAAGATGAAAATATCATCCAGAAACCTGGTGTAGTAACCTATTTTTTCTTTCCAGTCTGGATGATTGAGAACGAACTCCCTCTCCCAAAATGCCATGAATATATTGGCCACTATGGCACCACAGGGGGAGCCCATTGCTACTCCTCGTTTCTGGATGTAATAGTCTTTGTCAAAAATGAAAAAATTCGAAGACAAAACAATGTCTAATAATTCCGTAATATTGTGTATTTCAGTTCTAGGAGCTTTTAATTCAATCAGCAGTAGTTCCAACCATTCAATAGCCTCTAGATGTGGAATAGAGGTATATAAGTCGACTACGTCGATTGTCAAAAAATTATAGGAATTATCAAAACCTATATCATTAATAGTTGTAAGAAAGCTCCAAGAGTCTTTGCAAATACTAGGGACCATTTTAAGGTACTTGGATAGTAAAAAATCTATATATTTTGCTGAAGGGTAAGAAATCGAAGACTTTCCATCGACCAATGCTCTCATAGGAGGGTCAACAAGGCTTTTATGCAGCTTAGGTATACCAAACATTACCGGAGTTCTAGGTTGGGAAATGTTGATATACTCATAGGTGTCTAAGTCTATTCTTCCTTCTATAAACAAGTCCCTGTAATATCCCTTAATTCTATTAATGCTAACATTCATTTCGTTAAGAGAAGAAATGCTATAAGCTGAAGAATCCAAGACTCTTAACATTTTTTCATTATACTGGTCAGTCTCAAAAACAGCCAACCCACCCCCTTTGTCAGGTTTCATAAACCTGACAGAAAGGTCTCTTAAGTGGTTCAAGGCTTCCAATTGTTCTCTAGTGATGTTAAATCTGTTTTTCATACCGTCTTGGGCTTTTTTAAGATGCCTAATATCCAATTCGCAAGCATTCTCAAAAATTCGTAAACCTACATGAAGTGGAGGATTAAACGTACTTAATAATTTTAGTACTGGAACATCATTTACTGTAGGATTACTAAATAATAATTTCAAGTTTAGCTTGCGAACGTAGCACTTTAAATCTATCAACACCTTAACAACATCAAAGTGTTTAGATGGGACAAAAGTGTTACCAAGGGCTAAAAGTTCTATTAGTTCTGGTTCAAAAACCAACGTAGAGTAATTGTATATGGTAAAGTTTCCCTTCCTGTTCTTCAAAATATGTGGAATCTCCAAATTGGAACCTGGGGGAGTATTAAAACCTATTTCCTCCATTTCGTATTCTTTTTCTTGAAACCTTGATTGCCCTGGTTCACTAAAAAAGATTGATTGCCTTTGTTGGTGCTATTTTCTGGTATATCACTAGACTGGTTTTGTCCATAAGAAACAGTATTACCTGCTTTGTTCCTGTTTCTATTACTTCGTCTAACAGTATTAGAATTTCCAGGAACTACATTTTCTGTTTCATTAATGGATCTTTCCTGATTTGTTTCATGCATCTCAGTTGTACCTAGGACATCAGCAACATTAACATCTTGTACCAAGTTTAATTTAGGGTAGGCTTTATTCTGCCCATAAGCTTGCCTATCCCTAAACAGTTTCTTGGACTTTTGTGATTTTATCTTTACCATGTATGCATCAATACTTGAAAATATGCGTGCATGGTCAAACTTAAACTTAATGAAGTTAATGTTTGTCCTGATGTCCTGGTCAATCTGGTTAACTTCTACAGTAAGCCTTTCTATGTTGTTAGAGTAATGTTTAACTATCAAATCTAAAAGCTCCATGCCTTGTTTTTGAAACAAAGCTTTCAAGTCAACCAGAAATGCATTATCAGTTATTACATTGGAAGGGCAAAAGTTGTTCCTAAGCCCCTGGGAATAGTAGAATTTTTTCATTTTTGACAAAGACTATTACATCCAGAAACGAGGAGTAGCAATGGGCTCCCCCTGTGGTGCCATAGTGGCCAATATATTCATGGCATTTTGGGAGAGGGAGTTCGTTCTCAATCATCCAGACTGGAAAGAAAAAATAGGTTACTACACCAGGTTTCTGGATGATATTTTCATCTTGTTTAAAGGCGATGGTCAGGTAGCCCAATTATTTGTTGATTTTCTCAACCAGACAACTTCCTTTTTAAAATTCACTTCCAAATTTGCCGAAAATGAGATGGACTATTTGGATGTTAAACTTAAAAAAGATCTAAACAACCATAGGTTTGTCTCATCTATCTTTCGGAAAGACACTTATGTGAACAGTTTCTTACACTATACTAGCGCCCATCCCTTTAAGTTAAAAAGAGCTATAATTAAGGGCCAATTAGTTAGGGCGGTTAGAATGTGTAGTGAACTTAAGGACTTTGAAAGTGAATGTGGCTTACTAACATGTTTCTTTACCAACCGTGGTTATCCAAAGACCATGGTGGAGGAACTAGTAGTAGAAGTATCTAGGAAGAGAGAAAGGGGATTCTTTAGACCATTACTTTATGAGAAAACAGTGTGCTTCTTGAATGTGAAGTTAATACAACAGAGGCACAAATAAATGATTTGCCTTTAGTTACTAGCAATGAGAATTTCATTAAGGAATTTTCTTTGAGTTTTACAACTAACTTTAACCTGAACTCTAGGCAAATCACAGAAATTATTGAAAAAATTGGTATTTCATTACCAATAATTCTTTTTTGGTTGAGAAATTAGGGACTAAACCAAAGATTACACTTAGAAGAGGTACTAACATAAAGGAGCTTTTACAAAGAAACCAGTCTAAGCAAACATGTTTTACAAGAACCAGAGGCTGCTTCACTTGTGGAGCATGCAACTGGTGTCATGTGATACGTGCAGGGAATTCCTTCAACATAGGACAGAAAAAATATGAAATCAGTAGTAGGATAAATTGTCAAACAAAATCTGTTATATATGTGGCTTTCTGCATTTGCTGTCCGGCATATTATGTCGGTAAAACTGACAGGAAACTCAGAGAGCGCATATATCAGCACATCTATGCCATAAGAAACAATAAGAGTGAAAATGCCCTAGCAAAGCATGTTGAAATAAATTCGGGCCATAACTTTGTTTTTATGGGCATAGATTGTGTACATAGACCTTTTAGAGGTGGTCCTACTTCTTTATTGTTGGAGATTTCTGAGTTAGAATGGCAACTTAGATTGAATGCCTTTAACCTTCCAGGGTTAAATGAGAGCTATAACATCGCTCCGGTATTAAAATATAGGTCCTACTTACGTTAAAAAGTACAATTTGAAGAAGGGCTATTTAGATACACATATTAGTTAATTTAACATAATTTTAAACTATTAGAATTACTATTCCCATAAAGTGTAAATTTTTTATTTTATTAACACATATAATAGTAATGTTAACTTTATGAGTTTATTCTATTGTCATTTAGTGTGAAGATCATTTATTTAGATATTCTGAAAAGGTGGTTGTTTCTATGAGTGTATGTTTTTAAAAAAACGGGGATTTTGAGAGCATCAATTGCCCCTTAAAATTTTAATTGAAACAATTTGTGTTTATTATAAAATGGCTTGGCGCCTTTTTTAACGTGTTTTCTTGCCTCTGAAGAAGCTACTATACTTTGGTAGCGAAAACGCTGTATTTTATTCAAAATAAAAGAGCGTTAAGGTTTTCGGCTCTTTGGATTATTTGGCACTTTTTTTATTTTTATTTGGCTAGCAGAATGTAATTGCTGAAGAGCACTTGTGTCCTGGTGGGAGACTAGAAATTTAAAGATGGCTCCATGCTCAGCAGGATTCTAATATAGACTTTGTATTGGGGGAGGGAGATAGCACAAGGGGTGTAAACCAGGTGGAATGCAAAGAAACCAGAGAGGCAATTCAGTGGAAATCAGTGAAGGCCTCAGGGAGGGTAAGTAATAATTCAAACTACCTGTAAAGTGAAGGAGAGAAGAGACAGCAAAGTTTATTAAGGTTGGGAGTGTGTCTTTACATTGACTTGCTGATTAGTAACCAGTTTGTGCACAGATTAGAGTAGGGAGATACATTAGCAATGATAGAGATGCAAATAAACAGGTGATCCTCCAAGTGATACAAACTAAGGCAGAAAGAACTGAGAGGGCTGCTTGATGGTTAATTTAATTTAGTCACAGGGATGTGAATTAAATCTATACTGTCTATTGGACAGTTATAGGGTCCATGATTGGAGAAGAGCCTTTAAATTTACTTATGTCATCCCAGAGAATTAGAAGATTTGCCTTGGAAAAATCTCTGAACACATTAAGTTTGGATGCAGACTTGTTTTGGAGTCTTGGTAACAATATGATGATTTGGTGGTCTGATGTGATCATGGAATATGGGAGATTTTATGTGGTTAGCAGGCAGGTGCTATATTAATAAGGACAAGGTCAAGCAATATTGGGGGATCTATTAGGAGAAGACATTATCTAGTCAAGGGAGTTGGCATTAATGAAGTTAAGGAACTGTTGTGCATATTTGTTTTAATAACGTTAGTGGTGGTATAGGTTTGCCAGTTTATGGTGTTATGGGCATGTGGACACATGGGAGATCTATAGTTTGCAGTGATAAGGTAACTGGATTTGTTTATCAATGCTAGGATGTCCAGGAGTTCAATGTCATGGTCATGCAAGACTTGCCACGAAGTAATGGTATTGCAGATGAAGACAGATATGCCCTCACCATTGCAGGAAAATCTAAATAAATGATGGCACTAAACCCAGACAAAGAGAGAGTGTTGCCAGTTAACTAGACCCTAGTTTCTGTAATTGTACAGATGTGTACATGCTTAGAGGTTATAAAGGCTTCATTGTCAGGGAATTTCTTGTTTAGGTTTCTAACACTGAGCAGTGCAAACAAATACAAGCCTGATAGGAAATGAAGTTGGGATGTTAAGAACACTGCCTCTTCAAAAAGGCAGTATGTGGTAGGAGGTTTATAAACCAATATGCAGATGCCATGAGGGGAGTGAAGCAGGTAAACCTGGTATAGCAGACAAGACTGTCAACCATTACCTCTCAGGCTGACACACTGGAGATGGAGTCAACTATTTTTATGGTACTATTGCGACATCATTCATGAGGATGACAAGATACTGCTCAGCACTATACAATGAGTACAAGCATGTCCCTGTTCATCTCTCCAGTGGTGAAGAATGTAAGACTGCTCACTTCCATGACGGCAATATCCATGGTATATGAATAGTTGGAATGAAGGGATCTAACACCCCACTTGACATTGCAAATTCAGTTCTAGCACCCAAGAGAAAGGTGTTACCCTACTTTTGTTCAACCTATTGAGTGAAATATCCATGTGTCTGAATATTTATTCAACTATGACCAAGGCATTGTCATATGTGGCAGTATACTGAGGTAACCATGAGCACTGGGCCTTTTCTTATTACATTTTCTTATCAAGAGCTACCTACCTATAATCTAGGTCCTCTGTATTTTCATCTGTAAAATTCTGTTAGTACATTTAATTGGCCTTTTCATCTTTTAGCTCTGCTTCTTACACATCTCACTTGATCACGAATCAGTGGTCAGCATGAATCGAACTGGGACAGAAATTATTTGGATCATCCACAAGTAACTGGAGCAATTTAACATGGAATTGATTCAAGAAGCTGCTCTGTCTGTGATTTATCTAGAGCTGTCAAAGAAACTTTTGTCACACATCACTGAATAAGCAATAGGTGGTATAAAGAGCTGTACAGGTGAGAAAGCAGATTCAGTCAGCAAAATAACTGCCTGTGATACGTGAAGGCAAAAGACATAATTTACATTTGTATGCTTGCTGGTAGACTGTGGAGAATAAAACATGAACTGAGCTAGTAATCTACTAAAAAACTACAGGTGTTGGTTAATGTACTGCCATAGGTACAAAGCTATTGCATTTTTGTCAGTTAGGGACATGACTAATCTTACCATGGTTAAGAAGTTGATGTAGTTTTGTCATTCAGGAGTTGTAATTATCTTTCCATGGGTAAGAAGCTATTTCAGTTTGTCAGTCAGGGACAGTAATTATCTTTCCATGGTTAAGAAGTTGTTTCAGTTTGTCAGTCAGGGACAGTAATTATCTTTCCTTAGGTAAGAAGCTTTTTCAGCTTGTTGGCCAGGGACAGTAATTATGCCATGGGTAAAAAGCTGTTTCATTTTGTTGGCCAGGGACAGTAGTGATATTGTCACGAGTGAGAAGCTGTTGCAGCTTGAGCCAGTTGAGGATGGTAAGTATCTTGCTATGGGTAAGAATCTGTTGCAGATTGAGCCAGTCGAGGACAGTAAGTATCTTGCAATGGGTAAGAAGCTGTTGCAGACTGAGCCACTCGAGGACAGTAAGTATATTGCAATGGTAAGAAGCTGTTGCAGCTTGAGCCAGTCGACAACAGTAAGTATCTTGCTATGGGTAAGAAGCTGTTGCAGCTTGAGCCAGTCGGGGACAGTAAGTATCTTGCTATGGGTAAGAAGCTGTTGCAGCTTCAGCCAGTTGGGGACAGTAAGTATCTTGCTATGGGTAAGAAGCTGTTGCAGCTTGAGCCAGTCGGGAACAGTAAGTATCTTGCTATGGGTAAGAAGCTGTTGCAGCTTGAGCCAGTCAGGGACAGTAATATCTTGCTATGAGTAAGAAGCTGTTGCAGTTACTGTCGGATACCAAGGAAGTCATCAAAGGACATGAGCACATTGAAGGTCATAAAACAAATAATGGACAAGAAACCATTGTTAACATGTAATTCATCACTGTCATGGTGGTGACGTATGCTTTTAAATGTAAAAATGAATTGCAAACAACCAGAACACTCAAATCAAATCCAGGATACATTAATACACAATAAATACACGATAAAAACCAGGTTAAGTGCTTTTGTCATTCATCATCATCAGAACCATTAAATGCTTTTAAATGTATAATAGAAATGTAGCTATAGAAGCAGCTAGAAAGTTCTGAGGCATTGTCTAAAAGTGAGGTAATGGGCTACGCCCATAGTGTTAGTGCACAAGAGAAGTAAAGCAGGAGATGTTCAGATTTGTGATTTCAAAGACACAAGTACACCACTAATAAGAGCAGTACAATATCTCTAGCCAATAACTGATAGCATATTCCTTGTCTGAAAGAAAAGAATGGTTTGCAATAAAAAAAAAAACGGTAGGACACGTGCACTGACAAATGGAAGTGGAAAAGTCTTGCAAGAAGTTCCACATTCCCAGACTAATATCCTTGTGAGACGGAAGAATGACAAATACCTCCTGGATAATCCAACAAGAGTCATATTTAGGCTAAAAAGTTCAAGATTTTCAGTAAACAGAAGCAACTGTGAATTTTTCAATGTGAAATTTTGTATTGTAACCATTCTGTTGCCAAGAAGTTTTTTTTTTTCAAAACATCTTGACAGAACTACATCTGTTAAATGCACTGATGCATTATCAATTAATGTAGATATGATTAGGTAACTGCAAATCCACCTTCAAAGAACAAAATAACTTTTAGTGTTGTTTTGACTCTGCTGCTTGCTGCCCATCAGCCCCCTCTACGTTAATCATCTTGTTTGTTCCCTTTGCAATGAGGACTTGAGTCAGCACAGTGGGGTCATCATAAAGACAGCCGTCAGAGAAGATTCAAGGGTAATATCAGCACTGTGGGGTCATCATAAAGGCGGTCATCAGGGAAGATTCAAGGGTAACATCAGTGCAGTGGGGTCATCATAATGGCGCCATCAGGGAAGATTCAAGGTTATCTTGTTTTTATGACCCTAACTCCCCACCGTCTGCTAAGGAGCAGAAGGGGAGCATTCAATGGGCTCTCATTTTTGCAGGCAAATTGCCAGCGAGCAGCCCCACCCCTTTCCTAATGCACAAGGATGGTTTCCCTTTTCTTCACCAGAGAAATCACACTTCTGTGTGTGTTCCCCCAGTGCTTGCAATCCTCCCCTAACCCTGAGAGAGGTTAATGGGCCATACACCTTCACTATTTTCCCTCCCTGCCTGTCTCCTTCTTTGACTGTGTTGCTAATCAAACCCTGATCACCTGAGTCACAGGTAGGGCTACATCCCTCTATGCTACAGTACCAAGCTTTCTTTGCATGTAATGCTTGACTTCCTCGACCTCCTCCTTTTCGGTCACATTCTGCAGGATGGTACTGAGATCCCACTCCATTTGTTTGACAGTCAATGATTAAAACTGCATGTAACTATACCAAAGATAGCTGGGTAAGTCCTTAGTCTTGTGAGTGCCTTAAAAAAAACAGAAGTTTAAGCTGTTTACATATCTTTACTTCCTGCTAGCTATATTCAGCCTAACTTGGGACTCCAGCATGGGTGCCTCCAGATTAACATTACTGGTTCTTGTTATTAGGGGGGGGCACTTAAACGATAGCAAACAGAAGCTGACAAAGCAACCTGATAATGCTGATAGGATTATGTGTCAACTGTATTACAACCCTCAGGACTCGGTAAGCATGGATTCAGTGGATATTTACCATATATCAGTTATTAAATACCTCTGAGGTCCAGTACTGGAGTAATCAGGAAAGGATGGACTAGAAATGATGGCTTGTCATAACCTGCCTTTGCTGATAGGCAAAATTAACTGTCCTAATATGAAAGCACTTTATTCTGTGGTCCAGAGTGTTCATTCCATACAAGCACCATTCCAGTCTGATGGCTAATCTATGTGAAGGATATCCTGCAATGTTAAGAACAAAATCTTTTAACCAGTCTTTTGTCTGGTGGCCTGGAATGCATAATGCAGTGTGGCCTAAAGTTGTACTGAATTTCAAATGTTTTAAAATGTACCACCAGCAGTAACCCTGCATACATGGGAATGTCCATATGCATGGATCTATCTCAATTCTCAGCTTCTTCTGATTACCCCATTTGCTGCCATTGCAGCTGTTTTATCTGTACTCACTTTCATCACATATGTCTTCATTTTTGTATTGCATTCACCTATCCTTTGTTGAGGTTATTGTCCAGAGTCTGCCTGTAATGCCACATCATCTGTATACAGCAACTTTGCTAATCTGCCTCCTCCATCCTGTTTGCTAATATAATACATAACTAGTATGAACAGTAAGGTCTCCGTGTTCAACATGATGCACACCCACTTCCACGGGGAACCCCTCTATGAGTCTGAACTCAGTGCAGGCTATATACAAGGACTCAATGACATACATATGAACAAAGTCTACCAATGTTTCAGGGACTTCAAACCATCACAAGGCTGCCAAAATCATCTTTCTTGGGACCTTGTCATATGCTTTCTCAAAGTCCAAACTAGTCATAATATAGAGTGCAGTATGAACATATAGGCAGTTTTTGTGCTTTTCAGTTTTTAATGTAGTGGGTTTAACTCTGGAAGGCACAGGTAGAATTTTTTAATGCAAATGTATCATATTGTTTGACTAAGTTTTTGCTATCTATTTTTAAGTGTTTCTTCCTATTCGTAGTTTGTGGATCCAGACACGAAAGGGCAAACCGCACCGAGTTAGTAAGGATACAAACTTTATTATAAACAACAAATAAGTTAATCGCTTTCATCCGTGTAAGATATCAGACTTTTTCAGAACAAAGTTTAATTAAAATACAGACCATTTATATCATCATCAAAGCTCATGAACCAATCGCAGCTTTTTAACTTTCTGTTCACTAGGAAGCTTTTGCTAATAGCATAGATGAACAGGAATAATAAAAATATAATAAGTTAAAAACATGGCAAAACCACTTTATCAGGTTAAGATCGTCTGCTTTTTACAGCAGGTTAGTAATGGAAAAGTTCTTGTGAACAGTGAAGAAATAGCAGGGTTTGCAAGACTGGCCAACGGCTTGGTAAAAGCACTCTAATAGGCTGCACTAGTGATTGGAAGGAAACAATATTTAAAGTATTTGATTGGTACTTATACACTGCAGCGTATTAACCTTTTCTGACTGCAGAGATGTAAAGAACAGAGAGTGTATGTACCTGATCGAGGACACTGCAGCAGAAGCAAAGGATTTTGACTGGAAGCTAGATTGTGTGCAGAGTTTGTTTCTAACCAAGGACTAAGAGTTAAGAGGTGCACTGTTGATAGGATAAAAAATACTTTTAAGCCACTAGATTTTCTGCAACACAGTATATATGTTTTTGCCAGCACTTGTTATTTATGACCTGAAGAAGGCTTGAAGTAGTCAAAAGCGCTTATCTCATAGGTTCATAGGTAGGTACTAGGCTGTCAGCCCCTAGGGCTTATACAAGCCTAGCCAAAAAGGTACCCTGGCTTTTGCCACCCAAGAAAATGATTTTCCTCTGCCCCTGTCGAGCAGAGCCACAGAGGTGATCCGTGGGGTGAATTTCCTATTTCCCATCCGATCATCAAGATTTTTCTTGAAGAGTGCTAATGAGGAGCTTTGTTTGATATAGATAGGTAGTTTGTTCCAGGTATGGGAAGTCTCTGGGACAGGAATCTATCCCTCCAGCATGTTCTGTTTATTGTGGTGACAAGGTTTAGGTCCCTAGAGTGTGTAGCTCGGAGGGATTGGGATTTCTTTAACTGGAGCATGTCCAACAACTCTTGGTTTGACATAGCTTTGTATGTTACGCAGAGATCGCCTCTGAGTAGGCGATATGCGACGGAGTAAAGCTGGAGTTTTTTGAGACAGTCTGCGTAGGGCATCTGTTTGAAGCTGGTAATCCTCTTAGTGAGGTATTTCTGTGGCCTTTCCAGTTATTGTAGATGTCTTGTGAGGTACATACCAAAAGGGGCATTGTACTCTATAATAGGTCTAATGAGTGATGAGTAGAGGGGAACAATGACCTCTTTTTTCCCCGGATGAGAAACCTTTTATGATGAGGTGTGCCACATAGGATTTCCTGACTACTGTGGTGATGTGATTATCAAAGAAGAAACTACTGTCCACCTGTGTCCCAAGGTCTCATCACACTTTCAGTGTTAAGTAGACTACCGCCTATGTGGTAGTTCATGGGTACAGAGTTTTTACCAAAGGGGATTCTTTTGAACACTCAGGATTACATTATTGGTATGACCCAAATGTTGCAGCAAGAAGACATTTACACCCCTATATCCCCTGATGCAGTGACTAAAATTATTAAAACTGTCAAAGACGTCTTTTACGATCTTCTCATGTGTCGACAGATTAGTCAAGAAGTATATGAGTTTTTATATATTGAACATCCTGTTACTCCCACCATTAAAGGAATACCTAAGGTACACAAGGGCGTATACCCTGTTCCATTAAGACCCATAGTATCGGGCGATAGGTGGGTGACAGCACATGCTTCACAACTAATTGAAAATATATTAAGACCAGTAGTTAATCAGTCTCCCACCATACTTAAAGATACATATGATTTTTTGAATGACATAAAAGAATTAAATTTAGACAATGACCAATCATATCTTTTGATCACTTTAGATGTCAAGGATTTATTCACCTCGATACCTAATGACATCGGTATGCAATATATAAATGAACTGTTGGTCAAAGAAACTGACTTTTCGAAAGATAGAATTATATTGGTAGATCAATTGTTAGAATTAGTGTTATTCAATAACGCCTTTATGTTTGGTGGCAGTAATTATTTACAGAAGTGGGGGGTTGCCATGGGCACCCCCTGCGCTAACACCTATGCCAACCTGGTAGTCCTATGGTGGGAGAAGCTCTACCTCTTTACACATGAGAACTTCAAGCTTATTAAGCTTTACAGGCGTTTCGTTGATGACGTCATAATAATATGGGAAGGTACTCTGGAATTATTTGAATGCTTTCTACAATACTTAAATACTACCAGTACGTTTTTACGTTTCACACAGGAGGTTTCCAACCAAGAAATCCATTTTTTGGATGTTACCATAAGGTTCACAAATGAGGGCACCCTAGAATCCACCCTATACAGGAAACCAACTTGGAAGAATTCTATGCTATGTTTTGATAGCATGCACCCCCGCCACACCTTTCAAGCTATAGTTAAGAGCCAATATACTAGAATTAAGAGATTGTGCAGTAACATAGATGAATTGAATAAAGAAGCACAGTTTCTAGAGAAATTATTTATTGACAGAGGATACAGTCCCACCATGGTCAGTAACATCAAGTTTAATATCCTAGGTGACACCATACCCATTAAAAAGGATGATATGGCTGCGAAATGTAAAAGAAATAATACAAGATTTAATAGGAGAAAAGAAGGCAGTAGTAATCAAATAGGTTACATTACTACCTACACTAGTGACATCAGAAAGATTCAGCAAGTCATTCATGCCAACTGGCATATTCTAACAATAGACTCCTCCACCAAGAAATTTGTAGGTAAGAGCCCTTCCTTTATATACAAGAATAGTAGGAATTTAAAAAGAATTTTATGTGGAGATAAGAACATCAGAAGAGAGGGAGAAAATACGCTGGCTTATAACATCAAAACCAAGGATTTTGGTACCTATCCATGTTATAGTTGCAACAGGTGCAGATACATAACTAAGACACAGTGTTTTGTACACCCTAATATTAATTTTGTCTTTAAACCACATTTTCGAGCAAGTTGCAATACTAGAAATTTGATATATTTGGCCACCTGCAATAAATGTGAGGCCTTCTATGTGGGATTAACAAAGAGAAGGTTGCAGGAACGCATATACAATCATCTTTATGATATACGCAAAGCTATAGATAACAACGCATTGGCCAAACATATTATAGAATTCTCCACACATTCTTTCTCTTTTAGAGTCCTACAAGTAGTAAATCAAAATGAAAGAGGGGGAGACAAAGAGAATCAGTTGGCATTAATGGAGCTCGAATGGATACTCCGTTTGGGAGCACACATTGAGCCGGGACTTAACACTCAGGTGTCCATCAAACCACTTTTAATATCTAGGAAGTAAATTTTAGGTTTTTATACCTATGATAGATATAATATTTTTCATCTGGTTCATTCATTATCACAGTATATACATATATATGTAGATATTGCCCTTAGAATGAATTTAGCATATTAAAATACGAAGCATAATTGTTAAAGAGCAGATATTTTATATCTCCTATTGATTCCACAAGACACATTATATGACATTTATTGATATGCTATACATGTTGTTTATAGATTTATAACATCATGTTTAATAACTATGGGCAAGTTTAATATTTTATATCTTATATATGGTGATTTTAATTTAAATATAATTAAAATTGATTTATAACCTCTATCTATATTTATCCATGCAAAATTATATTTATATTTGATAAGTTCTGATTAGCAGAATTATATGAGAATTTATATAAATATGTAAAATTATAAATTATATACGAAAATTTAAGCTGACATTTACATATATATTTTCGTTTTATTCATTTATTTCAAATTGTGTTATAGGTTTACATAAGAATATAAGTATGTGTTTTTTGCAAACATAAAAGCATTTAGTAGCTCAAGATCTGAGCCAGCAAGTGCACTTAAATGGTTAAGTGTTTTTAATGTTTTTAATGCTTTTAGTATGATTTAAATGTTAATTGATTAATGAGCAGACTTTCCCGCCTTGAGCGGTTGTATATAATCCCCACACAAGTTTAAGTGATTTATCTGATGAAGCGTGGATGGACCACGCGAAAGCGCTCATTTTTTACTTCCAATAAATTGTTTGTTTGATTTCAAGGATTGCCTGTGAGTTTCGTTCCTGTTACAGCAGCCTTTCGTGAATATTTGGATATTCCATATGTGTTTTGGTACTATACT
This sequence comes from Protopterus annectens, assembly GCF_019279795.1. Lineage (NCBI taxonomy): Eukaryota > Metazoa > Chordata > Ceratodontiformes > Protopteridae > Protopterus > Protopterus annectens. Next base: position 201,860,019 of record NC_056743.1, read on the forward strand.
TTTTTCATACAGGGATTGGGATTTCTTTAACTGGAGCATGTCCAACAACTCTTGGTTTGACATAGCTTTGTATGTTACGCAGAGATCGCCTCTGAGTAGGCGATATGCGACGGAGTAAAGCTGGAGTTTTTTGAGACAGTCTGCGTAGGGCATCTGTTTGAAGCTGGTAATCCTCTTAGTGAGGTATTTCTGCGGCCTTTCCAGTTATTGTAGATGTCTTGTGAGGTACATACCAAAAGGGGCATTGTACTCTATAATAGGTCTAATGAGTGATGAGTAGAGGGGAACAATGACCTCTTTTTTTCCCCGGATGAGAAACCTTTTATGATGAGGTGTGCCACATAGGATTTCCTGACTACTGTGGTGATGTGATTATCAAAGAAGAAACTACTGTCCACCTGTGTCCCAAGGTCTCATCACACTTTCAGTGTTAAGTAGACTACCGCCTATGTGGTAGTTCATGGGTACAGAGTTTTTACCAAAGGGGATGACAATGCACTTTTTGGCATTGAGCTTGAGGCCATGGCTTTGACACCAGACATATGTCTCAGTGAGGTCTTTTTGTATGCTGTCCACATCATTAGAAGTTTCAATTATGGTTCCTAGTTTGCAGTCATCTGTGAACTTCGTTAGCCAAAGACCTGTTTTAGCCTGTACTTCAGAAAAGATGATACCAAACAGGAGAGGACCCAGGACTGAACCCTGTGGTACTCCACTTGTCACTGGTCTGAAATCGGATTTGGGGTCTGCTACTTTCACAGTGTGGGTTCTGTCAATGAGCTAGTTGGCAACCCATCTTGTGACATACGGATTTATACCTAGTTTAGTGAGTTTATCTATAATTCCAGAGTGGGGAATTATGTCAAAAGCCTTGGCAAGATCTAGATAGGCTGTGTGAACCACTTTACCCTCATCTACGGCTTTGGTGACTGCTTCAAAGAAGTCAATCAGGTTTAGGAGACATGATCTGCCTTTTACAAACCCAAACTGGGAGGGGTCCAGAGTTTGGAGATTACCAATGTCTTTGTTTATAAGTTCCATGGCCTTGCAGACCAAGCTCGTTAGGCTAATGGGGCAGTTTTTCCCAAGGTCCTTGGTGGCTCCCCCTTTGTGGAGTGGGATAACCGTCGCTGTGCACCCTTCAGTGAGCATAAAGCCTTAGATGAGGCTATGATTGAACATGGTGCTTAGCTGGGGTGCCAGTTCATTCTGTAGTTCATGTAGAATGCAGCCTGGGATGATGTCAGGTCCCATGGATGCTGTGTTCTTGGCTTTGGAGAGTATGGTTTTTACCTGTGCAGGTGTGATTACAGGTACTTTGCATTCTTCTGATATAGAGATGGGCCCTTTAGGGGCTGAGGGGGGATAAAGTTAGCACTGAACTTATCTGCCAGGATGTTAGGAATTTCATGTGTTTTTAACATTTTTATTGTTTTTCTTCGAATAAAGAGTGTTTTTAACACTGTGACAGTGCAAGCTCATGGTGGTGTACCTTGAAGAGTTTCCTACTTTGTTGTACCACTTTGGGAACCCCTTTGGCAGTTGGGGTTGATTGATTTTGTTGTTCTCTTTTTTTTCTTCTACCAACTGCACATGGCTGAAGGCAGCACTTTGCTATTTAGCAACTCCAAGAGCAACAAGAATGTTGGAAGGAACAAAAATCTGACTGAATTCATAGGAGACCAAGTGAATCCGCTACTGATCTTAAATCTTGAGGCAGAAGAAGTGACTGGTATGGACTCTAATTTTGCTAATGAGAGTTTTGAGAATGTTTACAAGGAAGTGGAGGATGCAGCTTTCCACCTCAAAAGGCTCCAATGGCAACAGTTTCATCTGGATGCTAGTCTACATCATAAAGTTGTTCCAAGAGGCATGAGGGTCAAATTCCTACCCAGCTATGGTAATAACCATCCAGAATTGCTAGCCAAATGGCAAGCAATGAATTTAAAGACTAGCTTCAGTTACATGCACTTACTATTGGATTATTTTAAACCTGATGAAATAAAAGCAGCCGAATTAATTAAAACAAAACAAGCAGAATTAGAATGTATGGAGCTACCGGATGAATGTTTAAGTAAACTGGAAACATTACAATTTAATTTAAATATTTATGATAAATTGAGAGCACAGAAGACTAAGAAGTTCATAGGTTCATAGGTTCATAGGTTAGTACTAAGCTAACTGCTCTTGTGAGCCATTTTAAGCCTAGCCAATTATCCCTTGTGAGACTCAAACCCTGCACCTTGCGTTTGTAAGGCAAACACCTTAACCATTAGGCCACCCTCCCAATCAAGTTGGCACGTGACTTCCAAGACTTCAAAGCAGGCCATATTTTTCAATGGCCGAGGGAAGTAAGGGTTACCAACAAGAATGGGAGAATTTTAATAAACGCAAAGTTAGTGTTTCAAATATAAAATCTAGTATGGAACATAATAGGATGAAAGAAGCCACAAGCAAGATAGTCACAGATACAGAAGGAACTAGAGAGATACAAATCAGAACATCAGGCTCACCAGCATCAGTCGTAAATTCTGTGGCTAGTACATCTAATGGCACTAGGCCTAAAGAAGGGTCAGTGCATGCTCCTTTTTCCTACCAGTTTCCAGTACCAAAGAGAAGATATACAAATACCGCAAGTCCTCCAGCCAAGAGAGAGAAAGAGGAAGAAATTCAATTACTGAAGCATAATGACCAGTTAATATCTCTAAAGTTCCATTAAATGATGAAGCAATAAGTCTGTTGAATAAAGGGTTGACTTTTATTCCATCCATTAGATCAGATTTGAATGAATTTGTTACACACATCAGATTATTTGGCAGGAATTTGACTTTAAAAACAATATGTGGCAGTGATGGGAGACACATATCTAACCAATATAATAAACCAAGTACTTTTACACCTGTTAACCATCCAGCCATTGCGCTATTCATACACCTCTGTGAGAGAGAGGTTGCAAAATTACGAGAAGATAGATGCAATAAAGGACATTATTTTAATATGACACAACAAGAAAGAGTAGCTCTATTCCTTCTACAGTCAAGGGATGATATAGTAATAAAACCAGTTGATAAGGGAGGAGCGATTGTGGTCATGGACTCAGCATGGTACAGAGCAAGCATGTTCAAGATGTTAAGCGATACTCGTGCATATAGCATTATTAGTCACCATGAATTGAGTCGACTGATAACTCGTTTATGTGACTCCCTTCAGGATATGATGATGGAAAGACACATTAGTCAGGGTCAAAGAACTTTTTTGAAGTATCCAAACCTATAATACCAGCAATTAGTGGCCAACCAAAGATCCATAAAAATCGTAATGACCCTCCGTTTTACACCCTGTAGTTGCAGGAAGAGGATGGGTAACAGTTCTAACAGAACCTCTATGTTTATATGTAGAAAATGAACTTAAACCACAATTATCCAAAATCAAGACAGTCCTAGAAGATACAAGAAGTTTCCTTACGGATTTATACCTAAAGGTGGAAAATTTAATGGAAACAAGTGACCTGATTTTAGTAACCCTTGATGTAAATAGTCTTTTTACAGTCATACCACATTCATATGGTATAGAAGCCATCAGAGAGTTATCCCTATCAATAGGATTCAGCGCAGATTTAATCTGCTCTTTAATGGAACTAATCCTAGAGAATAATATCTTTACCTATGGAAATGCTTACTATTGGCAAACATGGGGAAGAGCGATGGGCACTTCATGTGCCAACAGTTATTCAAACTTGGTGTTAACATACTGGGAGTCTGAAAAGGTACTCTCTGAGGCCAATCCATGGAGTAAATATGTTTTCTATTATGATCGATTTGTAGATGATATTTATATTTTGTGGAAGGGGGTGGAAGAACAGTTTGTACCATTTCTGGAATATTTACACTCCTCCACGGAATTTCTAAAGTTCACAATGAATTACTTCAAAAAGGAAATAGAATTTCTAGATGTCTGCTTAGGACTTGATATAGAAGTTTGTTTAAGCACTACCATTCACAGAAAAAAACACTTTGAAGAATCATTACCTCCATTGAAGTAGTATGCATCCTAAACACATCTTCAGGGATATCATGGAAAAACAGGTCAATCGTATTTCGAGACTATGTACATAAGAACATGATTTTGATTAAGAATGTTGACTTCTTTATCAGCATTTGCAAGACAGATATTATTGAGATATAGATCTTGGGGTGAGAATGAAGACTGGAATAATAAGATGCACTAAAGGATACCCATTTTTCCAAGCAGACATGTGGTGAGGTCAATGAAGCCATTAATAAATAATCTCAGCAATTAAACTGTTTTCTTACTTACAGTACTGATAACAAAGGGATTTGTGAAATAGTAGAGATTTTGGCCTGTCCTAACTGAGGATGATAAGATTAAGGATATAGTAGGTGAACAGCCTAGATTTGTGTTCAAGAGCATCAAAAGGTTAATTTGTAATAAAGATGGTCCGCCTAAAAAGAAAAGTGTCCTACACCAGGGCACCCACAGATGTGGATGGTGTAAATCTTGTCCTTTTATTGACACTAAAAAAATGTATACATCTGATAACAGCAAAAGAATTTACAGTAAAAGCAGTATACACTTGTAATAACAAACATCTGGTTTACTTAGCAACATGTGGGAAATGCCCAGGATTTTATATAGGCAAAATGGCTCAGAAGTTTAAGGAAAGGATACTATGACATCTAAGAGAAATCAGACATAAAGACGCGACAAATGCATTAGCAGACCACATTGTGCATAATCCCAACCATGCATTTACATTTAAAGCTTTAGAAACTATATCAACTAATCTTAGAGGTGGAGACATACAGAACCTCACAGAAATTTGAGAAATAAGTTGGATTACGAATCTGCAAACCCACCAACCACCAGGTCTTAATATTATGATCCCATTGAAACCAGTTTTAAAGAATAGACACTTAACTGTTAATTGAACTGATATCATTCTTTTAAGCTAAGTTGTATTAAACATGTGAAAACGTGGGTATGATATGTGAGTTGAGGGGACCTGTGTTACCTTCTGATTGGATAGAGTTTGATATTCAAGAGGGCATAGAGGTGGGAAGCAGTTTCAGCACCAATCCAATATTAGCTCATATTGGTTAATTTTTATCCCCGCATAGTTTTGAGATTGTATTGTTTGGACTGTCCAAGTATATATATATATATATATATATATATATATATATATATATATATATATATATGTATATGTATATATATACAATTCACCTCCCCCTTCCCTCCCCTCCTTGCTCCCCTTCCTCCTGTTCACTAAGGGATTCCGCACTCGTATTCTGAGGGGTGGAACTAATTAGTAGCCTCTCATCAGCAGGATTTATCTGGGACTTTGTGTCTGATGGGTTGTGTTTCTATTAGTACATCCTCCGGCTGTGACTAGAGGATGGCACTTGGTAACAATAAAACAATAAAAATAAATAAAAGATATAGTTGCATCCTGCTAAGGCAAGATAAACTTATAGTTATCACAAGGACAGTCCTTGCAATGGCTGTACCTCCTTATTGGAGTATATAGTAAACTTGGGGGCACAATAGGAGTTACCCTAAGTGCGTCCTTTTCTGCCAATGTCTTGAATGTTTTCTGTTGAACTAAAAAAGTATATGCAGAGAACCAGGACGAGAAACCTTTTTGTAAGGTTTTTGTTCTTGTCTGAAGCAGTTGAGGAAATTTTGCTTAATTTGGGCTTTTTTTTTTCCTCTGTTCAGTAGGAAGCTTTTGTTAACCGTCAGCATAGATGAACAGGAATAATAAAAAAATGTTATATTAAGTTAAAAAAGTGGCAAAACCACATTATTAGGTTAATATTGTCTGCTTTTTACAGCAGGTTAGTAATGGAAAAGATCTTGTGAACAATGAAGAAATAGCATTGTTTACAAGATTGGCCGAAGGCTTGGTAAAAGCACTCTAACAGGCTACACTAGTGAATGGAAGGAAACAATATTTAAAGTATTTGATTGGTATTTAAACACTGCAGTGGTGCTGCTGCTGTAGCATTGTCACCTCACAGTAAGACGTTGTCCTGTTCGATTCTCAGCTAAAGCGTCTTCTATGTGGAGACGTGTGAATGGGCGTGCCTTCGTTGAAGGTTGTGCGTCAGGGCTGGCAACTCGGCACGTAAAAATCTACTGCCAATCATTAGCGGACCGGAGTTCCGCTGCGGCGCCCCTAACTGAGAAAAGCCGAAAGACACAACAACTTAAACACTGCAGGGTGTTTACATCTCTGCACTCAGAGAAGGTTAAGAACATAGTGTGTATGTACCTGATTGAGGATACTGCAGCAGCAGCAGCAGCAGCAAAGGATTTTGATTGGAAGCTAGATCTAGTTTGTTTCTGACCAGGGACTAAGAGTTAAGAGGTGCACTGCTGATAGGATAAAAAATTCTTTTAAGCCACTGGATTGGCTGCAACACAGTATATATATTTTTACCCAGCACTTGTTAATTAATGATTTGAAGAAGGCTTAAGAAGCCAAACGTGCTTATCTGAGCTGGGAATTTCATGTGTTTTTAACATTTTTATTGTTTTTCTTCAAATAAAGTGCATTTTTAACAATGTGACACAGTGCAAGCTCATGGTGGTATACCTTGAAGACTTTCCTACTTTAATATCCAGTGGTGGTCTGTCATTGTATATTATGCTTGAATTTTTTACTGTACCTTCGGGTGTCCCGATGGTGAGGTATTTTGTATGCAAATGAACCTTAATGAAGGATGTTTTGTGATTGGTTCATGAACTTTGATGATGATATATATATATGGTCTGTTTTTTAATCAGACTTTGTTCTGAAGAAGTCTTATTTCTTATACAGATGAACGTGCTTAACCTATTTGTTGATTATAATAAAGCTTGTATCCTCACTAACTCTGTGCAGTTTGCCCTTTCATGTTTGGATTGAATTTTGGCAGTGGTATATATATATATATATATATATATATATATATATATATAATTTTTTTCAGTAGTTTAAGTAGGCTGTTCTTTCATTTTGAGTATCATATTTAATGCAGGCTTTTTTCATAGATTTGGTTATTTCCTGTACTGTAATGTGCTTTTTATTTGGGAATTTTGGTTCATAGATATATATATATATATATATATATATATATATATATATATATATATATATATAAGGTAAAATTTCATTCAGGTATGCGGAGTATTATGGGGGACGTTATCTGTAAATTGCTACAGCTACATACATATGAATTATAAACTGTGCTTCTTTAAAATATGTCTGACCTTTACAGGGTAGGAGGAGTGATTCTAATGTATTTTGCAAAGCTGAGTTTTCTTTGGGAAGTATAATGATTACGGTTCTGTATATGTTTACTTGGATGACCTATAATGTAATTTACTGTTGAATTTAGGTTTAGGTAAAGTATTTTATTTAAGTTACTGGGAAATGTTATTTTTACTGTTACTAAATGATGTAGGATTAGGTTTTGCATAGTTTTAAGTAGGTCTGGCCTTTGATGGCTGACGTAGAGTGGTAATAATATATGATACCATATTTACAGTAGTGATAAATGCTTATTCACACCGGTTTAAAGGTAGAAAATAAAATATATGGTACTGCAGCTCAGAAATTTGTTTTTATTGTACAGTCATAGTGTATGTATCTCTCTCTCTCTTTATATATATAGTGTGTGTGCATTTATCACTAAGCTTGTTTATGGCGTAGATGTCATTTGCATTTTGTAGCTTGTTTTGTCCCACTCTCACTCCCTGGCTGTTTGTCCACTGCCAACTGAAAGCTTGGCTACAGTCATCTCGGTGCAGGGTCAGATCTTTTTTCTGTTATTCTCTAGGCTTTATTCCATCTTCCTAATGTACCTAATATGCAGAAATGATATTGCAGAAAGCCTACGTTGGCTTTCATCTCTGTGTTACCTTTGTGAGAGAAGCTGGACAGCAGCCATTTACACATCACAGGTACTTTTTAAAACATTCTTCCATGTCAGTGTTATAACAAAATTACTGAAACTGGTTCACAGAACTAGCATTTTTTTATCCATCTTTTACATGTAATGTACAGCAATTGCAGGAACAAAGAAATGCAACTGCCTTTCTCACAAAGCAGAATTTGTAATGGTCTTCTCTTTTCCACTAATCAAACATAACCATCATTATCATCAATTTCCATGTTCCCATTTTTTTACATGAAGTTGGAATGTCATGCCAGCTGTCACCATCTCTCTCGATTCAGTGTCACTATCCTACATTTTTCAACAATTATGCCTGTCACAGGTCTTCTTTCACACCATCCATCTATCTCTTTCCTGGATGCCCTTGTTTCTTGCTCTAATCCTGTCTCTCCCAATCATCTTCACCAGATTGTCTTGTGCTTTCATGCACATGTGCCTGAACCACCATCATTTGTTCTCTTTGACCTTCTTTGCATTTGGAGAAACTTGGACTTCTACTCAGATGTCTTCATCTCATCTGTCCCATAATGTGTTGCCTAAAATCCATTTCAATCACTTTATCTCCATCACCTCTAGCTTTCTAATCTGGTCTGCCTTAACTGCCCTAGTTTCTGTTCAGTACAGTAATACTGGTCTAGCTACTGTTTTATACACCTTACTTTTCAGCTTCATTGGCAGTCTTCTGTCACACATTCAAATTCAGGTTTCCCTACTCCTGAAAACACCTGTCATAACTGGAGCTGATAGCCTGTTCCACTATCTTCCCTTCTATCTCAGTTTTCAATTTCATCTCATTTCTCCCATGTGCTACCATTACAACTATCTTATATGTACTCAGTTTCATTCCATATGTCTTCTGTTTTGCATTCTATTCCTCTATTCTTTGCTGAAGTTCTTGATCAGAGTATGTTTGCAATGCCGCATTGTCTGCATACAGCAACTTTATTGGTCTGCTGATGTAGTCGATCACCAATGTGAACAGCAGTGGGCTCAGAGCTGAACCCTGATGCATACCCAGCCTTACTTGGAATCCCACTTTTTGTAGCTTGCAGTAATTCTGTCACTTTTTCTCTGATTGTGAACCATTGTAGAACTGCCCAAATCAGATTTTTTTTGCCACCTTGTTATATATTTTTCTCCATGTCTAGGAATGCCCAGTTGAATTCTTTACTCATCTCCACCTTATTCTTAGCTATCTGTTTCACTGCAAACATTAGGTCAGTTGTGGTGCATCCTGATCTGAATCTGAACTGCTCATCTCCTATCTTTCTTTTTTCCTTTCTACTACTCTGCATATATATCAACCACTTTCACCAGCACTTTCATGAAGTGTGACAGAAGCTTGATACATCTATACTGCCCACAGTTATGATTCTTCCCTTCATTCTTTTACACAGGCACTAGAATGCTTATTTGCTAGTCATTTATGACGTGCCTTTCTCTCCATGCTATTGTGTGTCCTCTGAAGCTACTTCTTCCCAACATCTTGATCATATCTGCTTTGACCTCATCTGAGCCCACTGCTTTTCCTGACTTCATTTTATTGAGTGCTATTCTTCTAGGGTGGTTCCCTCTTCCTTTTTCATCATAGGTTGTGCCTGGGGCAGTACAGCTTGTGTGGAGTTTTCTTCATTCATAAGCTGCTTATAGCATTTGTCTTTGATCTCTGGATTGGTGACCATATTGTTGCTGGCAACCCTTATTAATGGTGTATGATGACTATATTTTTATTTATTTACTTAGTTATTTTTGGTGACCATGTTTGTCCCACTAAGCAAGTGGTCTCTTTTCATAGAAGACTTGCAGAATTATTTATACTACTAGGGAAATTTGGCCAGGACATTGGGGAACTTCCCCTACTCTGCGTATTGTACAGAGGGAGTGCTATTGAAGTTACACTCCTTGCTTCCATTCTACTCACAGTGGTGGCTCTTAGAAGCAGGTAGAAAATGAAAGGAGAATAACGGAGATGGCTGTGAAGCATGCTACAGAGGAGAATATTGGCTGTGATGCCAGCGGGGATGTTATTACAGCAGATATTAAAGAAAAGATGGGAGAATCATTGTGAGATGGAGAGACTGAGTTTAAAGAGAAAGAAAAGGAAGCCAATCCTTTTCAAAAGCAATGTGTGGCTGTGGAGGAAAACTGAATCATGTTGTGATTCATTCAGAAGAAAGTTTTCAATGGAACCTCCTCAGGGGAAGGTGAATTAACAAAAGAATGTGTTGTTACAATCCTCCAATCAGGAGCGCTGCAGAATGTTTAAGGGACATGGTGAATCAAAGTGAACCAGAGAGCAAGATGGCAGCATCATGGGATGAGATTATGGAATACAGGAAGAGGAGGTGAAAGATATTGTGAAAGAGAAATAGTCATATGTGCAGACGGTGAAAGGAGAGAGATGAGTAGGAAGAGTAAAAAGAGATGGCAAGGAAGAAATTTGTAATAAGGTTAAGGAATAAAGAAGAAAAAGGGCTGAAAGGTATTAGTTGGGACATAATTACACCCTTGGGCACTTCCTCTAAGGAGGTAAGAGCTTTTATACTTATTAATAATAAGACTTTTTGTGACATTTAATTTGAGAAAGGACAGAGCAGTACATGGAGAAGTTTTTAGAGCAGTTTGAAACCAAGAAAAAATGTAATCCTTGAAATTCGTATATGATACAAACATTTACTAGAGAGACACAAAAAGAGAATTTCTAGGCATTTCAAACTGAAGTGGAGAAAGAAATGTTAAAGGACTATTTAAGGAATTTATGTACAGAAGTTTTGGGCATGACAAAAAATTATGACGACAGAGTTTTATGGACTGAGGATGGGACTGTGGGGTAATTTTGAAAATGGAAAATGAAAAAGTTATAGATATTCCAATTATGATAAATGTAGAATGTTACAGAGAATTTGTTAAATATAGGGGACAACTGAAAACATGCTTTTGTGGAAAATATGATCGTTTGATAAGTAATTGTGACAAAAGAAAATGTTTTATTTGTAGGAAGCTGGACATGAAGGAAAACAATGCAACCTGATTTGTACAATATGTAAGCAAACCAGACATATACAGATGGATTGTTAAGAATGTATAGATATCAAAGAACAAGAGCAGGTACAGGAAAATGTAGGAAGTATAGAAAGAAATTTAATAAAGGAACATGAAGAACGGAACTATACAAGAAAATAATAAAGAAAACATAGCAGATAAAAATGAAAATAATGGAAGGGAGGAACTGGTAAAGGTACAAGTGAAGATGAATATGTAACCCGGAGAATGGGGAAGGGAAACACGAATTCTATAGGGAAAATAGTGAAAGATAGAAAAGGGAAGATTAAAAGTGCAGTTGTGTGAGAAAATAAAAAAGGTAAAGGGGAGAAGTGGAAAGGAAAAATACATTTACATTAAAAGGAAGCTGAAAATTCTAGTTACAAATGTTACTAGTATAAAGAATATTAAAAGAAAAATATGTGCATTAGAATGGTGTGAATCACTTGCTATGCATATAATTATATTAGAAGATATGAGAATATAAGTAGAAGAAGAAAGGTTATGATCAAGGAGTTAAGCACTGGAAGCATTATTTGGAATATGGGAAAAGATGCATGTTCTGGAATTGGTGTGTTGTCATGAAATATTAAAAGTTTTAGATTATACTATAGTAGAATTAGGTATAGATATAAGATGGAAAGAAGATGTATACAGAATTTTTGCAATTTATGTATATGCCCCAAAGAAAGAAAGAGAGACGATGTTTTAAAAAAACAATCCTAAATTATGTAGGAGTGAATATGGATATAGTATTAGTGGGGGCTTTAATTGTGATTTAAGAAAAAGAAAAAAGGAAGGATGTGATGTTAGGAGTGTACATGAAATCATGAAAAATGGAAAGTCTATATATATATCTATATATATATATATATATATATATATATATATATATATAGAATAACAAATTCTGGACTTAGAAATGATATAAAGATGGAAAATGACTATTTGTAATATCTGACTGTAAGTTGTACAAGAAATAATAAAGGTAACTGCTTTTTTTGGATCATCTAGCTATTTGGGTAGAAGTGCAGAAGAAAGAAGGATATATAAAAATGGGTAAAGGCATGAAGAAATTTAATGAAAAAGATGTAGAAAGGGAAGACAAGACAGATGAATTATGGAAAGATCATATAGATATGAGAATTATGAAAATTAGATGAGATGGTGGATAAGTTTTAAAGAAAAATATAAAAAGTGTTTTTCTGAATGTCAATGGTAAAGAGAAGGAAAGAAAAAATTAAATATAGGCAGTTGAGTTAGGAAATATTTAGAGATGTTAAAAACTAAGTATTTTATGAAAAGGAGAAAAAGATATATAGAATGAATCAGAATAAGATTAAGAAAATGTTATATAAACAAAGGTATTTTTACAAGGAAAAAAGAAGAGGTCATTCCATATTTAAATAAGATAGTAAAGGAAAATAAGAGAACAATAAATGAAATGAAGAATAATGAAGGAGAAAGAATGAATGCACAAGAAAGAATAGTTGAAGTTATAAAGCATATAGAGAATACATTTAAAAAGCAGGAAATAAAAGGAAAAATGGAATGCTAGAAAACTGAGTAAAGAGGATAATAGATTGGAAAAAAATATACAACTAGATGAATTTAATGAAATTTAAAAGAACTAAATATGGAAAAAGCTATGGGAATGGATGGCATTGAATATGCATAATAATATGGAAAAATGGCAAAAGTGTACTTTGTGGAAACAAATGAATGGTTATAAAAAAGAATATTTCATACTGGGGTCATGAAATTTCTATGGAAGAAAGGAGAAAAAGAGGATATAAGAATCTGGAGGCCAATAGCATTAAATAATACATGATATAAGACATTTATGAGAATACTAGGGAAAAGGCTAAGAAACAGTGTAAATAAATTAATAAAATATAAGATTTTTGGTAAGAAATGGAAGGGAAGTTAATATATATTGTGGATAATGAGAGAAGTTATAGTTGACATTATAAATAAAAAGGTGGAAACTAAAGCTATGGTAGGAGACATGAGTAAAGCATTTGATAGAATAGAACATGGGACAATTTGGTAACTATTCTGTGTTTTAAAGCTCAAGAAATTTGATATTTTATATATAATGGGTCAGAGTCTTTGTGACTTAATATTTGAAACTGGTGGACTGATGATGAAATGTATGGAACTATGTATCAAAAAGGACATTTATCTGTGGAACAAATATTTGTTTTTTAGAAGTAGCTTGAATGTTAAAAAATGTTACTTTAAAGTTTAGGATTGATGAATTGGAAGAAGGCATGCAGGTATGTGTGAAGCTGTTGATAATTTTGTGGAAGTTAGAGATGAGAGAAACTTATGGAATGGAGGGTGGTGGTTGAGAGCTGTTTTGAATTGTGAAAAAATATGATGAAACACCTGCCAAGTGTTTTTTGTAGCTTGTAATAGAGGGGAACTCAAGTATACTGTACAGCCTGAATCACGTTTCTTTTGTGGGACTTAATGATTGTGACAAGGTGCAATGTAAATCACTGTGGGGGAGAAAGGACATACAACATGGTGGTATGCACCTGAATGCAGATTTTGTAAATGAAAGGACACTTTTGGATGGATTGTCAAGAGCAAATATTAAATCATGAAAAACTGGAGAAAGGGAGGAAACCATACATGAGGAAGGACATCAAAAGGCTGGGGAAGGAAAATTGCAGAAGAAATATGGAGGGGGAACAATGAGGAGAGTGCATGCAAGAAGAGAGGTTAGGAGAAGGGATTAATTGTAATATTTTTTTTTTAATTTCTATCCGTGAAAAATCTGACTCAAGGATAAATGATTATTTGGATATAAACACAGAAAAAATATTAAATTGTGGAAATACCAAAAATAAGAAAATAATTTAAAAATATTTCACCTAAACTTCAAAAATAAAAGCAGTAATTTTAGAGTTATTTCAGTAAATGTGAACAGTATTATTAACGCAATAAGAAGGACAGGGATACTGGAATGGTGTAATGCATGTGATATTGATATCATTCTATTAGAAAATGTGAGATTCCTGACAAGAGAAGGAAGAATGCAAGCAGAAAAATTGTGGGGTGGAAATATAATATGGAACTTAAGAAGTGACTATTGTTCTAGAGTGGCTGTGTTGTTTAAAAAACTTGAAAATACGAGATGTAACATTGGTAAGGATGGGAAGGTTAATGGTTATGGATGTGAGGTGCAGAGAATGTGTTTATAGAATTATCATATTAAATCCATATATAACTAGCAAGGAAAGAGAGAATCTGTTTCACCAAATATAAGTATGTGGTGGTTAACATGAAAATTATAACTGCAGGGGACTTTATGATTTAAAGAGAAAATGTAAAAAGAAAGGGAAGGATGTAGTCAAATACAGGAATTGATAAAATGTAGTAAATTAGATGTATAGAATAAATGTCATCGGACTTCAAGAAGGGGGTCACTTGGATCTGAAAATTGATTATTTTGTATTATTGGAAGGCTTGGGAGTAGCAGAGGGTGATACAGTTGTCACATTTTTTCAGATCGTTTAGCAGTATGTATGGATGTGATGGAAGAAAGGGAATATATTAAAATAGGAAAGGGAATAAAAATAATAAAGGAGGAATTATGGGGTGAAATTGGAGAGTGAGAAGTATTATAGTTATAGAAGGATCATATTACTATGAAGGACTAATGTAAAAACTAAAAAAAAAAAAATCACAGAGAAAATGAAAGATACCAACTGCAGAAGCATAAAATCCAAACTTTTTTAATACTCCAGTGCCTCAGCTAGCTTGAGTATTAAACAGTTTTCGATTTTATACTTCTGCAGTTGGTATCTTTCACTTTCTCAGTGTTTTTTTACTTATATAAAAACTAATCTGAATGGTGGATTCTGTTTAAAAAGAAGTATAAAAAGTGTTAAGATGTAAAAAAGGAAGAGAAAGTGAAATATGGAAAACTGTATAGAAATGTATTAAAGAAGTTAGAGAATAATATAAGAGAGTATTATGATATGGAAACAGAAATATACAAAAAAAAAATCAAGAAAAAAATGAAGGCATTGCTGTTTAGGTAGACATATTATTTACAAAGGAGAAGGGAGGATGTATCTGCATATTTAGGTAAAATAATAAAGGAGGATATTAGTGTAATGAGGGAAATGACAAATGTAAAGGGAGAGGTAAAAAGAACACAGCTACGAATTATGAATATTGTAGAAAGGCATGTGGAAATATGTTTGAGTAAAAAGATGGAACATAGGGGAGAATGGAAAGTAATAAAAAAATCTAGAATGAGTTAAGAAAAAAATTGAAAAAGAAATCACTGTTAGTGAACTGGATGAAGTAGTTAGGAAAGTAAATGTTAATTCAGTATCAGGCCCAGATGGTATAGGATATGGAATGTACAAGAAATTAATCGACTGGCAAAGAGAGTGCATTTTAAATGTACTGAATGAATGGCTGAAGGAATGGTTTGTTTATGAAGAGTTATGTAGTGGGATATTAAAATTTTAGGAAAGAAAGATGAGAAGAATGAAATAAAAATTGGAGAACCATCACACTAAACAACACAGATTGACATTTTTATGAGAATATTACAGAGGAAAATGGAAGGAAGCATGAAGGATATTATGGAAGAAGGTATATAGGTATTAAAGGGAAGGAATGTGAAGAATTGTTAGTTGTGTGAGGAACTATGGATGATATTACCAGTAAAAAAAAGGATGTGAAATTTATGGTAGGTGATATTAGTGAGGCATTTGATACAGTAGGACATGATGCTCTGTGAGATGTTATGAAGATGTACAGAACAGGTAAGAGAATTAGAAGAGTGTATGTATCAGCATATCAAAATAATAGAGTGAGAGAGTTAGTCAGTCAGTAGCTGAGTAAAGAAATATACATGAATTGTGGTACAAGACAAGAGGGGAATATTGTTTGCATTGGTAATGAATGCAGCAGTGAGTAGAGAGGCCCGAGGGAAAATGCTCCAGACGCATATCTTTGTAACTTATAGAATGAAAGATGCTAGACATATTATTCAGAAGGTGGTGGTGATTCCAGTAGTTTTGACATATGCAGATGATATAGTTATAGTTATGAAGAACAAAATATGGATGAGGGAAGTGTCAGTTTGAATGAATATTTTAAAGGAATTCAGAATTACCTTGAATAAAGATAAAAGTAAGGGTTTGGGTGATGTGAAAATTGATGGTGTGCATTTTTCAATGAATGAAGTGGGTTGAATAGGGATAAAAATCTGGGGAAAATGATTTAGTTATGATGCATTTAGAGGGTTTGATAAAAGAAATTAAAGAAAATGCCTTTTGTGTAAGACGTATAGATTAGCATTCAAGAAAAAATATTTATCCAGTGAATTCTTTATTAATGGGCAAAAAGTAGCTTATATGTCAAATTTTTATATGATCCCAGAGTAGTATGAAAAGGAAACTGTGCAACTGCATTTTCTTTCATACAGTGTTGAAAATTAAACCCAGTGAAAGAAGTGTGTTCCGTATGAGTAAAGATGAAGGTGACTGGGATTAATAAAGCCAGTTGTTTGTTCTGCTTCTTTAAACTTGTGAAGAGTATTAAAGTAGGTAAAGGAAGCGAATGAGAAAATAATAGTGAGGATGTTTAAATATAAGTACAAAAAGTTCTGGGAGATGACAATAATAAAAAAGGGAAAAAAAATATAAATGAAGAAATTAAAAATTATCAAGGAAAAATACTAACATGGAAAGTAAAACATGGTGATTTAGAGAAAGATAGAAGGATATGGTATAATAATATGATGAAGCAATTTTATTATGTAAATCCATGAAAAAAATTACCAGAAGAAGTAATTAAAGCCATTAAAGTAAGAAAAAAGTGGTGCACCTAGGTACTAGAGTGTCAGGATTAGCTATGAACACTGGTAAGTTACCAATAAAGGGGAGCATGCCATATAAAATGCAAGTTGAAAGAGTGTCTTTGTTTTGTGGGTAGGAAGAGACAACAGAGCATTTTTTGTTTTATTTTAAAATGTAAAAGAGTGATGAAACTCTGGAAAAAAGTGTGAAGAATTTTTTTTTACAAATATTAATGACTTAAGCAATATAGATATGAATATTATGTATTTACAAGAATAGAACAAAGAATTTGTGAGGTGTAAATATGAATTTATTCTATGTATTATGGATTTATTGGAATGAAAGACTGAATGAAATTTTATTTAATGGGAAATGAATTTTGGCAGATATACTGTGAAAAATTAGATTATCGTTGTGGGAGAAAGAGTTGGGGGTCAGCTATAATACAATAACAATGAGGATGTTATAAGAAAAAATATGAATAGTAAAAAATGTGTATATGTGGCTGTAAATATGTACATTTTATAAATATGTAAATAACATTTTTTATGTTGTGCTAAATAAACAACCCCTACTCTTTTCAATAGGTGCTATGGGATCTTTTACATCTGCTTGAGCTGCAGTTAAGACCTCGGTTTAACATCTCATCCAAAGCAAGACATTCTCAGGAGTGCAGCACCCCTCCATGCTATACTTTAGTCTCCACAATCCAGCTAGCTGGTTTAGGAAAATAACCCGCCACCTTGTGCACCAAAGGCGTGTGTGCTACACATGTTGCACCACTGACACGACTCTTCTTATCTTTCTGTCTTTGCCTTAACAAACTGTGTCATCTGCGGAGTTACTTTCCAAAGGCTGGTAGAGTGCCTCTTGTGCTACTCAGATATTAAAGATTAAAAGAAAAAAATCTTCATAAATGTGGATGCAGCAAGATCAACAAAACTGTGTGGGGGACAAGGACAGACTGGAATGAAAGGTCTCTATACACTACATACATATATATGTATATGTGTGCGTGTGTCTGTATACCTATATCTATGTCTCTTTATATATAAATATAGCTTCATAAGTGTATATATATATATATATATATATATATATATATATATATAGATAGATAGATAGATAGATAGATCCATATTAAATATTACAAGTATAAACAGTGTATAGCATTCAGTAAACAATGCACCTTTAAATGCTCACATCTTCTACAGCGCTGCAGATATTTCAGTTTAGTAATGTTTTCATTCAGCTTTTTTAACAATGTATCTTTTTTCAAATCAGGTCTTTGTCTGGCTTCATACTTGATACATGTTATTAAAAATGGCCACCTCTTGTACATTACCTATTAAATGTATGTCCCACATTTCTCCGCTTTAGGTATTCAGATGATAATGGCACATTTTTCACAGGAAGCAGTGTGCCTGCATCCAGGAAATAAAATAATTAAGTATACTGGCAGTTTAACTAAACTTTAAATGCACTGCCAACCAAAGCTACCTAGTGACTAACAGTAGCTTCTAGTTTGTTTTGTTCACAAGTGACTTTAGCACTGGAAAACAAGGCACTAAAGGAAATGGACAGGTGGAAAATTGTTATGAAAATAATATATTCCTTCTTTCCTAGCCAGAAAAGAGGACTAAGACAATATGATATTTCATTTTCACCCATGTATGTTAGCCCCCTGATAAAAAAATATTTACTGTTACAGAAGCAGATTAACATTTGTCCTTTTTCTATTTTTCTGTCAATAAAGAAAGCCTCTTTTGTCTGACATTTTACTAGATAAGACAGCAAACCTAGAACTACAATGATCTATGTGAAGTACCTTGTTATCTTGGCTTTTTTTTCTGTTGTTTTATTCCCTTTTGTACTGACAAGTGGTAGAAATTCACAAGCATATATACCAAGGGCATTTTCCTGTGTGTACCTTTGTTTGTTTTTCAGCAGTAGTAATGCTTCTCTTTCTTTTCATAGAGCATTTTGTAAGCCTCAAGTATTGATTTCCTATTTCTTTGTATTTTTTTCTCAGATGGCCTGAAACGTGCCAGATAGGGAACTGTTCCTAATGCATTATTTCATTAATTTGCATTAGTATATTGTATATGTACGTTATATTTATTGTACCTATAGAACCTTCCATTTTAAATAAAAATATAGCCATTTCTCCGCAGTCCTGCCATGGTAGCAACAGCTATTTGACATCAAAATGTCATTCCACAAAGTCTCACAACTTCACCCTGCTAAATGTATTCCAGTGCTCTGAGACATTGTCCCTAAAGAAATTCAGCATCAGGATCAATTTCCTGACTAAAGCAAAAGGAAGGCTCTTAATGTGTATAGCACCCTGTCTAGCATTATCACATGTACACCACACAGACGCTGTGTATGCCATGCATAGCAACTGTTGCAGTTCACATTTCCTGTATTCTGCTTTATTTATTATTTGGTTTATTTATTTTTATATTATTAATCAGCACTGCCTGGCTATGAGGATTATTTCCAGTGGAGTCCTGGAAAGTAAAACTTTAAAACATTAGAAAAACATTTACAAACATTTTACATGACTCATACTATATAAATAGTGTACAGTTTCATATCATGAACACAAAAACAAGAAGTCAGTCTGTCAAGCCAGACTAGACAGATGAATGCAAGTGATAAATTGACAACATGATGTGCAGAAAGCACAAAAAATGTCAGCAGGTCATGGTTCAAAGCAACAGAAAATATCTCAACAAATATAAAACATTAAGCATGTACATCATTACCAAAATAAGTGTTCTAGTTAACTGTCAGGAATTAAGTTGCATGTAAATGGCAGTGCTTTTAAAGTTCTTATACTTCAGCTATATAACATGGATGAGTGCCTTATGCATGGTTTCCCCACACCTAAGCATGATACACTTAGATTATACCATGGCATTTAAATAATGATTTTCTCGCCATTTTTAAATAATACCATTGTATTATGGAACTTCATTTGTTTTCCAACTCTTTTTATTAGAGTCTCTGGAGATGCTGTAGTGACTGTTTATAACCTGATGATGCTTGCAAAGTATATCACTTTTAGTGCTGCTGTTGCCACTTTTTTAATCAGAGGTACAATCACAGTGGGTTACATATGCACCCAGCTGTATACATGAGTGCTCGTACTCTGCTTGTAAAGTGTAATATATTTGATTTTTTAAAATCTGATATACATTGTTATTCTGGGGCATTTGTGTATACATGCATTCATATGGGGGTTTAATGTTCCTGTTCTGTATTCTTAATTGTTCATTTTGGTTTCTCAGCTTAGCAGCACTTGGAAAATAGTGGTATTTTTTATATACAGCAGTGGTGATTTCTGTTTATCATTTGTGATTTTGAGACCTGACTCATTCCCCTCAGTAAAAGTAAATTTACTGAGAGGATGTATTGATACACAATCACCTTTTCAAAATGTTATATTAATTGATTTATATTGTATCTATAAAGAATTTTTCTCTCTATTTACATATAATTAACTTGTTTTATAACTTATTTACATCTTTCTTACATTAACTGTCTGCATTTAATTATTCCATTGTAATTCTGCCTTTTTTGTGTGCCCTGTATTTTGTTGTACTCATTTAAATACTTTTATGATTGGACCTTAACTTGCACTCCAAGATTGTAGCATCCCATAAAAGAGCAGGCTTTTTTAAGCAATACTTTATTTGGTTTGAAGCATCAACAGAGTAAGAATAAGTAAGAGAAGTGTGAGGTCAAAGTTCCCACAAGTGGGGGACCTGACACCACAAAAATGCTTGTTCTAATTTTTTGTGTTCATTTGTGTGACATTCAGTATAAATCAAGTACATTTATTTTGGGTATTTTTGCACTCTAGTTAGTGGGTTATGTGCACTTATAGATTCATAGATGGTTACTAGAATAACAAACCAAGGGGGCCTTTCAAAGCTTAGCCATGTTTTCCCAAAATAATAATGTCTTGCATCTAAATAGGACATTGAGGGGTTATGCATTTATAAGCTACCTCTAACCATAAGGGGCATGGGGGCCAGGCCCAGTGTAAATTGCCTATTCCCCACCCACTGGTCTAGATTGTGCTTAAATTGGGTAATAGAAGAACTCTGCTTCACATGGATGGGAAGCCTGCTCCATAGGAGTGGCAGTACCTGGGACACATATCTGTCTCTCCAGCATGGTCTTTTTAAGTCACAGACAAAATTCAGGTCCCAAAAGCTTGTATTTCTGGTGCTGTTTGACTTATGAATATGCAGAAGATTCATATGTGGGGGGAGGGGGTTGTGGATGCCTTGTAAGCCAGGCATAGGTTACCCCTCAGCAATCTAGAGAAGACTGAGTAGAGGGAAAGGGCTTAAAGGTGCTCTGCATAAGGCAGGTTTCTTGCACCTTGTATCCTTTTTGTAAGGAACCTCTGAGGTTGCTTTAGTTGCTGCTTATGCCTGGTCAGGTATGTACTGAAGGCAGCATTGTACTCTGTGATGGCCTAATAAGGGAAGAGTATAGCGGGATAATGACTTCTCTGGACCTTGATGCCATGACTTACTTATAATTTGCTCAGCATAAAAGGATTAGAGGCCAGATGGCTTAGTGGTTAAGGTCTTTGCCTCCCATGCACAAGGTTCGATCCTGACCTCCGACCAATGCCTGTTGGGAGTTTGCATTTTTTTCCCTGTGTCTCCGTGGGGTTTCTCCCATGTCAGAAAAACATACTGCATGTTTCCATCTCAAACTCACCAATGAATGGAGCTGTGGGCAGCAGCACAGACTATGGTGCCCCATAGGGGGAAGAGCTGTACAAACCAACTGCTTTGGGCATCTACTGTGGTGCACAGTATCCTCAAGATAGGAGAATATGGATCACAGACTGCATGCCGTGGCAGGGCTAGCTACTCAATGGTGTAAAATATGGCTCTAGGTAATTCGATCATGTTAACTAATGTTGCCAAAAATGGCCATGAGTAGTTACCGGTGATAAGTGGGTTGAGGACCCGGCCTACTCTGACCCACGCTAGGGACTCATGCTAATGATGTTCGGGGTGTACGTGCCTCTATTGGCCAGTGTGTGCCCACCATAAAGCCCAGCAGCCCTGGGTCAATAAGCTACTGGCTGGCAGGTGTCTAGTTGCCCAGCCTGGGTTACCTGGGATAGCTCTGTTGAATGAAAAACTGGACGTAAAACCAACCAACCTGCCAAACATGAACTGAGAATTGCTACACTTAATGTAGGTTCACTGACAGGATGCAGCTTGGAAGTGGATGACATGATGATACGGAGGAGGCTGGACATCCTATGTATCCAGGAAATGGAATGGAAGGGCAGTACTGCAAAACCACGTGTTTTGGGATCCAGAGTCTAATACTCAGGTGGAGGGCAGGCTAGAAATGGTGTAGGAATTGTGGTAAGTGAGAGGTTTCAGAAGGCAGTAAAGGATATCATCAGAATTAACGACAGACTAATGGCAGTCAGACTCCAGTATTCATAATCTCAGCCTGTGCCCCACAGGAGGGTTCTGATAGTGAGGAAAAGAGTGCATTCAGACAGCAGTTGCAGAACCTACTAGATAAAGCAGGACAACATGAATCGATGTTGACAATTGCTGACTTGAATGCACATATAGGGACAGATAGAACATGATATGAGGGCTACCTGGGTCCACATGGGTGGGGCAACAGGAATAAAGAAGGAGAAGCCATTCTAGACTTCTGTCTGGCAAATGGCATGATAGTAGCCAACACATGGTTCAGAAAGAGAGAGAGTCACAAGATCATACAAGAGTAGTCAACATGCAACTCAGGTAAACTTCCTCCTAATAAGGAAAAGTCACTGGGGCAGAATTCATGATTACAAAGTCATCCCAAGTGAAACAGTTGCCCACAGCATAAACCACTAGTTGCCAAAATCAGCTGCAAGCAGTGGTTAGAGAAGGCTCTAAGGTCAATTGAGACCAGGCTGGAGACCTGGAAGTTGACTGGAGAAAAAGTACAACAGTTCAAGTAATTACTCTGGGCTCTAGCACCCCAAGAAGTGGAGGAAATAGGTGGAGTTGAAGAAGAATGGCAGCGCCTAAAAACAGCATGTGTTAGGACTACAGAACAGATATGTGGCCGAGCCAGGTATGGGAATAAGGTACATAAGGAAAGCTGGTGGTGGAATGTAAAAGTCCAGGAAGTCATCAAAAGAAAAAAGGAGTGCTGAAAGAAGTGAGAGACAGAAAATACTGACCGAGCTAGGAAAGACTACTGGTTGGCTAACAAAGAAGCTAAGAAAGAAGTTGCAATAGCAAAGAATAGGGCATCTGAGGCACTCTACCAACTTCTGGAAAGTGACTCAGTAAGGGGCACAAAGAAACTATATCAGGTTGCGAGACAAAGACAGAAAGATAAAGAAGATAGTCAGACACCCTTCATAAGGGATGCCAGCAACAACCTGCTCACCAGCCCAGAGGACATCAAAGGCAGGAGTATTTCCAGCAGCTTCTGAATGAAGAAAACCCCACAGAAGCTGTACTGCCCCAAAAACTGCCTACGATTAGAGAAGAAGAGGACCCCACCCTAGAAGAAATAAGAACAGCACTAAGAAAGAGGAAGTCAGGGGAAGCAGCAGGCTCAGATGAGGTCAAAGCAGATATGATAAAGATGCAGGGTGAGACAGGGGAGAAATGCCTCCTGAGGGTACTAATAGCAGTGCGGAGAGAAAGGTGTATCCCAGATGACTAGAGAATAAGCATACTCGTGCCAGTGTACAAGGACAAAGGGGACATCCACAACTGTGGGCAGTACAAAGGCATCAAACTCCTGTCACATTGCATGAAAGTTCTGGAGAGGGTGATTGATAAACAGATATGCAGATTAGTAGAATGTAAGATGGGAGATGAGCAGTTTGGATTCAGATCAGGATGCAGCCAACTGACTCGATGTTTGCATTGAGACAGATACTTGAGAAAAAGCTAGAGATGAGGAGAGATCCCAACTGGGCATTCCTAGACTTGAAGAAAGCATATGACAAGGTCTCAAGAAAGCTGATCTGGGCAGTACTGCAGTGGTTTGAAGTCCCAGAAACACTGGTAGAAGTCATCTGTCATAGACCATAAAAAATACACGTAATAACTTTACCACGAAAACACAAAGACATTAAAGGGAACTTTTCAAATTCATACTACCAAGACATTGTAAATGTAAGCTTTGGAAATATAAAAGGAAGTTGATGCAGCAAAAGTTTTAATATTGCAAAGACTCTCTAAAAGGTTGCAGGGAGATTTTTTTCATTGGGTAAAGTCTGTGCTTTCAATCTCGCCTGCCACACAACTTCCCTCTCTTTCAACCTATTCTTCAAATCCCCTCTTCTTGGATCACAACAAACATGTTCTAAAATAGCAAATTTAAAATTCTGAAAGTTGTTACATGTTAGAGAATGCCTAAATAGTGCATTTTTATCATCACTTTTACCTACACTGTACAACTGTTCATATATCCTTTTCTTTAAACATCTTTCAGTTTTTCCAGCGTAAAATACAGGACAACTGCCGCACATAGAAAGATACACCACATTCCTCATCTGGCAGTTGCCTTTAACAAATCTCACTACAAAATTAGCTTCATTGACCAACTTTAAATCCCTCACCTCTAAAATGTAGGGGCACTGTGAACAAGAACCACAGTTTGAGGTTCCTTTTCCCCTTCATTAAAAATCTGTTAGAATTATCACTCTTTTCAAATACAAATTTTAGATTGGGGCCTGTTTTATATACAAAAGTGGGTTTATCTCCTATTATAAAGCATTGGGTTACCCCTAATAATGTTCCAATTCCTTTTTACAGTTTCTTTAATAAACCCAGCATAAGGGCCATATTGAACTACTAAAGCCCTATCAAACACACCTCTTGTCTGGTCATGTTTTTCCCTCTGACAGTTTTACACCTAGTAAGGGTTTATATTTAAGACCCCATTGAGATATAACATAACTACAAATGTCCTCAACTAAAGACAAAGGGTAGCCCCTCTCTAAAAACATTTTGTGAATGTATATAATTTCCTTACTAGCCTCCTCAATAAGGGAGGTCATCCTAGGGGGGTTCCTAATCACGTATTCGAACTTGTAAAAGTTTGAACCACATATGGTCGAGACCATACATTGGAATTTGTAAACTTTCGAGCATTTGAATGGAAATCTTCATAAGCGGAGGTTTCCATTCACTTCAATGTGGTGCGATCTCTGAGTTGGTATATTTAAGTAGTGGGGGTGCAGGGGGGCTTCTTTTGATTATAAGGGTGGTAGCTGGAGAAATCCAAATAACTATTACTAAAAGTAGGTTTTCAAAAATGTTTGACTTAAAACCACATACTCATGTTCAATAAACATATCCAAGTAATTTATACCTCTTTCTTTAAAGGTGTATGTAAAATGCAAAAAACTGGACGTTTGATTTAAATAACTTAAAAATTTATCATTAATAGCTACTGGACCATTCCGTAACATAAAAACATTGTCCAAAAACTATACTAACATTTAATACACTTAAAATATAAACTGTTAATATATATGGGACAACTCCCAGTCAGCCAACACCAAATTTGCAAAAACAGGGGAGCATGATGCTCCCATTGCCACACATTTGGAGATGTACATATACCCCCTCCCCATTGTCTCTTTGTGAATTGCTTATACAATCTCTCTTCCTAGTATTAATATAGGCATATTGACAGCCAGAGTTAGAGGTTATTTTAAGGTCTATGAAGAGTACATGTAAATTCGGGTTCAGATTTCTTTATTAGTTGCGTAGACTTTTTCAGTTGTTACAACATTTGTATCGCAACACGAGCATATTTCAATATGTACAGTAAGCTGCACATCATAAATACATTTGGTTAGATAATTTATTTAATGTCATTCATTACTTCTTATCATGCTGGAACATTATGACATCTGGTGGTATAAATGTCTTTATTGATGATTAACAATGCCACTGTTTCGGTTAGATCATTAAATAGGGATTTATAATTTTGGCCATAACTTGTCAAGTGTTCTCTAATTCTGACATATATACATTTTCTGAAGATGCGAATCAGATCCTAAATATTTAAGGTCACACAAACAAACTCAAATAACATTTTCTTTAGTCATTCTTTGATTCCAGAGGTTTCCATTCAGTATTCTGAACATGTATCCCATGTAGATTATTTCCAGACTTCTAGCTGTTAAATCCTTCATATAAATAATGTTGTTTAATGGACATACATTAGTGGAGTAACTCTTAAAATATTTTGATTTATTTCATCTATTTCTTTTTTGTGTCTGAAATCTTTCAGCTCATTAGATGTGGGATATAATTTTCATGTGTGGTCATATTCTTTCTTAATACTTTTCTAAATATCAAAACCAAAGACAACGCTGTCTGGTAACAATAAAGGCTATCCTCCTTCGTATATGGAACCCACAAGAAACTCGATGAGTACTGTAGCACTTAATTCCAAAACGTTTAATCCAAAAATGACCAAGGTATAAATATGAAAAATAAAAAGACAAAGACAACAAGTGGATTTAGCGCACTTTCATCTCATAACATGAGACTTCTTCAGAATCCACACTTTTGAGTTACCAACTCATTTAAATGTTCTCTCATAGCTTCTCATTGGCTGTTGGTTGGCGCTCAAATCAAGTAACCATATACAAAACTTACAATAGTCGGACTCATGATAAATAGCATGTCTATGTTCATAACAAGTGGTATAGCGTACAAATCATAACTTCCCATAATGACCTATAAATACATTGTTCATAATAGTAAGGAAATAATTGAGGCAGTAAATAAAACTCTCTCAGTGAAAAGAAATACAAACTCCCTAAATATACATACAATGTGTAGAACACTGAACTTTGAAATTGACAATGGTAATCCATATCCATGACATGTAACCTAATCTCTAAAAGTGTTATAAATAGTGTTGATGTAAATTGTGAATTCCAGCTAAAAAAAAGAAGTCTCATGTTATGAGATGAAAGCGCGCTAAATCCACTTGTTGTCTTTGTCTTTTTATTTTTCATATTTATACCTTGGTCATTTTTGGATTAAACGTTTTGGAATTAAGTGCTACAGTACTCATCGAGTTTTTTGTGGGTTCCATATATGAAGGAGGACAGCCTTTATTGTTACCAGACAGCGTTGTCTTTGGTTTTGGTATTTTTTCGAATACGGACTTTTCTAAATATGTTAATCCATTGTGATGCAAAATGTTTTAGATTCTTCATAAAACATTACTTATGTTAATTCTTTCTTTGTCCCACCAGCCTTTCTTCTTCTTTTTTTCTAACATACTTGCATTAAATGATCTGGTCAACTTGATGTAGCTTGCCAAAATTTGGATTTCTAATAAAGCCGTTGTATTAGCTAGTCTAAATTCATTTCTTAAATAGATTTAAATGATTGAGGGAAGTGCATCAAGGTATTAATTATTTCATAAAATGCCTTAAGGGGATTGCACAGCTTAGCCTTATGCTAAATCTTAGTTCCAGATATAGTTAAGCAGTCATTCTTCACTTTTATGACAGGAATTAAAAGTATTATAGTCCTACTGAGGAATGCATTTTTTTTCTGTGCAATGCTTTAGAAATTTTGTTTTTCCTGACCTTAATACATTTGTTTCTCCCATGAACCATTATTAGAAAAGATAAAAGCTAAATATGTTGCATTGTTTAAAGTTTTGTAGTTGTATCTCTTATGTAGAGTTTCATGTTTTAGGTTCTGTAGGTGTATCTCTTAAATAAAACTTCCTGTCTTGCCCTTTACTTTTATTATAGACCGGTAACTTTATTTTCACTACATTTACCAGTCATCCTAATTCTAAAATACATTGATCAGCCATGTTTGTTTATTCTTTCTAGCAGTGTAGCTAAGAAGATCAGTTTGTTAGCATATACAGTTGCTATGTATATTTTCCCTTCTAATGGACAATACAAACTTGCATCTTCCAAGACTTTCAAAACTTTGACAATACATAATAATCATGAAGCAAGCAAGTAAACAACCTTCCTTGATACATTATTTGTTTTGAATTTCTTGGTTAAGTGTTCCTTCACAGATGTATTTTACTTTGCCCAAAGTTGAAGTATATAATGCTGATATTATGCTAACTAATTCTGTGGGGAAAACGTTGTCTTCAATCATTTTCCAAGATTTATTTGTATTGAAGTTAGTGAATGCTGCTTCTGGATTCACAGGTTAGTACTAATCAATGGCTTTATGAGTCATTTTAAGTATAGTCACTTTACTTCAAAGCTGAGAATCAAACCCTGTATCTTGTATCTGTAAGATAAACACCATAGCCATTATACCTACCCTGAAATACATAACACTTCACAAATTTGTGTGTCATTGGCCATTCTAATAATTTCTGTGGTATTCAAAATTGTAATATCTACACTATGCCATTTAGATGTGACATTGCATCTATTTTTTTATATTCTTATAACTCAATACTTACTATAATGCATGCTTCAGCAGAAGAGTATTTATGAATATACACAGTATTTTTGCTGTCCAATTTTATCACATCTAATAATAAAATAATGTTTTCAGTTAATTGCCCAATATGGTGATTAACCTATAAAATTTAGTTATTCAGCCTTGCTTTAAAAAAACTGGACTATTTCATCTCTCTATGAATAGGGGGAAACTATTCCATTATACATGTTCTAAAGGAGCTTGTAAATTATTCTGCCCATTTCTCATGGGGATGTAAATAAATTTAATTTTCCATCCCATCTGAGTAAGTGGGTTTCAATTTATTTATTTTTTTATTTTATTCTTTTTTTTACATTTTATATACTTTTTCTTACATCTTCAATAAATTTATTAATAAAATATATTCAATTTACTTTGTTTAATCTTTTTGCTATTTTTGGATCAAGTTAATTATATTTCCCATTATACTTTCCAAGTAGCAATAGTACAGCATTTTGGAAAGAAAACTGACCTTGTATAACTAATAAACATCTTGGTGACTGGCATATAGATAGAAAAATAAACTAGACAGGTTATTTCTCTATCTATATGCCAGTCACCAAGATGTTTGTTAGTTACACAAGGTCAGTTTTCTTTCCAAAATGCTGTACCATTGCTACTTGCTATTATATCACTCATGTCATTCCATGTTAACATTGCATAGCACTTTTTGTTGTTTTCATTAATCGACTATATTACAGATATTCAGACCTTATCCTTTTAAAATTTTTCTGATTTTTTTCCCCCATTTTTCACACACACACACACACACACACACACACACACACACACACACACACACACACACACACACACACACGTGTCTGTGTGTCTATATATATATATATATATATATATATATATATATATTTATATATATATATATATATACACACACACACACACACACACACACACAC
This sequence comes from Protopterus annectens, assembly GCF_019279795.1. Classification (NCBI taxonomy): domain Eukaryota; kingdom Metazoa; phylum Chordata; order Ceratodontiformes; family Protopteridae; genus Protopterus; species Protopterus annectens. Next base: position 201,889,286 of record NC_056743.1, read on the forward strand.
ACACACACTATACCTGTTGTTTCTTTAAGCATTCTTGATCAAACAAAATTTTTTGGTGCATCTAGTTTTCCTTCAGTTTGTTACTTTTCAATTTATGTAGTAAATGTATTTTTTCTTCTATCGTCAAATTTACCATATACCCATTTACGTTCAGTCTTTATGAAGTCAGTTGATATTTTAATACATCTTTCATGCAATAGCCTATTTATGTTTCTAAGCTTCTTTTTGTTTTGAGTACAAAATACTAAAAGACAATATTAACCTTTGTAGTTAGTCTTCATAGATGAATTACATTTGTGACCTAAATCTTGAGATGTTATAAAGTAATCAGTTACTGACCCACCTGTATTAGTTTTAAAGATGAAATCATGACTCTTTAGTTGTTCACATCCACTATTACTAGTGGTTACCAGTGCTGGAAGTGAATACCCTACCTTTTTATTACCTTATCTGCATTTCTTTTGTAGATATTGTTCATAATTACTAAACAGATCAGTCCTAGTACCACTACATATGATCGGATTATACTTCTTATTTTGACTTTCAGCTACCTGTTCATCTATGACATCCCATAATGCTTGCTTTGCTTGTACAACTTCTACAATAGATATATTGTATACATTTACAATAGTCACAGTTTTACTGTTTGTTCAACATTCACAGTTTTACTGTTTGTTTTCCCATAACTGCCAACATAGTAGCCCTTATAAACCTTTACTACTGTTAGTAAACCCCTATTTGGTTTTCCATATTTGCTATCTTTCACTGCTGGAGCTCCAAAAACTTGAATATTTTGAAATTTTATTTGATGTATATCATCTCAGTTATTCATTAATACATGTGTAAAGGCCAAAATCCATTCAGACTGCAGACTCCTCAATGAATCTATATACCCTGGGATCCAACCAGGTATCAAGTTGTTTTTTTTTTTGAGTATCTACAAAGAAAGAAGACTGTTGAATATATAAAGCAACCATGTTCAAAACTAAAACCAATCTGTGTTAAATAGTTTGCTATTAAGACTGTCCTTGACTCCTCAATTCTGGAAGTAAAATATGTACCTCTGGTTAATTTGTGTGTATTCGATAATTGAGTATTTATTTATGATTGATATTTTTCAGTCCAGAGTCCCTTGTAGGCTAAACAAAGTTTACCCATCAAATACCTGTAACTGATTTTAAAAAGGCCTAGACTTTCTAGTCTAGACTGATATAATTTATCTTAAAAGTAATAATGCATCTTGTAAATTTTTGGTGACTACCTTCTAAGACCAGATCATCAGCTTTCTTGCAGGAGTAAAAAAAAAACATGATGTACTCAATGATGGGTCAAACATATGTTATGAACAACCTCAAAAGACAGTCATTATTTCTTGTTGTAAAATTCTTATAAATTAAGCCAAACTTTTAATGCCTTAGTTTTAACTTTTAAGGTAGTAGTCCTATACTGAAAATTACTACATATAATAATACCTAAACCCTTTTATTCTGTCAACTTCATTTAATATTCAGCCATTGGTTTCCCAAAATGCAAAGTAGTGGATTTATTCTTATTAACTTTTAATATAGTTTAGTATAACCATTCAGCCACCAAGCATGTAAGTGTTGAAGTATTCAATATTCTCTTTCAGTGTAATGACCCAACCTAGTTTAATATACACATATTTGGCCATCCAAACATTAGAAATCATAGGAGTAAATGAAAATACCAGGTTGAACAATACTGGCCCTAGAAATGAGCCCTGGAGGATCCCTTTGTTCACTTCAAGCCAGCTAGATGTGAAATTTCCTATCGTTACTCTCTGCAGTTTACCGCAAAGTTAGTTAGACACCCAGCAAACAATGGATGGATTAACTTTGGGTTTGAACATGGCAACAATAATAGCCAAATGGGGGACACTGTCAAAAGCCTTAGACAAATCCAAATAGACCCCACCACTACAGACATGCCCATGTAGAAGGCAATTATCATTGGGTCATAAAATTCAGTTAGATTAGTGACCATAGAATATTTTTTTTTTGTGAAACCATGTTGAGTGAGGTCCATTAAACATCCCTGAAAGTCTTAATTAAGAAAGGAAAGTAGATACCTCTCAAGACTCCATCCACCAGTGAAGTACAACTGATAGGTCTAAAATTACTTCTATTGTCTGCTGGGCCCCCCTATGAATTGGAATTATGTCTGCAAGTTTCCAGCTAGCAGAAACAATAAAATTCAGTTAGATTAATGACCATAGAATATATATATATTTTTTTGTGAAACCATATTGAGTGAGGTCCATTAAACATCCCTGAAAGTCTTAATTAAGAAAGGACAGTAGATACCTCTCAAGACTCCATCCACTAGTGAAGTACAACTGATAGGTCTAAAATTACTTATATTGTCTCTTGCCACCCCCCTATGAATTGTAATTACGTCTGCAAGTTTCCAGCTAGCAGGAACAATACCAAAATACAACAGGTTATTAAACTGAGTGAATGGTAGCTGAAATAAATTCACTGCAATATGCCCAGAAAATACCTGGAATATTATAAGGTCCCATACCACTACCCTGTTTAATACAGCTCAAAAATGCTGACACATGGGGTTAAATTTAAAAAAACTGGGCACATACAATCAACTTTCATTAAAAATGTAGCATCTGAAAATTTGTCAAACAATGTGGCATCTTCTGCCAAGAAGTGCTCATTTTGCAAATATGCCAGTAATTCTCTAGCATTTAGCACTTCGCATTGAACAGACATTGGTCTGAAAGATTTAATCTTATTACCGATGTATCTACCATAAGAAAAATAATTTCTTAGAACAAGGGTTACTAACTAAATTATTTTCAAATTTACTTTTTGCTAATCTCAAAGAATCATTTAACCTCCTGGAGACTAAGTTATAGGCCCATTTTAAATAATTTCTCTTGAACCTTTTCCAGAGCCTAAATCATTTCTTTCCTCAGAAATTTAGCATGACCAGTAGTCCATCATGGAGATGTAGTCCTAAGTAAACTGTTAGTTATTGTTTTCTTACATTCAGACACGAGTACATCCAAGTCCTGCCATTTTTTCACAACATTATTTACCTCAAAGGAATTCAAGTCTGTAGAATATATTTGATTAATAATATTCAGATCAAACAGCTTAGATTTATCAAAAATCTAATTTTGTTGATTCAAGAAAAAAGCTTTTGTTATTAAATTTAGAAGCTAGGTGATTTGGATTACTTAATGGACACAGTCGGTTAATCTCATAAATTTTATCTGGAATATTTGTAAGAGATCTAAGATATTTGACCTGGTTGGAAAATCAGTCATCTAAGTCAAATTGTGTAACATGCAAAAATCATAAACTTCATCCTCCAGCATTCTTGATGATCTGCCATGAGACCAACTGATCCCTGGAAAGTTAGTCACCTAATATTATCAGGTTATCTTAAGTTGTACACTTGACCAGGCCATAGATCAGTGCTTGATAATGCAGGCATGTTGTAACACACTTAACAAGTGTAATGGGAGACCAGAGTCAGCAACTAATACTTCCACAAAAAAATCAATTCTGAATTATAATCCACTTCCAGCACCTAACATGAAGATATTTAGGTACTGCGCAGCAAAAAATAACCATTTATCTTCCTATCCTATTATTTTCAAGCAGCTAAATGATTGGTATCTGGGAAGCTGTATTCCTTCAATATTCTGCGATTCAATAATTATAACCAAGTGATATTTATTGAGCAGACTACATTTAGTTAATTTATTTTATTAGTCAAACTGTGAATATTAGCATGATATACTTCTAGTAACCTGGGGTGTCTAGTATAGTTGTAACTAACTTTAATCCCTGTGTAAAATCAAAAAAATGTTTCACAATGTCAACCAATTTTGAGCTTAACAATTTTCCACCTAAATAATTCAAATAATACTTATCTTTGCCCAAAAAAACTTGTGTTATTCACAAAATCAAACTAAGAATGAATTAAATCAATGTCCTTATGAATGCACCAGTTATGTAACACTTTATTGAACAAGTTTGCTTTTGTGAATTGGTAATATGATGAGTGGTTAGGACAGAATTTCTGAAAACCAAATATTGATTTTGTTTTTTAAACAAACATCTTAAATAGTCTAAACCATCCTATACATGTGAAAGAGAGGGTCATTGACAGATCATTTACAGCTACGTGTTTATTTACTTAGTTATAAGTAGATCTTTTCTCTATCAATTTAACAAGAACAGTGTAATTATCTTGGAGTTTACATCCCCCCTAAAAAGGAAACTCTCACATTCCCTCTATCAATACTAAGAAGTGGTCTAATACTTTTCCCTAATCATTGAGTCACCTATAACTAACATACCAGCAGAATGGTTCACTTTATCCCCATATCAGTTCTAAAGTTGCCTTCAACTGCTCTTCTCTGACTACATTTATTTACGGCTAACTCAGACTAGCAGAGGTCATCACTATCACTGCTGTCTCTTCTTTATATTAATGTCATCTACCTTTTCCTGAGAATTGAATTCAGTCTGCAATAAAGATTTTTCAAAAAGTTTATTCTGTAGTTTAGGAAACTTTGTCTGAGTCCCTCTGCCCAGTGTGAGTGGTTTTCTGAATAAAAATACATGATTTCCCCAACGTATCTGTATTATAACTGGAATTATTCATCATCATAAAGGAATTTATATCCATTTGAGAACCCTCAGAAATCATAAGACCCTCTCTATTAGTAAATACAACAAAGGTTGTAAGGAAAGTCACCAGGGCAACCACAGCAAGAAAAAAAGGTTTATTCAAACCCAGTACGGCACAACACAGTAAAACACCATACATTAACGCTCCATTTAATATACGTTTTCGTCAAAGATAAGACTTCATCAGATAAAAATGAAATTCAGCAGGTTTAAATAGAACACATAATTAATCACAGCCAATAGAAACATATTTAAAATAGCAATTAAATAATTTAACCATTAACTACCTTAATAAAATTGCACCCTAGCTACTTAAAAAAACATTCATATTAAATACACTATGTAACACATTATCTAAAACACTTAAATATGTAAAGCCTTTAGTTGGTACAAAAAATATATGTATAAAAATGTATGTATTTAAAAATATATATGCATTTAAAAATGGACATTTATAAGGATGTTAATACATAACCTCTAAACCCATAAAATCTCCATCTACTGGCCAAAATAAATATTGCAGTACATATAAAAATCATGTGTGTGTTGATATTACAATTTTGCTGCCCTAAGCTTCAACAAAGGAGCAATGGAAATGCTCTCATTTAAACCTGGAGGTCTAGCCGCAGCCAATGTAACCTGTCAGTATAATTCTTGGTACTCCAATCTAGTTTCCCATGCACCCCCCCCCCCCCGGCATTCATCTGCACAACTTCTAAAACAAAAAACAAATATTTTGCTTGCCCACATATTAGAGAATGCTTAGAAAGTGCGTTCCTATCATTCTTTTTACTAATATCATAAACATGCTCATAGATGCGCTTCTTTAAAGGTCTTTCAGTTTTACCCACATAGAAAGCATTGCAAAATTCACACATAGCCAAATAAACAATACCACTAGTATTGCAATTACTATAGCATACACTAGAAAGAATTCTGTTTCTACACTTAATCTCTATCTTGTCTTTGTTAGATATATAAGCACACTGAGAACAAGCCCCAAATTTGAAGGTGCCAACCTTTTTATTCTCATTCCTAACACTAATTCCACCACCACTTTCAAATAATTCCTTCTGTTATTTTCCTTTTCTAAAAATGATCTTAATAGGTTTGTTAGTAAAACACTTCAGGTCAGTGAGTGAAGAGAATCTATTCCACTCTTTCATCATCACTTCACCCACAACCTTGGAGTCTGAATTAAACTCCATGGTAAATGCTTTACAAAATTCACTGCTACCCTATTGGTCTACTTGGGCCTCTACCTGTTCACCCCCTACCTAACAATGGTCTATACCTAGAAGCATGAAAGTTCATAACGTATGTCATGGTTTCCCTTAATAATACTTCAGGGTACCCCCTTTCTTTAAATAACCCCTCAAAGTATTTAACCTCATGCTCAAAATTTTCATCCAAATTTGTTAATCAAGCTCTAATCAACTGGCCCTTAAAGATATTCTTCTTTTGTGAATAAGGGTGAGCATTCTTAAAATGCAAATAGGAATTTGAAAAGGTTTCCTTTCAGAATACCATACATTTTAAACACTCATTGGTTTTAATTATGCTAACATACAAAAATTAGCCTTATTTTGTGTAGCAGAACTAGTAAAATGTAAAAAACAAGTTGTGGTTTCCAAGTAATTCAAAAAATCTTGGGGCATATTTTCTGAATCTTTCCAAAAAATAACTATATCATCAATGAACCTCTTATGATATGTCCAGCACTCAGAAAATCTGGAGTTGCATATAAAATTCTTCTCTCACCATGCAAGAATAATATTAGCATAAGTGGAGTAACAATTAGTCCCCATAGCAACACCTTTCATTTGGAGGAAGTATTCGCCTCCAAAATAAATAAAATTATTCTTTAAACAAGCATGTTTATGCTAAAGAATAACTTGTAACTGGTCACTAGTTATATTGCCCTTGTCCACCAGGGCTAGTTCCAACCACTCCAAACCTGTATCCTGTGGAATAACAGTAAATAAATACTTAATATCCACTGTTACAAAGATAATTCTTTCAAAGGGCTGGCCCAAATCAATCCCTTTGAAAAAAATCCCAAGAATCTTTTAGAATCGCTGACTCAGAGCCAAAAATGTTTTTGAGTCTTGTGTCCAACAGTTTAGCTAAAGGGGCTGTTTTTGATCCTTCAGAAGAAACAATAGGTCGAAGTGGAGGGGGGGGGTCAGTCTGATCCTTGTAAACCTTGGGGATTCCAAAAATAGTGGGTATTCTCGGTTGAGCAACATGCAAATACCTAAAAATATCCACATCTATCAAGCCCTCCAAAAGTAAATCATTAAGGGCAAGATCAATCCTTCTATATGCTAAGTTTATCTCATTCTTAGAAACCCTAACATAAGTAGTGGAATCCCCTAAAATTTCCATCATTTTTCCTTCGTAAATCACTTGGTCCATAAGGACAGAACCTCTCCCTTTGTCAGGCTTCATAACCCGAACATTCTTATCATACTGAAGTTCTTTCAAAACCCTTCTCTCATTCTCATTTAAATTACTAGCAAATTTAGTGGGGTTCTGAATGGCTTGTCAAATCTCCTTTTCTACTACCATCTCAAAGTTTTTGATGTGGGGATGCAATGGGGGGGGGTTATACTCACTTTTGCATCTTAGTCCCCCTATTCTCTGTGTTTTGCCTTCCCCTTGAAACACCCATTCAAATTTTAACAGCCTAGTAAACATTTTAAGGTCTAAAATTACCTTAGAAAGATCACATTTATGTTGAGGTATAAACTTAAAACCCTTAGCCAATAACTTAAAATGATCTACAGTCAACTCAACTCCACTATAATTAAATATATTGTAATTATCATACGTGAATTTATTGTTCACTTGGACCATACTTGAAGGAATTAAACCTACAAAAGTAGGTTCTAAAATTTCCCCCTCCCTCAGTACCCTCCTCGTTTCCCACTTCTCTGGGGAAGCTGAAAGTATTGAGAGGTTTGTTGGTTCATAAACCTCTCTGACCAACGGAGGGGGGGATACTCTAAAGGGTCCAACTGATTAGTTTCATTACCATGTATATCCCCTTCAAAAAAAAGCCTCCAAGTTACCCACACTATCATCACATGCCTCATATCTAGCTACTTTAGCTCTTTTGGGGGCAGGGTAACATAGTTTCTCCTTGTATTCTAAAATGTCCCTGTCCAGTTTTTTAATCTTGCATTTAATATTGGCTGAGCACATATCATAAATTTTATCCATCACATCAAAATATTTTCTTTTTTCAGTCTCAACTGTAAACATTAAATCACTAGTAACTGTATTATTAAGATGTTCAATTATATGTTGTAACACATTCATTTTACTTTCATTCTGCTTAATAACAATCCTAACCACATTTGATAAATACTTCTAACAATTCATTAAATAAATCAGAGCCTGTATCAATATTATTAGGGAATTTATATGGCCTTAGGCCCTTTGGAATAATACCCCTTTGCAAACATTCTCTGAGGAATTCGTTATCAATACACAGGGCTTTAAACCTCCCTAAAACATCCATTAGTTTATTTAAACTAGTACTGTAGCTAACAGGTTCACACACCTTTTCCTTAACGATGTTAGTAACATCAAAATTAATATTAACTTTTTCATTAAGCCAATCAGAAAATAACTTTCTGGGCTTTACTGTCTCTTTAGCAGCATTAATGTTATGAGAACAGTCACTATGAGATGCAGAGCCAGGTCCGGCTTCAATTTTGCCGCTATTATTACTCGTTCTTTGCCCATTCTCTCCAGTACCACCGAATAAGTTAGGTGTGGAAATATCCTTGGGCTGAATCCCACCTATTCCGTCCTTCAAATGTTGTTCCTTTCTGTAAAAAACTGTCCACACTCCTCATAAGAGCCGCCGCTGAATCCTCTCCCCTTTTAAAAGCCTCCTGATTACCGGGAAACCCTGGAGCAAGCATAGTTGCCAATGAGACTCCGACTGGTGTAAGCTAGTCTACCAACTGCAAAAGCTGCCCAATCAGCTTTCTCATCTCACTGATATCGTCCCTCCTATCCACCAGTGACTGAGGTAGGGAGGCGGTACTTTCCATGTTCACAAACAATCAACAAGGAATCCAAAATAATATATGAAGTGAACCACAACCTTAAACCAACCAGTAAATACAACAAAGGTTGTAAGGAAAGTCACCAGGATAACCACAGCAGGAAAAAAGGTTTATTCAAACCCAGCATGGCACAACACAGTAAAACACCATACAATAACTCTCCATTTACTCCTTACTTTGTTCAGAGTGAGTTTTGTACATGGGCACCGGAACCATAGATTGTGGGGGGAGGGGAGCCCTCCCACTTTTGCAGATCATCCTGATCTCTACCCCTTTTGTTTTCCACGCGATGACATCAGTGCATCTATTTCCGGCTGTTTTTGCGAGCGGGAATGGATGAAACAGAAAGGATTTAATTTCCAGACTAATGGAGTGGATTAGCTGCATGTCAGTGCACCTATTTCCAGCTGTTTTTGTGAGCGGGAACAGATGAAACAGAAAGGATTTCATTTCTAGACTAATGGAGTGGATTAGCTGCAGGGCAGGAAGGGAATGACAAGACGCTGAAACAGCTGCAGAGTGGAGTGGACTGCTAGTCTATCAGAGTGAGTACACACTACTAGATTGTGTGTGTGTGTCAGAGTGAGTACACAGATTGTGTGTGTGTCTCAGGGTGAGTACACACTACTAGATTGTCTGTGTGTGTGTGTGTGTGTGTATGTATGTGTGTCTGTGTAAATGCCCCCCCAGCAGGATACATCTGGTGTCTAGAGGTAGTCAGGCTCAAACCCTGTACCTTGGGTATAGGTAAAAGGAGCCTAAAGTCCCTATCCACTATCACTTGTGAATTTATGCCTCACAGTTTTGTTCTGTTCATCTGGTTTGCAGGAGTGCTAAAACCTTTTATTCTAGCAATTTTCTAAGGTTATAAAATCAGTATTTGAAATGTTTTTCTATTTTGGTGGCTGTATTCCCCCATTATTAGCTTTGTTCTGTATTTTTGTGCTAAGAGTTTGAGAGCTATGGTGAGAAGTGAGAACTGAATTCACTAAATGCTATGATAGCCATTTAAGTTTGTCTTCCTGTTTTTCAAGAAACTGCTGTTTTAGCTTAGTGGTATGTTGCTCTGACTATAGTGCACAAGTTTCTGGGTTCAAGACTTGGCAGTGAAATTGCATGGTGGTAACAACATTTTACGCAAGCAACTTTCCAAGATTATACACGCAATGTTTAAAATGTGTCCCTTGTTTTTGACCTTTTGCCCCCCCCCCCTCCCAATTGAAAATAAGTTCAAGAAGCTGTGCAACATGCCTATGGCTTACACTCTACTGTGATTCTGTACTTACATATTGTGTATAGAAGTAGACTGTTAATCATGGAAATGTTCTGAATAGGGCAGTTTTGTCATTATTGATGCATGCATTTTGCTTCATTGCCTACTGGAAAATGTTCAAACAATAAATTTAAAATGCAGTTGTGTGTGGAAGTAGACTGTTATCATGGAAATATTCTGAATAAGGCAGTTTTGTCATTATTGGTGCATGCATTTTGCTTCATTACCTACTGGAAAAATGTTAAACAATAAATTTAAAATGCACTGTAACTTAAGTCTAACAAGTGTGCTGTATTATACAAGGAATATAATTTAATAGAATCAGGAAGGTGAATCAAGGAATGCATACATGTATGCATGACCCTAAAAAGGTGTTTGAAAAAAAGCCCAGAGGAAAGTGTGAAAGGCTCAAAATCATGAACAAAGTTTAAGCTTTACTCTTGTTACCAAAGCAATGGATGAAGGTAAAACAGTTCACACCACATTACCTTGACCTGGCTAAGCCTTTTGACACAAGCCCCTAGTCAGATGTAGTACAAAAGATGAATAATGTAGGAGCAGACACTACATCACCAGCTGCATTGTCAACTTGGCTTACAGGATGCAGGAGATCAAAACAGGGGAAGAGACCAGTCGCCAATGGAGTCCCCCAGGGTTCGGTGCTGAGACTTTTTCTGTTTGGCATATACATCTCAATAGTAAAAGGAAATACCTAAGAGCTTTGGCCAGCTAAGTTTGAGATGACTGCAAGCTAGGAGAAGTTATTGAATCCCCAAATGACTTAACCATCATGCGGGAAGGTTTGTCCCAAATAATAGCTGGTGTCAAAATCATGACAATGCCCTCTGAGAACTGATCCAATTATTTGGCATTTGGGAACTTGTGTGTACAGTGACCTAATTTTTGACCAACATGTGCCCAGAGTCATAAGAAAGCCTTTCTATATTGCACAGCTTATAAACAAATTGATTGTGACTAGATGTAGAGATGTTGTTGTCCCCCTTTACAAGGCTCTCATTATGTCAATCATTTTGTATAATGCCCACTTTGGCATGTATCTGTCCAGCCACATGCAACAATTGGAATACCTTCAGAGATACCTTACTAAAAGGATACAAGTCCTAAACAAAAGGTCTTGCATGGACCACCTTAAAGATTTATTACTATACTCAGTATCCTACAGAGTGCTTAGAGGTGACATGTCTGGCATACAAGGCATCCTCCAACATAATACAGATGGACCTACTGAACATCAGCAAGTCAAATGGCATCAGAAATGCTCAGTCCAGGTATCTAAACTGAATGTTGTGGAGAGATGGATATATATCACAGAGGCTACCACTGTTCTGGAACAGACTATCCATAAAAATAAAGCAAAGCTCATCCATCCATATTCAAATGCAACTTGGATCTAAGGATGGGTAATAGAAAATGTACTCCAGGATTTCCCCTCATGCCAGTAATGGATAGAGGCAGTTCCTAAATGCTGCATCCATTACATGGCCCCCTCAAATTAGCTATGGTATGATCACAGTTCTCACTAGGGCTAATATACAATTAACAGCCATGGGGATAGCTAAGACCAATCGGAAAATGTTAATTCAAGCAACAAAAGAGAATTGGCTAAGCTTAAAATGTCCTCCAAGTGAACCTATGTTGTTGTAGCAAATAGTTATAAAATAAATTACCCATTTTAGTTCACTAAGTGCCCCTGTCACCCTCCACCACCACCCCCCCTAGTCTTTAACAGCTTCCAGCGCCTATGGTTTTGTACCTTAAATCCAACTTATCAGTCACTTGTGATGAAATCTCTTTCCTTAAACCCAACAGTTCCATAACCATAACTCAGTCAGTCTACTGGACACATTTAACACATGTATTTTCTAAATTCTGTGGGAATGTTCTGTATTCTATACATGAATAAATGAATGCACTAGAAAAGTGTGTTTTCATCAATCAGTGACTGCTCCCACAAATTAATTAATCTGTCCATTTAAAACTGAACATACAAGTAACTAAAACGAACAAAAAATACATGTTTTTTTGAAAAATGTATTATGGTATAGTTTTGTATAAACTTTCAGAAATCTCTGTCACTTAGCTTATTCCATATTCCTAATGGGTTCTATAACATGATGATAAATTCATCTTCCTGAGATTTTTTTAGTTAATTTCCCTTGAATACATTTTCCTTAGTTACCTTGCTAGTATGTTTCAAGACCATTTCTATTCTTCACTACCGTCATAGTTTACATGTAGGTTGTCTTGTTTTTTACTTACTATCTTTAAATTTCCATTTTGTGACGGAGAGCAACAAACGGTCAATTTGTGTTATGGCCTTTATTCTGTCAACCCAGATTATTTCCCTCATATACTCTTCTTATTAGGCCACCTTTGTAGTTATGATTTCTAGTTTATGACCCTGTTTGGCTATGGAAATTTCTATTTGAATTTATGTTCAAACAATTGTATATTTGTTGTATAATATCTTGTGTGTGTGTGTGTGTGTGTGTGTGTGTGTGTGTATATATATATATATATATATATATATATATATATATATATATATATATATACAAACACACACACGCACACATATATTTAGCACAGTGTGTTGGGGGCATGGGGGGGGGGTTCCCCTTCCCAAAACAGATGTTTTCTTTTTTTTCTTTTCTTTCCTTTTTTTTGTTATTCAGTATTTTAAAGCTTAATAATTTGTGTTGATGATCTGTGATTCAGTATAATATTTCAATGAAATGTCATATACTCGTGTGTGTGTGTGTGTGTGTGTGTGTGTGTGTGTGTATATATATATATATATATATATATATATAATATACACACACACGCACACGTATACATCCATACACAACCCCTTTCCCATTTTTGCACATGGGGTCCGGGTGTTACTTCAATAGTAACAATCATCTAGAGCCAAGTTCACATAGTTGGGTGGCTAGCCCTGCTGTGGCTGTTCTTCCATACCACACACACACACACACACATGAATGCACGCACGCACACACACACCTATAGCCAATGTAAATACACACACACATTCAGAAGTGCACATAGACTCGGACCAAAACCAGAAAAATACCACAAAAGATGAAACTCGATTAACAGCTTGCAATACCCCTGGAATTAATGGCATTTCATTCATTTCTGTTCTAAAATTAAAGGCAGCAAATCTTTAAGGTATTTCATTTTTCATAACTATTTAGCACATTTTGTACTGTCTTGCTACCTTTGTTTGTAAAAAGTTTTAATTTATTATATATGCTTTTTTTTATTTTCATCCTCGTTACTGTCTATAACACTTTAAATGTACAACTTATTACTTGTTATGGCGATTGTTTGAGCACGTGATTTCACAACACCATTATATAATGAATGAATGACAGTGAACTTTAGTTCTGAAGACATCTGGTTAGAAAAGGATATAACCACTCAACTTGTGAATAAAATTTAATATCTTGGAGGTTTGTAGTTTGATCTTTTGCAGTGTTTTTATTTTGTTTTTTTTTTTTTCAAGCTTTAGTTGAAACTTTCTCTGTATTTGTTTTGTGGTTTTACACACACACACATATACATAAAAACACATACATGCCCAGCGGTTTTAGTCACTGCTGACTGAATGTAGCTTTGATGTCTCATTGTGGGGAAATGAGTGAAACAAAAATCATACTTTGCAAGGTATTGCAGCCTTGCCACTTAACTGTCCCTAATTTTGCAGAATGTCACTGATTTGCCACATAGTTCAGCTTTTTCTCAATGTTTTTCTGGTAAATCACTGAAGATTACAGCCAGTCATTAATACCAGACATTATTGTTTCATACTTTTTATTGTTTATAAATAAGTTCTGAATCTGATGGAATGCCTGGTGCAGTGCCAACAAAAGGTATTGTCGGCCTCTCTGTCATGCACACAGACTCAACCACACACTTTTTTTTCTTTATTTACTTTTTGCTAAACAGAAAAGCCAGATTTTAATGAGTCTTTCAGTCTGTGTTTCACTGCAGCCTAATCTGCTACCATGAAGCATCAGACCTGTTTTTTACCAGTCAGGATCAGTATATTACCACCCTGTTGCAGAACATTCATTCTCCAATAGGGGATAATGTATATTAATGTATATTTCACAATGCATCTCAACCTCTAATCACAAGAAATCTGGATAAAGCCAAAATAATGGGGGTGGGGCAAAATCAGGGACAATTTTAAATATTGTTCTTATAGGTTCATAGGTTGATACTAGGCTATTTGCCCTAGGGCATTTATAAGCCTAGCCAGTGTGTGCTTGGTTTTTGCCACCCTTTTAGGTTAGTTGACTGTGCTTCTGTATAGTAGGTCACAGAAGGTGGCCCTTTTAAGGTTAGTTTACTGTAGGGACAGATTCATATCCCAGAGGCTCCCCTCACTCTGGAAGAAAATCCCTTTTAAACAGAGGTTTACTGTACCTCTGTCAAGCAGGGACACAGAAGAGATCCCAGGGGTAAACTTATGATCTCCCATGCACTCTTCAAGATTTCTCTTGAAGAGGGTCAGTGAGGGGCTCTGCCTAACATGGATTGGGATTTTGTACCAGAGTGAGGGGAGCCTCTGGGATATGAATCTGTCCCTCCAGCATGTCCTATTTATTTCTGTGCTGAGGTTCAAGTCCCTGGAGTGTGTAGCTCTAAGGGATTTGGATTTCCTGAGGTGAAGCATGTCCATTAATTCTGGGTTGGACATGGCTTTATACGTCAGACACAGATCGCCTCTGAGTAGGCGTTACGCAACTGAGTAGAGCTGGAGTTTCTTTAGCTAAACTGCATAGGGCATCTGTTTGAGCCCCTTGATTCACTTGGTGAGGTACTTTTGGGTTCTTTCCAGTTGCTGCAGATGTCGGGTAAGGTACATCCCAAATGGGGCATTGTATTCAATTATGGGCCTGATAAGTGATGAGTAGAGGGGCACAATGACCTCTCTTGATCTAGATGTGAACCCTTTTGTGATAAGGTGGGCTATATAGAAGGTCTTTCTAATAGGCTTACCATTCATCTGGTTTTCCACGGACATGTCCTCTTTTTGTGCTCCTGTCCAGGCGTCCGGGTGGTTTTTCAAAACTTTCGTGATTTGTCCGGGTTTTACAATCCCGACTCAGAATTCACATCCACGCATGTGCGGAAGGTAGGAGAGCTTGCTTGCGAGATTCGCGAGAGCGGCGAGACTGTGCTTGCGTGGGGAGAAGCAGGACTAGTATGTGTCAAGGAGGGACTGACTGAGAGGGAGGACCCACCACAGCCACAGGTCATCGGCGACTGCAGTCGGACTTAGAGAGTGAGACTCTCACTGTGAGAGAACTAACTAAGAAGGTCCGGTCGAGAGATGGCACAAATAAAGGTATGTGTGAACATGTATATAATAATGTTTTTCACTGTTTTGTTTTCCACACTATATATATATATCTCTCAGTGCATAAGAACTTTTTTTTGAAAGGTCTGGACATAACAAATGGTTCATGATTCACGTCTATAATGCCCGATATTAGAATTTCAGATATTTTTACTTAATCCTTCTTAAACGTTTTAGTGTTCACAGAATAAAAATAAAGTTTAAAAGTAACTACCACACTTAAATGCCTAGTATTGGCTTAGAAAGCTGAAGGCTTTTTGCAAGGGGGACCCACCCAACAAATAGGGACAGATTTTAATTATTCCTGTTGGAAATGAGGCTTGCAGGATAGACATGGCAGATTTTCTACAAGTAAACTCTGTACGATCATTGGTTATGGGAGGTCAGTTCTGTAGGGATCCATTTTGGGGCCCAACTTACTCAGTATTTATGCCTTAAAATGTCTAGTGGGATTTTTATATTAATTGCTGCCATGCTGATAATTTAAAACTGGGTAGATACATAACAAATCGGAAGAATTGAAGAAGTTGTATACAGGACTGGGCAACTTATATAGTTGAGCTAAAGCGTGCAATACAGTAATTAATTCAGAAAAAAAGCTAAAATATGTGACCTTTGGTTGGTCTAGATTTAACAATCATTAATTCTCAGCAGCAGTAATATTGAACGGGTGCATATTTTTAAGAATCTGAATATATGGGAAGATGATGAATTAATATTTGGCCATTCTTACCGTGAGTGTAAAAAGAAATATATGAAATTCATAGGCTTAATAAGGTGTATCATATCCAGATATAGTGAAGTGAAAAAGACCATTTATAATAATCTTAAAAGATCTAGGCTAGATTATGGTAATATTTGACTGCTCCAATTTGAGAATCAGATTAGAAGGCATTCAGAGGCACACCAGAATGATAAAATGTTTATAAGAAAAACGTATGGATAGGTTTCATAGTCTGGAACTCTCTTCTGTGAACTGTAGGCTTAGTTGTGGAAATATAATCCATGTGTAGACAGCAACTAAGGATGAATTCCTCTTAAAAAAACTGGGACTGAAAAGAGAAGGCAGAGATGAAATCAAATTATTAAGCGCACTCAAGAGAAACAATAAAAATAACTGGTACTATGGGGATGGGGAAATACTGTTGAAATAAGATATGTAATGTATTAAAACATGTAATGTGAGAATTTTTAGGAAGATAATTGAATTACATGCCAAGGTATGCTATGAACAATGATGGGCTATAAGCACTATATTGTATTGTGTTGTATTGTACATAGGAATTTCTGCTCCTTGATAGAGTAGGCTTGTCCACAGTCTGCTAGACAAGGTTTATGAAGTGTTATAGTGTGTTCATTTAGAAACTGGTTAAGGAACTGGAAGAGTTTGATGATGGATAGATGAAACACAATGTAATGAAAGAAGAAAAACTGCAACTCTTGGACTAACTTATGAAACTGTTTTGAGGTGATACTCTCTTAATATCTCCTTCGTATCCCTAACACTGTAAAATGTCTGTCCCCTTTTACACAATAAATCTTCCTGCCATTCCTCCTTAATTTCCTTCTTACCTTAATCCCCATTTTAAATCTCAGTTTCCTTCTGACCTTCCTAGTAGGATATTAGAGGTGCAAATATCTTAATGTGCAATGTAATAGGTAATGTGGCATTTTCTTTCTTGTTTTACTGTTGACTATAAATAAATTCAGTAGTAACATTTTTGGAGTGAATATCTGTTGTTGAAAATGGTAGTTGTTTCAGTGCAGTATAACTATGTGCGGCATTTGTAAAACACTGTGGTAAAATGGCAGCCTGTATGTGACAATTCATCTATTGCAGTACAAGGGATAAGGCCCTGTATGTATATTTTGTGTATGTAAGGTGCAGTGACTGTTATGGTGAGAGTTTTGAGAAAAACTTTTTTTGAGAAATGTACTTTTGCATTTCGCTAAATAATATTTAAGGATCTTAGGATACTGTCTCACAGAACTACATTTATTCCAGGCAGGAATATATGTCATTATGCATTTGTGGAGGCTTGGTAATATGCAGCGTAACTCCCCATACGTACTGTAGGGATGTGAAATTGTGTGAAACCAGTTTCCTATTGATCAAAAGGCTGAAGGCTCTGTTCACACACCCGGGCTCTGATATTAGAGTATATTGGTAGTTGGATGGTACAGAAGTGTCATTAAACCTAAGTACCAGCAGCATCTATGGTAATTACAAAGGATGTTGAAGAGCTCATAGTATTTGACAAAGAGATGTTGGGACAGAGTATTTTTATGAAAATTCTACAGTGCCATATTTGCACTATATAGTGTATAAAATAACTCTTACACATAGCTGAACCTATCGGCCATAGGGCCTATACAAGCCTAGCCATAACATTTCCCTGGCTATTATTTTCCCAGGAATTTTACTTCCCTGGCCCCCTGTCTAGCAGGGTGACTGACGTGATACCTGGGGTGAATTTCCTATCTCCCATCCAGTCGTCAAGGTTCCTTTTGAAGAGGGCCAAAGATGTACTCTGCTTGACATGTATGGGCAGTCTATTTCAGAGAATGGGGAGTTTATGGGACAGGACTATCCCTCCAGCATGTTTTGTTCATTGTGATGACCATGTTTAAATCCCTGGAGTGTGTGGCTGTGAGGGACTGGGATTTTTTTAAGTGTAGCATGTCCAACAGCTCTGGGTTTGACATGGCCTTGTATGTTAAGCAGAGATCGCCTCTGAGTCGAATATATGTGACAAGAGTATAGCTGGAGTGTTTTTAGATGGTCAGCATAGGGCATCTGCTTTAGGCCTGTGATTCTTTTAGTGAAGTATTTCTGCAGCCTTTCCAACTGTTGCAGATGTCTTGTGAGGTGTATACCAAATGGGGCATTGTACTCTATAATGGGTCTAATGAGGGATGAGTACAGTGGGACAATGACCTCCTTTTCCTGGGTGAAAATCCCTTAGTAATGAGATGTGCCACATAGAAGGATTTCCTGGCTGTTGTGGCGATGTGGTTATCGAAGGTGAGACCACTGTCCACCTGTGTCCTTAAGTCCCTTATCACGCTTTCGGTCTTTAGTGTACTGCCACTTATGTGGTAATTCATGGGTACATGTTTTTTCCCCAAAGGGGATAACTATACATTTCTTGGCATTGAGCTTGAGCCCATGGCTCTGGCACCAAGCATCTGTCTCTGTAAGCCCATTTTGTAGGATATCCACATCATTTGGGGATTCGATAATGGCTCCCAGTTTGCAGTCATCTGTGAACTTTGTTAGCCAGAGTCCCTTGGTGTTGGCCTGTACTTCGGAGAAGTAGATGCCAAACATGAGCTGTCCCAGGACTGAACCCTGAGGTACTCCACTTGTCACTTGTCTGGAGCTGGATTTGGAGTTGGCTACTTTTACAGTGTGGGTTCTGTCAGTAAGCCAGTTTGCGAGCCATGAGGTGACGTAGGCATTAATGCCCAGCTTAGTAAGTTTATCTATGATTCCAGAGTGGGGTATGGTGTCAAAGGCCTTGGCAAGGTCCAGATAGGCTGTGTGGACCATCTTACCCTCATCTACGGCTCTGGAAACTGATTCAAAGAAGTCAGTCAGGTTGAGGAGACAAGATCGGCCCTTCACGAAACCAAACTGGGTGGGATCCAGTGTTTGAAGGTTGCCGATGTCTTTGTTTATAAGTTCCGTGATAATGCGTTCCATGGCTTTGCAGATCAGGCTCGTTAGGCTGATGGGATGATAGTTCCTGGGGTCCATGGTGGACTCCTCCCTTGTGGAGTGGGATAACTGTAGCTGTGCGCCACTCATTGAGCACAAAGCCTGAAGTGAGGCTATGATTAAACATGACACTTTGGTGAGGTGCCAGTTCATTTTGTAGTTCATGTAATACACAGCCCAGGATGTCATCTGGTCCCATTGATGCTGTATTCTTAGCTTTGGAGAGTACATTGGGATCAGTATATTTAGTGCCATTCTGTTGTAACTCAGAGCATATCTGAATATTGCCATTTAGATTCTTGACATAACTATAGAATGCCTTGTGGTTGTCCTTAGAATCTTTGGCAATTTTATTTTCATAACTAGCTTTTGAGGATTTTATAAGGGATCTCAGCTTCTTACTGAGGCTGGTAAGGGAGTTTTTTGTATCCTGGGATTTTCCTTTTTTCTGTAACAGTTTCTTCCTTCTGTTGTATAACTTGTTTATAGCAGGGGACCACCAGATTGGCTTCCTTTTTTTGGAGGAGAGCATCTTGGTTCTATTTGGAGTGACACGATTTATGCACAAGTGGAGTGCCTTAGTGTAGGATTCGGCAGTCGAACTTTCAGTTCCCATCTGCATGGGTGTCATGAAGTTTGTCACTTCTGACTTAAGTAGCATGAAGTTGGCTTTGGAGAAGTTTTTTATGGAGGTTTCCCTACTGGGGGTGGGGGTGGGATGTGGACGTCAAGGGTGATTAGCTTATGGTCAGACCTGACCAATGAGGGGGTGACTGCTGGTGTGGAGCATCGATCTCCCATGTTGGTAATGACTAAGTCAAGGATATTTGAGCCCCTGGTGGGACTATGGATTAGTTGATCCAGGGCATTGCAATTTATGAATTGCTAGAATTGCTAGAATAACATGTTTTGTAAGTTTACACAAGCATTGTTTAATATCTGACCTGATTTTTGAGCCTTTCTCTCCCCTTTCTTTTTTTTCTGTTATCATTAGTGAAAGTGAATCACATAGTCAGCTTGAAGACTTGAAATTTAACAAAGTTTAGCTCATGAAAATGCCGAAACGTCGTTGTTCATTTACGATTGCAATGAAGTCCAAGTACCCGTGTTTTCGTACAGGCAGATATGAATGGGAAGCAGAATGCATGACATGTGGTGGTGGAACTTTCATTTCTGTTGTAAATAAGGGTGCACTTGATTTGAATGCACACATAAGTACCCCCAAAGCATGTTAAAAATGTTCGAGGAGAAAGTTCATCCTCAAAAATCACCAATTTTTTTGTAACACCTGGTTCGAAAATTGATGAATCCGTGTCAGCAGCTGAAGGAACTCTGTCGTTTCATGCTGTTAAGCATCATCACAGTTATAGGTCGATGGACTGGAGTTGTGGCATGTTGAAAACAATATTATCCGACTCTGACATTGCATGAAGAGTTTCGTGCGCCCGGACTAAAACAGAAGCAATTGTCAACTCTGCCCTGGCTCCACATTCTGTCGACTTGGTGGAGAAACACATAAACATATATGTTACTGTGGAGTTGCAAAGGATGGTAGCAATCATGGCTCTCTGAAGTTATTTCCGATCCTCTTGCAGTATTTTGACTGGCAAAAAGGTGGCATACAGTCAAAACTTGTTGATGTTCACAGCACCCCTAATGAAACTGCATATACAATTTCCAGATGCATTAAGGACACTTTAGACAAGCACCACTTACTTCAGAAATGTATTGCCTTCACGGGAGATAACTGCAATACTAAATTTGGCGGTGTCAGGCGTGGAGCTGATGGCTGTAATGTCTTTGCTAATTTTAAGAGGATGAAAAAGAGTGGAACGTTAGTTGGAGTTGGCTGTCCAGCACATGTACTAAACAACTGCGTACAGCATGGCCCTGACATACTTAATGTTGACATTGAGTCGATACTTCTCAAAATTTACAACTATTTTTCAATTTACACCATTCGAACTGAACAACTGAAAGACTATTGTGAATTTTTGAGGTGGAGTATCGTCAGCTGCTTTACCACAGCAAAACTAGATGGTTGTCATTATTTTGTGGCATTCAGCGGCTGTTGCAGATGTTTCCCGCTTTAAAGTCTTTTTTCTTGTCTCAAAAAAATCTTCCTATTCTAATACGAAAGTTCTTTGAAAATGATATGAGTGAAGTTTACCTTTGGCACGTGCATTCACTGATGAGTGTATTTCATTCGCACATTGAAGAAATTGAACGTGGAAACAACTCATTGCTGGAGGTTATACACTGCCTGAAATCTGTTCAAACTGTTCTCACATGCCGTGCGCAAGAGGGGTTCATGTCAATTAAGGTGAAAGAACTGTTAATGAAGTTGTGTAAAGATGGACTAGAAGACTGCTGTGATGCTTTCTGTACACAAGTGGCCACAATGTATAGAACATGTCTAGAGTATCTGAAAATGTGGACAGAACCAGTGGAGGAGTTCAGTAGATTTGCATGGATGACATTAATTGAAATTCCAAGTTTGAATAAAGTTGAACAAACTGTTATATCTCAGAGAAAAGGGCGTGCGTGTTGACGATTCCAAATGTTTTGATCAGTTTCGCAATTTGAAGAAATTTGTTGAGGCTAATCTTAATGAGGAAGACTTCAAAGAGATTCTGACTCATGAGAGATGGGTGAAATACTTTAGCAGTTGCAAGAACGAGGAATGTTTCTCAGAAATGATTGTGATTGCAGAGTTTTTCTTTGCAATAACGGCACATAACGCAAACGCTGAACGGGTATTTTCACTGATGCAAAACCAGTGGACAAAGGAAAGGAACAAGTTGTCGGTTGAATCGATAAAAGGAATTCTGTTCGTGCAGCATAATTTTAAGCATATGTCGTGCAGAGACTTTCACGCATACCTCTGCACCCAGCCGAATTTACTGAAAGCAATTAGTTCTTCCGAAAAATATACTTGGGCTAAAGCACAGGCTCAGTCAGACTTGTCAGATTTTTCGGGGAATCAAGAAGCATGAGGTAAGGATCTTGATTTCTGCAACATAAACTAACTGTTAATTAAATATTAAAGATATATATTATAAGTTGTTTTGATTTTACTGAACAAATAATTGATGTTAAGTGGCAACAGTTAATTATTTTGATTGCAAATTATGTTAGGATTGTTATTTAAACTTAATGCTTCATTCTTGTAATTTAGATCTGAGGAAGCGTGGTTTTCCATGTGAAAGCGCTCGTCTGTCTGTTTTACTGTCTGATATGATTTTTACCATCGTGGTGGTCCTTCCTTCCTTGCTTGCTTTCTGGTACTGTTAATTAAATATATTACATATGCATGGCCAGAGGTGCCGAAGGCAGAAGCTATTTTTATGGTTGAAAGACTGTGTAACTATTGTTATTTAACAGAAGAGGGTGTAGTTTTCGGGCCAATCAAAAATTGCCAAACACGGCGCTAATTGTCTTTAATGTGTAACTGCGATGTTCTGCATGAAAGACTAAAGCCCTTTTTTTTTGGTCTTCACCTAGTGTGAAAGACCTTTTGTCCCGACAAAGAATCTATCGTCCTCTTTTTCGTATAACCAAATATGGTAACCCTATTTTTAACCACTTTGGCAACATGATTGTCAAAGGAGAGATTGCTATCTACTTGGGTCCCCAAGTCCCTAATTACTTCTTCCGTACTTAATGGATTACCACCTATGTGGTAATTTGTGGGCACTTTGTTTTTCCCAAAGGGGATGACTATGCACTTTTTGGCATTTAGCTTTATGCCATGGCTCTGGCACCAGTTATCCGTCTCTGTGAGACCCTTTTGGATGATGCTTGTGTCAGTCAGAGAATCGATTACAGCATCCAGTTTGCAGTCATCTGTGAACTTGTAAAGCTATAGTCCACTCATGTTAGCCTGTACCTCGGAGAAATATATACCGAACAAGAGAGGTCTCAGAACTGAGCCTTGTTGGATGCCATTTGTAACTGGTTTAGAGTCTGACATGGCACCTGCTATTCTGACCATGTGGGTTCTATCCCTGAGCCAGTTTGCAACCCATCTTGTGACATAGGGGTTGATATTTAAGCTGGTTTGCTTATTTATGATGCCCAAGTGGGGTATTGTGTCGAAGGCTTTTGCGAGGTCCAGATAGGCTGTGTGGACTACCTTCCCTTCATCTATGGCTTTGGTAACTGTTTCAAAAGAAGTCGACCAGGTTCAAGAGGCAAGATATGCCCTTAACAAAGCTGAATTGGGTAGGATCCAGTGTCTGGTGGTTCCCAATGTCTTTGTTTATGATTTCCATGATGATACACTCCATAGCTTTGCAGACCAGGCTAGTCAGGCTTATAGGCGATAGTTTCCGGGATCTGTTGTGGCACCACCTTTGTGGCTCGGTCCGAGTTTTAGGGCCGGAAAGCATGGTATGAAGTATAACCTGTTAGTGCTGGGGTGCTCTCGGGAGCCTTGAACCAGGTTTCTGTTACTGCACAGATATCGATATTTTCCATACAGAGGAGAGTCTCGAGTGCGTGCATCTTGAGGTTTAGTCTTCTGGCATTGAGCAGCATTACCCTTAGTTTTTTTTTTCTTTGTGTTGTCTATGGAGGTGGGTTTGTCTTTTGAGCCTTGCGTAAAAAAGGCACTATGGGGGAGGCAAGAGCATTTGCCAGTATTTGAAAACCCAGGGGTGACAGGTGCAAGCCGCCCCTAGTGAAGCAACGTGGCTTGTCGAGCATGTCATCCCAGGCTGACAGACACTGGATCCTCTTTGAATGACACCAATACTTTAGCCAATTGTTAAAATTGATAATTTTGTCTTTATACTGTGGCATCATTCTTGGTTAGGGTAAGATGCTACTCAAGGTCAGGGTCATACCGGCCTGGGCTACATGATCAAAGAGCTCCTCTATGTCTTTTTTCATGTAGTCCAGGGAGATACATCTCAGGTCATTCACACCAGCATGGACAATGACGGAGTCATATTTGTACTTGCTTTGGAGTGACCTGAGTGCTTGTGTTATGTGGCAGATCCTGGCACCCAACAGGCAGCTTACAGTGACCTTCTCCTTGTTCAGCCTGGTGAGTGGGATGTCAGTGTGTCTAACAATAGAGTCACCTATTACAAGTGCATTAGGTGTGTTGTTTAGCCTTAAAGGTTGTGACTGTGTGGCACACTGACTTTGTGAGCAATGTGCTACATGGGTATTGTTTCGTGGTAGGGGTTGCTTGGATGTCTGCTTTGGAGATCTCTGCTGCTTATTTAGAGCCTCCGAGTATGTTTTTGTGTGTTTATGTGTTTGGTTTGCTGATGCGATAGGTCTATGTGAGACTGGATTTGTGGTTACCTTCTCCTCCTGGCAGACTGTGCCAGTACTGGGTTGAGAGAGCTTAGCCTCCAGTTTGGCTATATAGTTACATCTCTCACATATATTTGAGCTTATTGCGAGAAAAATCTGAACATCTGATAGACATATGTCAGCTTAATGAGAACTTACACTTACTGAAGCCATAATGCCTCATAAGTCACAAAACATGTCTTTCAGTGGCAAAATCACTCAAACTGACAATAATTGAATATGTGATGGAGTCTTTTCATATTTGCAACAAGCAAATGTGATCAGTTATAAAATGCAATGAAGATTAGCAGTTAAAACACACATATTAACACCTCTGAAGCAATGCTGCAATGCTGTCTGTTAAATCCAGACTGCTGTAGTTGCAGTAATAGCTTCATATGTTCATAGAAAGTTACTAGGCTAACGGGCCTAGAGTCCTTATAGGTTCATAGGTAGGTACTAGGCTATCGGCCCAAGTAAGCCTAACCAACAAGGTTCCCTGGCTTACACCACCCAAGAAAGTTAATTTCCTGTGCCCCTGTCGAGCAGAGCCACAGAAGTGATCCCCGGGGTGGATTTTCCTATTTCTTATCCACTCATCAAGATTTTTCTTGATGAGTGCTAATGAGAAACTTTGCTTGACATAGATGGGTAGCTTGTTCCAAAGTATAGGAAGTCTCTGGAACAGGAATCTATCCCTCCGTTATGTCCTGTTTATTGTGGTGACAAGGTTTAAGTCCCTAGAGCATGTAGCTCGGAGGGATTGAGATTTCTTTAGGTGTAGCGTGTCCAACAGCTCTGGGTTTAACATAGCTTTATATATTAGGCAGAGATCTCCTTGGAGTAGGCGGTATGCTACAGAGTAAAGCTGGAGTTTTTTGAGATGGTCAGTGTAGGGCATCTGTTTGAGGCCAGTAATCGTCTTTGTGAGGTACTTCTGTGGCCTTTCCAGCTGCT
This sequence comes from Protopterus annectens, assembly GCF_019279795.1. NCBI lineage: Eukaryota > Metazoa > Chordata > Ceratodontiformes > Protopteridae > Protopterus > Protopterus annectens. Next base: position 201,914,703 of record NC_056743.1, read on the forward strand.
GCAGATGTCTTGAGAGGTACATTCCAAAAGGGGCGTTGTACTCTATAATGGGTCTAATGAGTGCCGAGTAGAGGGGAACAATTACCTCTTTTTTCCTGGATGAGAAACCTTTTGTGATGAGGTGTGCACATAGAAGGATTTCCTGACTATTGTGGCGATGTGATTATCAAAGGAGAGACTACTGTCCACCTGGGTCCCACGGTTCTGTTATCACATATTCAGCATCAAGTAGACTGCCGTTTATGTGGTAGTTCATGGGTACAGAGTTTTTAACAAAGGGGATGACAATGTACTTTTTGGCATTGTGCTTAAGGCCATGCCTCTGACACCAGGCATATGTCTGTGAGGCCTTTCTGTAGGATGTCCACATCATTTGAGGACTCTACTATGGCTCCTAGTTTTCAGTCATCTGTGAACTTTGTTAGCCAGAGGCCTTCTGTGTTAGCCTGTACTTCAGAGAAGTAGATACCAAACAGGAGAGGTCCCAGGACTGAACCTTGTGGTACTCCACTTGTCACTGATTTTAAGTCATATTTGGAGTCTGCATCTTTTACAGTGTGGGTTCTGTCAGTGAGCCAGTTGGCAAACCATCTTGCGATGTAGGGATTTATACCTAGTTTAGTGAGTTTAGCTATAATTACAGAATGGGGGATGGTGTTGAAATCCTTGGCAAGGTGAAGATAGGCTGTGTGAACCACCTTACCCTTGTCTATGGCTTTGGTGACTGCCTCAAAGAAGTCGATCAGGTATAGGTGCATGATCTGCCTTTCAGAAACCCGAACTGGGTGGGGTTCAGAGTTTGGAGGTTACCAATGTCTTTGTTTATGAGTTCCATGATGATGCGTTCCATGGCCTTGCAGACCAGGCTCATCAGGCTAATAGGGTGATAGTTCCCAGGATCAGTGGTGGCTCCCCCTTTGTGGAGTGGGATAACTGTTGCTTACAAAACTAACCATATTTATCCCAAGTTGCACCAATTGTCGGTGGTTAGTTGAGTGATGTTCTCAGAGATAAGGTTCTAGAGTAGTTAAATCCAACTTTCTCTAGCCAGGATGGACATGGGCATCACCCCAGCAGTGAATTTGTGGTCACCCATCCATTGATCTAGGTTTAGGGTTACCACCTGTCCCACTTTGCGAGGGACAGTCCCTCTTTGGGCAGTTGTGTCCTGACAAAAATTGTAAAAATGGCAAATGTCCTGAGATTTTAGGACAAAATTATTTCCTATATTTTATGTAATAGTTGCATAAAACAGTTATTCTGTATCTACAATACCTAAATGTTATAAGAAACAGAATAAGCAACTAAAATGCTACAAGAATAAGCTTTTATTTAGCCAAAAAAGTTAAGTTCTAGCCTTTGTACTGACCATGGGTATGTGTTGGCCTGTAAAATCTGATGTTTGTACCAAAAATGTCCCACTTTGGCCATTTGAAAAGGTGGCAACTCTATCTAGGTTGCATTTGAAGAGGATTATGGAGGAGCTCTGTTTCAAATGAACTGGAAGCGTGTCCCAGAGAAGTGGCAGTCTCTGACAGATCTAGCTATCTCTCCAGCATGACCTGTTCATGTCTGAGGTTAGGCTAAGATACCTGGAGAGAGTGACCCTTGTGCAGTTTGATTTATGAATGCATAGCATTTCCATCCAGGCCGAGTCAGAGACTGCCCTGTAAGCCAAGCACTTAATCTGTAGGAGACAGAATACAGTGACAGGACTTTGTCTTTCTGTGTAAGACTTGTTTTGTGTACCCTGTAATTTCTTGGTGGAAAATCTCTATCGTCTTTCTAATTGTTGCAGGGTGCCTGGTGAGGCACATACAAAAGGGGGCATTGTACTCGATTATTTTCTGATGAGGGCTGAGTATAATGGAATTATAACATCCTTAGATCTAGATGCAATGCCTTTACTTACAAGATGTGCCACATAGAAGGATTTCCTTACTACTGTGGATACAAGGTAGTCAAAGTTCAAATTGCTATCAAACTGAGTACCCAAATCACTTACCACTGGGTCTACACTTAGGAATGTGCTGTCTATAGTGTAATTAGCAGGGATGTCAGCTTTCCCAAAGGGAATAATAATGCATTGTTTGCATTTAGCTTTAATCTTTGGTTTTGGCACTTATCTTTTATCTGCGCTAACTCTGTCTGCAGTATTTTAACATCACTGGGGACTGCTCTCAGTTTGCAATCATCAGCAAACCTGGTCAGCCATAGGCTGTTCAAGTTTGCTTGGACTACTCAAAAATAAATTCCAAATAGTAAGGGGCCCAGCATAGAACCCTGTGGGACACCCCTAGTGGCTGGTCTTTTGCTAGAAGTCACTAACTTTGACAGAATGTGTCCTGTCTGTGAGCCAGCTGACTACACATCTGATAATGTAGGGGTAAATTCACAATTGGGAGAGTTTCTCTGTAATACCAACATCGGGAATTGTGGCATATGACTTGGCTAGGTCAAGATAGGTGGTATGCACCATTTTTTCCTCATCTAGGGACTTGGTGACTTTCTTAAAGAAGTCAGCCATTGTTAACAGGCATGATCCACCCTTAACAAATCAGAACTAGGTTGGGTCCAGAGTTTGGAGATTACATATGTCCTTGTTAATAAGGTCCATAGTGATTCTTTCTATGGCATTGCAGATGATGCTAGTTAAGCTTATGGGCCTGCAATTCCTAAGATTAGTTGATGGTCCCCCTTTGTGTAAAGAGATTACTGTTGCTGTCCTCCATTCCACAGGAACATTGCCACTTCACAGGCTGTGGTTAACAGGCATCCAAGTAGGTCTGCTAGGTCATGTTTTAAGTTGTTTAAAAGGCAACCAGAGAAGTTGTCTGGTCCCATTGATGCTGTATTTTTGTTCTTTGAGAACAATGAGATGACCTGCTCTATTGAGATAACAGGCTGAAGAATGGTGGCAAGTATATTCTGGGGAATGATTGGAGGGGACAGAGGGATGAAGTTTGGTCCAGATCTTTGAGATAGCAGACTGGCAGTTACCTCTGGTTGAGTATGGGTGGTACCATCGATTCTGGATGTAGTTAAGGAATGCCTTGTGATTATTAGCTAGGGAGGACATTTTTGCTTTGTGGTTAGTTTTGGAGGACTTGACAAGATCTCTAATTTGTTTAAGTTAGAGAGGGATTTTGTTCTCTGCTGAGCTAGTTCCCTCTTGTTCTTGGCCAGTTATTTCTTTCTCTTATTGTATAGCCTGTTTATGCTGGGGGTCCACCAGGGTGCCTTGTTTTTTTAGGTAAGATCTGGTTTTAATCCAGTCGGGAACAGCCAGTTCTGTACCATTGCTTAAGTGGTTATACAGGGCATTGGTGTACACTCTGCTGTAAATAAATTCCCCAATTAACTTTTTCTTTTTAGTTATCAGTAAACCAAGATAAAGCTCTAGGTGAAAAAAGGTAACCCAGTAGATGCATTGGAATTGCCCACTTGTACAATAGAGGCAAAAAGGTACTTTCATAGATTCATAGGTTAGTACTAGTACTTAAACTGCCACTGTTTGTCTGCTTCAAACTAGGTATCTACCCAGAAAGGACACAGCTGAAAACAGGTCTATAGATTGTTTTTCCCTACTAGATTCTAATAACTCCTAACAATTTGGCTATTTAGGCACTTACCCTGTAATCTTTAGCCTGGGGGGGTTGTAGCCCGCTCCGTTTGCTACACTCACTCCGCTCCCCTCCCTGCCCTCTATTCCCACCCACCCCAGTACCTCTGCATTTATTCATAGCCTTAACCCCACCCCTAATTGCCAGCAATTAGGCTGCACCACTACTTACCCCTCCCCCTACATCCAGCACAATCATGCTACTACCTAATATTATAGCAATCCTAACCTGCGTAGTTCTAGCTCACATTACATCCTACCAAGGCTCCACAGTCACATGCCCCAACAACTTCCACTGTACTCTCTCAACACCCTCCCTCAAACATTTACACTATAACTACACAATCCCTGCCACCAAAACCATCCTCCCAATACACACCAAACACCTAACACACTCAAAAATAACATACCCCTAAGAGAACATAAGCAATTTACTATGTATATAAAACATATCCTAAACACCCTGTATAAACTAGCCCTCACTGGAGACATCCATCCAAACCCTGGTCCTTCCAAATTCAACCCAACCACAAACCCCAGTCCAAGCAACCCCCCCACAGCTCAACTCCTAGCCAACAAGAAAACAACAGACCTACTTATAATGTCCCTAAACATCAGAAGCATATGCAATAAAATCCAAGAACTACACGCCAGCATAAGCATATATTCCCCAGATATTCTCTTCCTAACTGAAACCTGGCATCACATCTAAAGTGAGGAAATATTTCCACCTGAATACAATATCCTTCGCATAGACAGATTGTCCAAAAAAGGAGAAGGTGTAGCATTGATATTTAAACACCACCTCGATATTCAACTCCTGAACTCATCTACCCCTCACAACAACAATGAAGAAATCATTTATGCCAATCTCAAACTAAACCCAAACAAAGCAATCAATATCATAGGATGCTATTTCCCACCAGGGCAAAATATTACACTATTAGAAAATCTCCTGAGCTGGGCTACTCTATCTATACCCCAGGAAACCATCATTCTCGGTGACTTTAACATCAACTGGCTATCCTGTAATAACAGTCTCCCAACCATACACCTTAATCTCCATGGGTTCACTCAACTTATTCAATCCCCTACCCAAATCAACAAAAACCCTAACAATCATACCTTACTTGACTGGATCCTAGTCAACAAAGCCCCTCACTCTTACCTAGCAGGCTGCTTACCTGACAGTCTTAGTGACCACTCCTCCACTTTCCTCATTCGGCACCACAGAAACAGTCTGAAGCCCATTATCCACAGGCAAATACGGAACAAGTCCAACTTCAACCCCAACTCCTTCATCTCCTCCCTGCAGAAAATTAACTGGTCACCAACCACTAAAATACCTCAACCTAGATGAGGCTGTCCACTTCTTCAACAGTACCTTCCTCTCCATCCTAAACACCCATGCTCCTATAAGAAATGCCAAAGTCAGATCCAGGCATGCCCCATGGTTACAAAAGACCACCAGAACCCTAATGAAATCCAGAGATAAGGCCTGGGAGCACTGGCGACTAAAAAAAATAACTCAGATAGGCAATCATTCCTTGAACTGCGCAATAAAGCCAAAAAGCATATAAAATTAGACAAATCCCTCTACTATAAATCCACCCTAAACTCTAAAAACCACAACCCTAAGCAATTCTGATCCACCATTAACACTATCCTCCACCCAGGGAAGGTTGATACCTCCCAGCCGTCCATTCCCCCCTCCTCCAGCAGTATTGCTGAATCCTTCAACAAACACTTCACTGAAACTATAACATCTCTGAACAAACAACGTTTCCCTGTAACAGCCCCCCCAACTCCTAACCCTAAACCCCCCACTCCTCTTTTCTTCTTCATCTCAGTACCTACCTCCAAAATAAAATGACTATTGTTAAAACTTAAACCCACCAAACTCGCAGCTGACAATGTCCCCTCTGAATACTTGAAAATTACATCTGATACACTAGCCTACCCAATTTCAATTTTTATCAACCATTCCATAACAGAAGGCTCTGTTCCCTCGATATGGAAAATACCCCACCTCATTCCCCTCCACAAAGGCACCCCCTCCATTGACCTCTCCAATTACCGCCCCATTGCTATCCTCTCCCCTCTCTCCAAGATACTTGAAAAATGTATCAACTCCCAGGTTTCCAACTGCCTCCTAGCTAATAATCTCCTCTCCAAAACCAAACATGGTTTCAGGCCATACCACAGCACTACCTCCGGTCTGCTCTCCTTCATCACAAAAACAATGGCCTCTTCTCTACTGCCATATTTCTAGATCTCTCAATGGCTTTTGACATGGCATTTCATGAGCTACTACTCTCTACTCTCCCCAACCTCTCCTTCTCACAATCAGCCTGCAACTGGTTCCACAGCTATCTACATGGATGCCAGCAATCAGTAATCTGGGATGGTATCACCTCACCTCCCAGTTACTCTCTGAGTTCCCCGGCATGCATAGAGTAGGGTGGAGATCAGCTGGGAATTGGCTATGGAGATTCTAGCCTCCTTGGTTAGGAATTGGCGGCTTCTATATAATGCACCAAGTTTCTTGTGAACTTTTACTGGGAGAGATATGTGGGTGTGAAATCTAAGTTTGTTTATTTCCACACCGAGTAATTTTGGGTGTTCTGATAGAGAGATGATGGTATTGTCTTTGGCAAGAATGTTGAAGTGGGGGGTGTTTTGGGTGGCTTTGGAAGGTTGAAACAGGAGACGTTTTGTCTTACTTGGGTTGAGTAGGAGCTGAGCATTGGATAGTCAGCTTTCTACAGAAGAGAATGATTCCTGTGTGATTTGCTGTAGTTCTGGTAGAGTGGGGGGCAGAGCAGATGAGAGTAGAGTCGTCTGCATACTGTATAAGAGATGATTGTGTGGTGGCAGTATGTAGGTTGTTAGAGAATTATAAAATTAAGATGATCAACAGTGTACAAGATACCAGCTATAGAAAAGACTTATTTTATTTTATGCTTTTATTCTACGTCAGATAGGTAGAATGGAACTGAGGCCCCTTTTACGCATATGACCTTGTTACATGCAAAACTGAATCATCAAGACAAGTGGAATTTTATATATAAATAAATAAAATATAACACAATAGTACATAGCTCAGTAGTGATTACAGTATAACCATATATGAGAAATGATATAAAAAAAGAAAGGATTTAACCTGTATGAAATGAATAGACGAACAAAAGTTTTGTTTTTGTTTTATTTTGGAGAAATTAGTAGTTGTTGGCTGATTATGACCACAGGTTGTTTATATTTATTGACGCAGAGATATGTCACTAGTGAGCACTGCCAGTTCTGTGGAGTCTGGGATGACCATTTGGCTTTCTCAGGACTTTTTTGTTTTTGTTTTTAACATTAAACATGAATCTTGAGATAAACAATGAATGCATTGATTTAGGGGTTTCAAATGTAGTACTAATGGCAGTGAGTGGTGAACTGGAACACCAAACAACAATGTCGTCAACATAAAACAAGTGAAGAATATTCAGAAGGGTAGTCCTGAAAGCACTACTAAAGATAGTAACAATTAAATGGCCATCACATAGTGGGATGAAGCTATTTTTTGACCCGGGTGACTTCAGATTGAGTTTTGTTTTGCGTGATGAACAATGTAACAGGAGGACAAAAAGCAGATGATGCTGACTTATCCATTTTGGGAAGATGGAGTCATTCTTACACCTCCTGGAGATAGAAGTTTACAGTGTGCAGCGCTAGGACTCACACTTCCAATGGCCACCTTAATACTGTCTGTGATTGTCTCTTGGCACACAGTAGAGAGTTAATGGTCAGCAGTAGTGGGAGAATACATAAAAAATGTTTGTCTAAAAATGAAACTTTGAGGGACTCTAACAGATATAGCTGCAAATCCACTCTGAACAGTTACAATATCAAACAAAAAAGTAAGATATGTCAGTGACTACCCAGTCTGCATACTTTAAACAAAGATAAAAAAAATAAATAATTACTGCATAAAACAGAACAGTGTGTCCATACTTGAGGGACTCTAACAGGTATAGTTACAGTTCAGAAAAAAAATGCATGAGACATAGTTCATAGGTTAGTACTAGGCTAACTGCCTGTGTGTGCTATTTTAAGCCTAGCCATGTACCCAATGTGAGTATCAAACCCTGTACATGGGGCCTGTAAAGTAAACACCTTAACCATTATGCCAACATCCCACCTAATAACAATTATCCCCAAGTCTAGTTACATTACTCCATAAAAAAGAACAGAATATCTGTATGCATAAATTGCAGTGTCAATTACCCTCATAAAAACTCATGTCCTCAAAGGATAAAAGCAAATGAAATGCAAAAAGCCAAATCACTTTGCAAAGAATGTAGATATCAACACCAAAGCAGGACGTCACCTCAGGGTAAAATGAACATTAGGGAGGGAGAATACTGAAAACAGATTAAAAAATTAGAGTGGAAGAAAAGAGTCAGAGATGGAAAGTGAAAACTCAGAAACTTGCATATACAATTCAGACTGATATGGCTAAAAATAAATTGGAAATAGTAATCTTTTAAGTTAGGTATGTCAAGCCAGTATGGTGAATGGATGAATTTAGAATAATTTAAAGGCATAGCTTAGAATGTAACCAGTGATTACAAAACCATGCATTTGCAATGTTACACAATCATTACAAATTATTGGAATAGTTCCAAACAAATATAATTGCAAATAAAACAAAACCAGGAAAATACTGATGTACTTCAAGGTGAAAGTTGGTGTCTACTGAACTATCCAACAGCAAAAAGCACTTGCTTTATTCATATCTGTATTACAGTACAAAAGGCAATTCCAAAAACAGACAGGCCAGATAGGTCACTTGCAGAATACAGTAACTTGTTTAAGAGGCTAGGCAAATTAAAGAACCGTCATGTAAAACCCTATATTAATCATTCATTTCCTTCCCAAGCCCAGCCTCTAAGAGAATTGTGTTCCATCTATGGAAAAGTGTTGAGAAAAAAAGTTAATGAATTTGAAAAAAATGGATATAGTATGAAAGGTAAAAGCCGTAACTCCAATGGTCTCACCAGCTGCATTGCAACTCAAAAAAATCAACAAAATACATCATGATATGTACATGAGGTAGCCTAACAAAGAAGTCCAAAGGGAGAGACGGATAATACTCTCAATTGATAATATCATAACAGAATTGAATGGAACACATATTTAAAGCAGGGTGCCATCAACCTGAATTGCACACTGAGAGCAGATAAATCTCAACATTCTCCACACACATAGGCATCATGCAGTAGAAATCTGTAAGTTCAGCAGATAAGATATTCAAGGATATAGTACAGAAGATACTGTAACATTTACCAACTATCAGGAACTAGAGCATTACTAACACAGTCTGTATGAGGATAAAACAGGAACACGGCATAATATCGTAGAGTACTCAAGTTATTGACAGGCTACTGTAAAGTGGGCTATCTAAACAAATCAAAGTGTGAGTTTTATAAGTCTGCCCTACAGTTTTATGACTTTATCTTTTCAAAAACAGATGTGTCCTGATACCAACAACATTAATAGATATATACCTTCAAGTAACACAAGATTACACCCTCCATTCCTTTTCCTATAACTCCTGATATCCCTTTCTGTTGCTTCCTTGACTGCATTGTGGTACTGTTTTAGTCAGCATACTACACATTTCTCTGTCTTCTTTTTTTATTCCTAAACAAAATAATGAACAGCTTCCCTAAAGGTTTTGGTATTGATATACAGAAAAAAGTTAAAGGAATTAATGTATCAGTCATGAAGATTTAAAGCTGATGTCAAAATAATTTTATACTGCAGTGTGAATAACCGCATAAGATCTCTACATCGGTTTTAAGCTGTCATAAATAATTTCAGTCACAACAGACTTCCTAGAAGGCAATAATAAACCTAGCCTTCTTTTCTGCAGTCTGCTCTGTTACTATGAAGGGCAAGAAGCAGACTCTGTCAAAGTCTTAAAGGACAGAAACTGGATTTTGTTACTAAATGCTCAACTTCTCCATTCTTTTTCTTCCTATTTACAGTCCCTGCTATGAATAAACCACAATGCAATATTTAAAATCTTTTAAATTGATTGTTTCTCTCCACTAGAATAGTACCTTAGTGTACTGTGGTGGTTTCACTTTCAAAAGACTGTTATCCCACCCGGGAAAACCTTGCTCAAGTCTCCAATTCATTTATGTCATCAAGTCCAATGAATACAGGTAGTTTTCTGGCCAATTCCTCCCCAAACTAACACCACCACGACCATCCTAAAAACCCACCCTTCCAGCAATGTCACAGCTCCCTGGTCCCTCCCCTACCCATACAGAAAGTAAAGCTATAACAAAGAAGCAGTACATGAGTCGAGTCTCCTGCTCTGAGCTGTCAATCACAGCAGGTAACAGCTCAAATTACCCATAGCACTTTGACTGCTAGGGAAGTTAGATGTAAATGGAGATGGGAGATGAGTCGAAGTTGTACAATTCAGGCTTCAAAAAAGACTGAAATTTAGCCATTCTAAAAAGAAGCAACAGTAAAAAGCTCTTTGAAAGTCTGTTCTGTGGCTTCTGCATTGTTTGTGTTTTAAGTAGTCATTGAATGGCATGAAATGTTACTTAAAACTAACTGTGTGTACGACAGCAGTGTATGCATGTAAAATCAATGCAGTGACATGAGCTTTAGGAAGAAAGAGCCTGCATGTGTATTTTTTTACAGACAAGTGCTGCATTGTAGGATACCGAGAGACTGACTAAACAATCAGGAATGCTTCAAGATGCTAGACCCAATGTGGTCAGACTCAGAAATTACATATACAAATATTTAAAAACCTATAAATAGTCCCAGAGTAGTGTTAAAGTGTAGGAAACACCAAACCATGATGAAATAAACATTTTTTGAGTCTATGGTTCTCCTTTAATAAAAGTAGGTTTTCAAGTTTTCCACTTTTATGTCAGTATACATACAGATGCTTATTGGTGGTGTGTTCCCAGGGTTATTTCTGTAAGTTCAGAAATCAGACTGGATCACAGGACCTGCTTCTGCAGATCTACCTGATCTTTTCTACTCAGCACTTAACTCATTTCAGGATGCCAAATTCCATGACTGTCCAAAGAATATCCTGGTATCCATCTTGATTAGAAGACTGCGTAGTCTGTACATGGCAGCAACCCTTTGACTGACCTAGCCAGATCCTGACATACATCTTAGTATAGTAGAAGATTGTCTGACTGACACATGCTGGACCATGTGCCAGACGTATTCCTCTGCCAGGCTGTACAAACATATTCCCATTACCCTTCAGGATCAGACTGTTCACTTCCAGGGTTTTTTTTCCAAAATGAAGACATACAGAGTCAGACTATCCCATTGATAACAGAAATTACTTCTTCGGCTACAGAATCCCCTGCACACTGAACAGCGGTTACACCTCATATTCCTCAAGGACTTTTGTACCTTCTCATGTCTGCCATATTAAACTGCAAGAGAAATGTTTGCTTTTGTCAGACTAAAAGGAACATTCACCATAAGAGCAGATATGTTTGTCTTGCTGCTTTTTCCAAAATCCACCCCATCATGGTAAGTATGCTAACTTAATTTCCTCTAAACTATAAGGGTTTAGGGAACGCTAATGTGTCATTGAGTCACAACACATTACATCCATAATTCATCAAAATGATGACATTTTAAATGTCAAAACCCCTGTTGTGAGACCTGGCATTAAAATATAAAAGATGGGACATGTCCGAGCATATCCTCCATCCCATCTAACCCAGAATTACTTTTTTTAAGCTGAAAAATTACATCTACTAGCTCATTGTTTTCATGAGTTCTGGAAGTAAGATTAGTTGTGACTTGATAAGAGGAAAGAAAACTGGGCTTTATTTTTTTTGTTTTATTTATTTTATTTTATATTTGTTGACCGGTATAGTCTGACTGAACACGTGTCCATTTTTAGTGGAGGCCCGGGGAGAAAAGCTCCAAAGTACAAACAGAAAAGACATTGGATAGTACATGTTAAATACAGTTACAAACTCTTTCAGATAAGCAATTTGTGCAATTGCACATTGGATAGTACGTGTTAAACACAGTTACAAACTCTTTCATATAAGCAAATTATACAATAACACATGAATTAAGATTTAATAAGGAAAAGACTTAGAAATTGGAATTCAGTTGAGTAGCAAATGAAAATATTAGCATACAGTAATATGAAGAGTTCTAGTCTGGTTTGGAACCAAACCTCTTTAGTCAGTGTGGTGGTCCCTACTCTGGGCCAGTAATCAAGAAGCTCAAACCTCACCAGTGAGGGATGGCCACTAGGATAGAATACGCACAGTATTTTCAGGTCCATTTCTCTGCACCAAGCACAATTTTCGTTAAGAGCAAACAGGGAGCACGCTCCAGACCTGGGGCTGGACTCTGTCTCTCTCTCTTTCTCCAGGCCCCAAACAAGACTCCACACTGGCCACTTTGGAGTTCTGTGTCCCTGTTCCAAGTAGCTGACACACACACACTTGGATATTTGATTTCTACACACACACACACACACACACACACACACACACACACACACACAAACCTGGGAAAGGCTGGTATAGATTTAATAGCTGAGCCCCCTTTGCCCAGACTATAAGGTAATTATGCTGCCACCTGTCAGCGACTCCAAGGCTCTTACAAGGGTACCCAATTATTATAAATAAAAGTAATGCTACTACAAATGGTAGAATCTGACCAATGCAGCAAGGCTTTCAGAAGTGGCTACAGTGTCACTAAAATAAGTATAAGTACTCTTAAGATATTAAAAACATTCTCTAAAAGACCATCCACAATGAAAGGTGTAGAAATATTTAATAATAAATAATAAAATAGAAAATATGAGACTACTGAATATCCAGTTACAGTAAACACCAGAGTTTCAATCACAGGAGATATAAAAAATAACACAGTTGGATAGATTCACACAAATGTGGAAAAAAATACTTAACTTATCTCACTATATTTTCCTGACTGACTAAAGAATTAATGTTCCCTAGTTAAGTTACGTAATATAGCAAGGGAAGATGATGAGTACTGAGTTGCTTACTACAGCAAGGCAAGGCAAGGCAAGATGAGGTCTGAAGTTGTATGAGTTATTTGTGGGAGATCTTTCCTGTCAGGATCTAAAAAACAAAGTGCTGCTGTGAAAGTTCTTTCATATCTCTCACTAATATCTAAAGAATCATTTCAGTGCTGGTTATAGAAGGACAACACATCTGCTCAACTGACTCTGGTACAATATACACCCAGAGCTTTGCAGAGATCTGTTGCGGCATCTGAAAGCTATAAAACAATTTCAAAAACTTCCACCCTTCCAGGGTAGCAATTAGTTCTCCTGTAAGGGCAATACAGTAAGATTCCTAGTTTTCCCAGACATTTTTGTCTCTGGCTGCAATCAGACCTGTAAGATAAAAATCTTTATGGCCTAAACCAACCCATTTTATTTGCAACCTATTTTTCAAATTTAACAGGACTGAGAGTAACCTCTTCCCTTCCAGAATTCTTTGTTAAAACATATACATTTAATCATATATACATGTATGTCAGATAATATTACTATATCTGTTTTCTGTCCAACAGGACCCATTATTGATGCATTCCTAATACAAGCAACAGTGCAAATACATTTTTAACAGAAGCATCGGTTCAAGTCAGTGTGATAGTCAAATGACATAAAATTCTTTAGAAAACCTCCAGCTAGCTATGCTGGCATATGTTACACATGTACCACCGTACTCTCCCTGACACAGATGGCACTATCTCATGTCATCATAGTCAGAAATACAATTGGAATGCCATGACCGTTGCTGATAGTTAATTAAATCATACTCAAGCTAGAAGTGGGATATTGGCTTCTGTACTTATTTTGTTTTTAGTTACTATACTTTCAGAGAATCTAATTCAGCAAAACGTCATTTAGTCTGTTTGTTAACTTACAGGTGGATATAAGCAATGTATTTTAGATATGACCTCATATGTCTGCATGTAAAGATACACTCTCCATGCAGACTGATGCAGTTTACACACAGTACTATTTCCCCTTCACAAGATTTATTTTATGAAAAATCCCTGTAAGCTTACCATTTTGTTCATTTGTCACAAGAGGTGCAGAAATTAACAAACAAAAAAAAATCTGAATGCAGTCCTTGTTTAATTACATTCAGAGATGTCTTACATTATAATACTCTGTCTCAGAATGCACTAGCATTTGGGCTTATCATTACAATATGTAAATTGTCATTTTTTTAAGAAAAATGAGGAAGCAGTAAATCTAAATTATTCTGTCTGCTAATATTATGGCAGATAAGCTGATGAAGGCATAGGTTACGCAAAATGTTTTCATGTGTCTGCTTTGAGGTGTAACTGTACTGCACAGACCCCTAGCAACAGGCCAAAACACCTGCATCAGTTTTCACATCTTGAACTGCACCAAGTGTGCAGGCCTGGTTTAAGGACTTCATGTATATAATCTTGGGGTTCAGGCACCTAGGCAGTGAGACATTTCCCTGTGGTACATTTGACTTGAGCCACATGGCTGAAGTGACATTCATCTGCAGAGAAATATGGCTGTTTGCAAATTCCGTGTGGGCAAAGAGAAGCGCACACTGCCATGCTCACAACTTTAATAACCAAATGAATGGTGGCAGAAGAAGTAATGGGTGTTGTGCTTAGTGTACAGTACATTCTTATGTAACTACAACATGTAGAAGTGTGCTACAGCATGGAGGAACTCCTGGATGATACTGTAGTCACATCTCTGCTCTAGTACGTGTTTTAGGTAATGTTCCCTAGACACTGTGAAGGAGGTAATGGTCCACACACTCAAATTATATAGGCACTGCCCATTGTGCACTGCATTTTTACTGCCACTGACATGCGCTCTGGCCAGCCTGCTGCTGATGCCTGCCATATTGCCTGCTGTCTCATGTTCCCTTGGGGACCATGGACATTTTTCCCCCCTGTGCATTTGGTTACTGAAGTTATGGGCATGACAACACATTCTTCTCTTTGCCCACAGGGAATTTGCAAACATCCATATTTCTCTAGAGCTGAATGTCACTTCAGCCACATGGCCCCAGTCAAATGTACTACAGGAAAATGTCTCGCTGCCTAGGTGCCTGAACCCGTAATCTTGCTGTACTGTTCTCTGCACAGATTTGCTTACTCATCATGCACAAAGACTGAAGCGTCATATTGTGCTATGATTTGGAGACATGCATAGCAAGTAAATAATCATGATATTTATTCTCTTGACCCCTCTGCAGATGAATTTTCTGTACACCAGGTTCCATAGTTTAAATACTTTATATGCTAGTTGAATTTGAACTGTTTCTCCTGTTCATATGCTGTTATACTATACGGAAGGGTTTCATTGGATAGAAACCTACATAATGCCAAGGCATGCTTTCCCTATTGTCTGCTGGATTAGAAGCATTAATTTGTTTAAAATGTGTTAGCTGACCTATGGAAGCCTTAACCTTTCCTGGAATGCTTTTTAGTATAACCTAGATAAATTGCGCTGCATAGCTGGTCTACAGAGGTGCACATAGATTTTCACCCAAAAATGTGCTCTACTAAAATGTTCCATACAACTGGAAAATTAGGGCACAAAAACAACTGCAATTAACATACTTAGAAACAGGAAAGAAACCTAAATTAGTCTCTTATGCAAAAGCACCACAGTTTAACTCAACGAATTCCAAATGGCTTAATCATTTCAGCCATACAGCTCAATGCATTTAAAAGTGAAAGATCACCATTTCAGTCATGAATACATATTTATTTCTATAATTAAGCAACAGTTAAGGAAGACAGCACAGAAAAATAATGCAAAAAGTGGTAGAAATCGGTGAAACATCAAAATAATCCCCTTCTTTGTTTCACTAGGAAATCTGGTGACGTGAGTCCACTTAAACATTGAAAAGGGCAGTACAGAATAAGATGGTTGTATTTAAGTCCTCATAGTAAACTGGAACAGGGTATTATCTGACTCTGTCACTGAATCTGTTAGAAGGAACTGGGGCAGAAAAGCTTGAGAGCTAGAAGTAGCAGTGCGGATAAAGCTACAGAAGAGGGTTGTTTATATGAACCCTTTATCTCTGCACAGGAAGTTACTGTAGGATATGTACAAGTAAACTCGAAGAAGATGGAAGAGAGGTCATACATGGATTTTTATACAACATAACAATGTAAACCCATTGTATTTTCTGCCATTAATGATATATGAATGATATCTGCAATTTTCTAGAGATAGAGAGAGAGCAGAGATCAGTGTAACAAGGTGCAAGTATTTTAAAGATAACAGCTAGGCTACCTGTGAACTGCACCTCACTGCATACAAGCACAAATAAAATATCCAGACCAATACTCAGACCATGCATGATACTGAATACAAAACATGAGATGAAGCCAACAGTAAAGACTGCCTAAAGTCACATTTCATATTCACATTTGCTTTAACACTCATATATTCCAGCTTAGAGCAAAAAGGAGTCTTAGATGTGATAGAGTAAAAATTACATTGGTATTCACACTGCAAATGAAAATTCATTATCAGGACTAAGGGACAGAAGAACGTAAAGGGCAATTTTTATAGTAATTTTTCTCTCCGTTGTCTGCTGTTCATCAGATCCCCTTCTTTCCCATCCCCCAGCATCATCACCTAGGCAACCACTGTGATTGATTCATAACCTCACTTCCTACTTCTCAAGTTCTCAACACAAGAAATCTGGACAAATCTAGAAATTTTTTTTTTCCTGTCTTATGTCTTCTTACTGTTGGTGCAGTGATAGATTATTTCAGACCAAGGCCCAGTTGTGCTGCTTCACTGGCATAGAAAGCTCAAGCCCCGACTACAGCCCAGGCTACCCAGGTTCAATTATCAGCTTAGGCATTTGTTAGAATGGTGGGGGGGTGAGCATTACCAACCCTAGTGGGTGGATGGTTCTATGGGCACCAGTGGAGGTGGGGGACATCACACTAGGAGTGACATATCAAAGGAGGAATAGGGTTGAAGACAAGGCTGAGCTGCTGCAGAGGTGGGGAGATACCTTGTATGTCCCTACTGCATGCCTCCTGTTGGACATACCAGAAAAGGGTCAAAGGGAAGGGGAAGTAACAGCAGTGGAGCATACAATGAACAGCAAGACCCCCCCCCAAGAATCCCTCAATTTCTGTGACAGACCAGCATGGTGATTATTCAAGATGACAGGAGCATAAGATAAGACTGCTGAAATCTTCTACAATAGTATACTAAGAGAATGCAAGTGGGGTGCTCTGTGAAGTAAGCATGCTTCTCAACTGTACAGATTTTTGCAGGTTGTCCACATTTTTGCATCATACTTTTGGCCTGTTTTTCATAAAGTTGTGGTTTTCTGACAAATCACTGGCAAATCATTGAGGATTGAAATCAGACATTTGAGATTCAGACTTTATACCTTTCAAAAAGTTTGTGCTAATGTAAATCCTGTTATTCCATAAACTTTCTAAATTTGTAAGACCAATATTAAAAAAACAAATGTCCCTGTTTTTGGGCCTTTGTCCCCTCATTATTTATGGCTTTGTCCAGATTTCTTGCTGTAAGAGGCTGAAACGTTTGTAATTAAGACTGCTTTAAGGAAAGTTTTCATTTATGTTTTTAGGTAATTCAGTGATATGTTTCTAAAATTTAAAATATTACCCCAGAAAATGCATGAACCTAGTGAATTGCACTGTCATAATTGTAGACGACACTTCAGTGGATGAATATATTTTTTCTGTTTCACTTTTGTCTAAAGCATTGTGGCCCAAACAGAGTAGCATTATTGTTTACTTTTTTAACTTGTTGTTCAACATTAGTTTATTAGAAGCTCTCTATGTTTGCCGGTGGACTCGTTTACTATTCATTTGAGTATCCATAGTACTAGAACAGCTGCTAGTTTTGCATAGCATTATATTATTTGCATACAGCAGAATGCTGGACTATATGCTACATACAAAACTGTTAATGAACACAGAGATCAAGAGCAGGCCCTGTGGGGGAGGGTAAGTCAGTAAATTGACTAGTATTCTGTATGCCCCCATTTTCTCTTCCCCCACTCCCCTCTCCTATGATTTAAGTGATCTCTAAGCCTTTTCAGGAACTTTAAATGTATGTGAGGTAGGCTAAGCTTATCATTGAAGCAAGTAACAATAAGAAAAATCATGGGCACTACTTGGCCAGTGCATTAACACACACAGAAACCTGGTATAAGTAAGAGCCATTGCTGAAGACAATGTAAAGATAAGTAAAATTACAATCTATGCTGGGTTTCGGCTCCCTTTTGAAATGTCATCACTCGAAATACTGAGTGCTGAAAAGCCAAAAAAAGACACACAACACAGGAGAAGAGCAAATCTCAAAAATTGCTCTTCTCCTTAAAGCTTCTTTTTTGTAGCAGGGCAAGCCCTACCCCACCCCAACATACACACCCCATGTGGGGTACAAGCCCTGCACCCCCCCATATTTATATACACCAATTCCAACAACACCATACCTTGGAGAAAAGGGAATATTTTGAGAAATGGCATCTTGGACTTGGTATATGCAAGTCCAATCTTTTGGCTATTCAGTCTCTGGATTTCGTGACTCACTTTAGCAGGAATTCTGTGTGAAACCATGTTGAATGGCATTCCACAAATCTTTGCTAATCTAGCTTGTCAGAAAGCACACCTTTCTAATTTCTACAAGATTATGAATGTTTAAATGGTGTGGACTTTAGAAATTGTCATTTGGTTATTTTAATTCATTTTTGCACCTGTTTCTGTCTTGTCTGCTTACATCTAGTGTAACACTTAGCTAAGGACCTTTAGCTTAGATTGTCTTATGTTCTTGTTTGTCAAATAAGTGAAACCAGCTATAAAAACAAATGATCCTCAAGCATATTTAAAACATGCATATAGTTGTACATAGAGTAAAGGTTCAGCATGGTACTTAACTGAAACACTTGTATGAGCTAACACAGAAGCCCAGTGTAGTGCACAGAATGCAACAATTATACTCCAAAGCTGGAAGGAAAATAAGCAAGTTAATATCCTTCTCTGTCATGAGACACTTTCATGGAAATCATTCTATGCTGCGCAATTTATAAACAAAGGTATGGCATCGAAGTCCAAGGAAGTCATTGTTCCACTGTATTAGGCATTCATTAGACCTTTGGTATGTACATAACCAGGCATATCCAACAACTGGAATGTCCAGAGAGGTTCCTCACTAAAAGTATACAAGGGATAAGTAATATGTCCTATGCAGACTGCCTCAAAGCCCTACCTCTGTATTCTGTCCCCTACAGGCTTTTGAGGGGAGATCTATACCTGGCACAAAGGGTGTTGTCAGTCCCCACTCTGATGAACCTCCTGCATAAACACAAAACAAACAGTAACAGAATTACCTGTTCTAAAGACTTAAACCTTGCCTGTGATACAAATAGGACCTGCTGGAAAGATAGGTACAGTATGTCACGTCTATGGAACAGCTCCCCATCCATGTGAAGCAGAGTTCCTCCGTAACCCAATTCAAGTGTAACTTGGACAGTTTGACGGGAGACTAGAAATTCATCCCTGGTTTGGCACCTATGTCTCTAATGCAAACAGGTAGCCTGTAAATGGTTCATCACCCAGGCCCATGCTTATACTTATCAGGGGTATCAGAACTTGTTAGAGATTTGGGATACATGGCTAGTCTTAAAAAGGCCCTTTTGGTCGTTAACCTGGTAAACACCTATGAGCCTATAACATCTTTCAAAGGTGCATAACATACAGAGTTATGATCAGGTCTCCAACCGTAACCTTGTTACTATGTATTCAAGACATGAATGCCAAGAAATTCACCTTGAGCTTCTCTCTCGAGGTGAATCTTGGCATCTACATCGAGAACACATGACAGGTTATTATGATTGGTGATACCCGATCATAACTCTTTGTAATGCATGGAGTCTTATCTACTTCATTTGCTCTCAATTACAAAAGGAAAAAACACTATCTGTTTTATCAGCTTTGAAAGGCAGTAAAGTACTTAGAAAGTGCTGTTGCATAGACAGCAAGTCAGGGACAGTTTTTAAACACCGCCCTATTTTTTATTTATTCTTTGTTGATTGGATTAGTCCCACTAGGCAAGTAGCTTCTTTTCAGGGGAGACTGAAGGTGGTATTTGTACTACTAGAGCTTCAGGAACTTTACCTACTCTTTTAAATAAGTGCTGTGAGATCTTTTACATCTACCTGAGCTATCACCAACTCAAGCAGATGGGGCCTCTGTTTAAAGTCTCATCCAAAGGATGACCCACCCAGAGATGCAGCACCCCTCTTAAACTGCACTGCAGTGTCAGCATTCAGTTTCTTGGAGTGGGAATAGAACCCACAGCCTTCTGCAGCAAAGGTGAGTGTGCTACTTGTTGCACCACTGACACTGGTAAATAAGTTACTTACAGACTAACATATGCACATTTAAGTGGACACAGGAGGAATGCCACTTCTTGTAAACCTATACAGCTCTTAGGGGATGTATAACATTTGTTACAAACCTTTGAAAGTGCTGTGACAGTCAGGTCTCACCTTATAGAAACACCTAACATGTTCATTGTTTTTCTGATTTTGGAAGGTAATCACAGCGCTCCATGCAGTACAACAGCTATGCACTATAAAGCTGTTATTAAAGGGTATTGGGTTGCAGCACACACAGCTGCTACCACAGAACAGCATTATGAGCACTTTAATTGCTTTGAAACCTGTAATACACTTTGTGCAGTCACACCAGTAAACAAGTGTCACAGAGTGAAGTATCTTTATAGCTTTTATAGCTCTTGGAGAGGTACAATTTGCTTCTGTAATTTACTACATTCAAAGCAATAAAATATTCTTTGCTCCTACACTTTTATTTTCCCTGTAACTAGTAGAACATCGAAGCAGGTGAAGCTCTAAGTACTTCAAAGAATTATGATTAGTTCCTTTATTTACAGATACTCACTATGCATTGTCAACATAGATGTCAGGATTCACCTAGAGTACAAAGATCTCAAGGTGAATTTCTTGACATCCAGTGTCAAACACATAAAAAGCTGGTTATGAGCAGAAATCTGATCACAATCCTCTATCTGCTGCTATAGTACTCAGTACAAACGAAGAAAAGCAACAATTTTCAGTATCACTAGACATTTAAATCACCAGATTTTAGGACACTTCGGTGTGAAACACAAATTCCTGTTGAAAGTTTCATAGGTCATTTTTCTGCATTCCTGGTACCACTGAAAATCCAAGTTTCCCTCCACTCCGTACTTTTTAAAGAGCTAGCAGCAGGAGATATTCCTTGGGATTCAGAAAGGCTTCTTGTGATGTGGTAGCCTTAACCCAGAAATTTCTGCATCTTTTTGAATCTCTTTGTTGCGAATACTGCTGTCCCACTAAAGTTTTCCCCTTTTGGTGGCTATAGAATCAACAGTGCTCTTGCTAGGGAAGCCACATGCTAGTGAGGCAGTTTGGGGAGAGTGTCTAATGCTAAATCGCTGTGTGCTCTCCCATAGAACTTGGTAGAACAATTCAAAGAATTGCTTTTGATGAGTTATCTTTTTCTGTTGGAGGAAAAAAGTGAACACCGTATTTTGATGACATTTACAATTGGCTTCTACATTCTGACTGTGTGCATGCTTGTAGGAAGAAGGATGCAGCTGAATGTGTGTGTGCTCAAAAGCGAGCATTCATGAATGAGTGTGTGCATGTGCTGCAGGCTGCAGCATGAATGCATATCTGTGAGTGGTTTCCATGAGTGTGAACAAGTGAGTAAGAGGGGATTCTTGTGGTTGCATGAATGTCTCTGTGCATGTATGTGTGTATTCATGTTTGAGCATGTGGGGAGGTAGCTATGCTACCGCGATATATGGGCTGGTAGAAAGAACACTAGGTTAAAAAAGTTTAAAAGCGCAATGTTTGTTTCAGACACAGTAATGCACCTCTTATGAAGTGTTTCTTTGTTCAGCTTTTCCACATCTCTGAATCAGAGATTCTCTTGGTTGCACTGATTGCCCAATCCCCACTGACCAATCAGAGCTGGCAAACAGACTTTTTCTGAATTTCCCCCAGTTACATGAAAAAGCAATGTAACCCCTAATCTACTGCAGGTTTTCCTTTGATGAAACACTGCATCTTTTGTTTTCCCCCTGCAACCAATCCTTTGACAAAGCACTTACCTCCTTGACAGTTATTCTTAACTTCCCCTACAATACCCCCTAGTCTGGTAATGTGCACTGCACATCATGGGTTCTGATCCAAGATACAAACCTCTTCAGTTGAAATAGTCAGCCCTGAGCTAGGTGATTTATAAGTATGAATGCTGTGCGTTTGTTAATGAAGTAAAGACCTATATATTTACAGAAGAGCCTATAATCACCTGTGAAATAAGTTTGGATGATTTTTACACTCTCATATGCATGCATGTGCATTTTATTAACAATGAAAATGATGGTTAAACTCTGCAGTTCAATCTAAGTAATTGTCAGGTCATTCATTATGCAGGTCTGCGAAACAGACTAAAACAGCAAATCCTAAAACCTGCTGGGAATATATGCCAACCGCTTATGTTAAGGAAGCCAGATTTCCCTGGGATGCAGAATTCTCATGAATATGAGTACACAGCATATTAAAGAT
Organism: Protopterus annectens; assembly: GCF_019279795.1. Classification (NCBI taxonomy): domain Eukaryota; kingdom Metazoa; phylum Chordata; order Ceratodontiformes; family Protopteridae; genus Protopterus; species Protopterus annectens. The sequence goes on from NC_056743.1 coordinate 201,937,011, forward strand.
AGTAAATAAACAGCCCAGACCATGCTTTTTCAGACTTGATGCTATTTGTTTACAAAGTATGTTGTAATCTGTTTGAGATGCAGCAAGTTAACTGCTGGAAAACAAAACTGAAAGAGTGCAGCAGAAACCTGCATAGAAACCTTGAATAACGGCTTACAGAATCACAGCTTTAAAATGATGCATTAAATATATTACCTAATTTGTGAAGTGACTATAAATGCATGTCTCCAGAGCCTAATGTTGGTGAAATGATGATTTTTATTGCTGTTCAAGAGTCAGAGGCTATATACACATATACTTGATTGGTGTCCACAGAGAATTTAGCACAAAGAAGTCTACAAACAGGTTACGCCATGTGTACTTACATGTCTCTCTGCTCCTTTGTGCAATAGTTTCTATACCTGAAACAAAAGAGGTGTGCTGGGAAATCCATTTCTTCCCCATTGTAATACCCTACGTGCACAGAATGATTACTTCAGACTAGGAAAAAAAAAGTGCATGAAGTCCTCCTTGGAGAGAACTGCACAAATGAATTTCAATAAATGTTTCCCAGTAATATTCAGACTCGTAGTAAGTACTGCAGCATGTTTAGTGCTGAGCAGATCATTGAACTGAACGTCTGGCTGAGAGAACAGGCATTCGTACTCTCAAGGTCATCATAAACAAGCTTAAAAAGAGAAAAGAACGATGAAGACGGGAGGATTGAAAAGTTGATGTAGAGGCTGCCTGCAGGCAGTGCTTAAAGCCAGGTATGAAAAGCAAAGGCCAGCACATTTCTGAGGGAAATTCTATGCAGGAAACTGAAAAGCACACATAATAGTTGCATTTAATCTGAGGTTAGGTCTAGGGAAACAGGGAAGTTTTGTTAGAGTAAAGAACTTAAGTGGCACAGTATAACTGTGTAAAATAATCTAAGTGTAAAAACCCAGTTGCTATAACGTGAAAAAAACAAAACGCACCTTAAAATAGAAAAAAAATGAAAAACTCTTGAGAGCAAAACAGCAAGTGTATAGAAGTAGAAAAGCCAGGTGAGCAATAAAGAGTAACACAGTGTTGGCCCAGATGAACTGAAGAAACAGATTTTTATCAGATCTAGCACCAAAAAAACAAACAAAGGTGAATTTGCTTCTAAAATGTTGAGTCGGACTTAGAAACCCTCATGCCTTAGGGAAACAAAAATATTCAAGCAATTATTTAACACTTACTGCAAACTTTTTTCAAAACTATAAAACTCATCTTTATTACAACAACAGAATGCAAACTAAAGTAGTTTCAGTTTAACAGCCTTCCAAGGTTCTAAAAAACACCCCAATCTTCTTTCTTTTAAATTCTTACCAGCATTCAATGTACCCATGACAATCAGTATTGTTAAAGTACCCAATGATAAATACATGTTCTAATAAATACATACATTAAATATTACTATTGTCCTAATAAAAATGTCATGGTTAATTCATTAGTCAGCCTTCTCGGCTGTAGGATCATAGGCTGTCACTAGGCTACTGGCCCTAGAGCCTTTTTAAGCCTAGCCATCCATGCCCCAGTTTTCCTAATTATCAGTGTCCAAGGAATAGAACAACTTTGTTATAAGTTTCTACCCTAGGGCTGCCCCTTTCCTTAGGGGATACAGGTGACAAACCAGAGGTAAATTTGAAGTTTCCCATCTATTGGTGCAAATTGCATTTGAATAAACTTAGGGAAGGGATTGTAATGTATGAACAGCAACAATCAACTATGATTCTTTTTTTTTCAATAAAATGTAAAAAAACATTCAGAACTAATTCTAGATATGAACAAACATACGTGATAAAGAAATCAGAAATCTGAGATCCTAGTTATGTGCTTCTTGAAAGTTTAAAGCAACTGGACTGGCAACAGAGATAACCCAAATGTGACCCACAGACTTAATTTACATAGGGAGTGATTTACTGACTGCTTCTGTCCATCAGAGACATAGGTGAAAACTCATTTGTTCTAAAACATTTTTCCTGACCTGTCACATAGTTTGACCTATGTAGAACTTTTTACTTGGTCATTTAGTTAGTCCCGTATAATACTGCTTTTTGTATTTAAACAATTTGTATTAAAAATACTACTGCTTTTTGATAACAGTTACTATTTTTAGTACTTTAAAATAATTTCCATTTATAACTAGGTCTTGTATCCCATTAAAATAAAGACAGACTGCACGTTTCCATGTTTCAACCTCCCGTTTCCTTCCATTATCCAAAGCATGTATTAGATTATCCCTCAGGCTATGAGCATTTCTATAAGAAGTTATAAAGTTAACAAACTTTAAATGCTCCTTAAAATTTATTTTATTTATTATGTTATTTATCTTTTGTTGACCGGGTTAGTCCCACTAGGCTAGTAGCTTCTTTTCATGGGAGACTAGAGGTGGTGGTTATACTTCTAGGAGAAATTTGACCAGTGCATCGAGGGACTTCCCTACTCTTTTCATTAACTGCTGTGGAATCTTTTACATCCACCTCAGCTTTCACCAGTTCAAGCAGATGGGGCCTCAGTTTAACATTTTATATGAGGGACAACACATTCGAGAAGTACAGCACCCCCTTATACTGCACTACAGTGTCAGCAGTAGATCTACCTGATGTGGGAATAGAACCCACAGCCATCTGAACCAAAGGTGAATGTGCTACCTGTTGTAACAGTGATTCCTTACAACATGTGATAAACCCTCTATAAAGGGTGCATAAAGTGTAACAAAGTAAATAGTCTCCAAATTATTTTGATTTTGTAAAAACTTGAAATGAAGTCCAGCACCTTACTCCTTCTCACCCCCTTTTTTAAAGAAGAGGACAGTTGTAGATGAGAGCTCCCTACTGACTGCTGAATCACAAAAAAGAAGTGACTTCTAAAGCATGAAGATGCAATTTATTTCTGAAGCCTAAAAACACTGCTGAATTCCTTACATCCAGGAAACAGAAAGTTAGTCCAAGCAAAAGCAATAACTGACAGAGATCTATGAAAATGTATAAAATTGTTGCACAAATAGTATATTCCTACCACCATTTAGCTGCTATTTTTTTTAAATAGTAGTCCTGGTTGTATCACATAATAGTGCAAAAGATTCTGTATGAGGTAAGCTGACATAAAAGTGAGTTAGTGATGTGAACTGAAGTACCTACCTTGAGTATAAAATTGGATAAACAAAATGCAGGACTAGAGACGTGCTAAGTGAGTCGTTATATCTGTAGATTAATCTGCGGCAAATGAAAATGTTCCACTACCACTGCTTATTTAAAATGTAGGCCAGAATAGCCACCTAATGTAATAGGAATGCCTATTCTTTTTTATTTGCCATGGACCATAATCTATAATTCAAGCATTTATCATTTGCACAGTGTCACAGGACTATAACAGAGAAGAAAGCAGATTCCACAGATTCACAAAGACTGAAATAACTGTCAGTCTGCCGGCTACCAAAAAATATCCTTATTTAAATGAAAACAACTCCATACCTAGACATGAAGACCTTAGCTTCTCACCCACTCAGACTGCTTAGCTGTCAGAACATGGAGACTTGAATTCCAGTACCAATTATTCATTCATGCCTGCTGACAAACAAAAGAGGAATGCAATTATTTTCGCTGCACCCTGCCTGTCAAATGTGCTGAACCTGTCTGCTATTTCAAACGAGCTGCCATTCCAGTGAGTCCAGCCGAGCAGTGATGGGATCACAGCGTGACTCTTGGTGACAACTCAAATGTACAAATCCTTTGGAAAGGGGATGCATATGCCAGCATGCTGTAACTTTAAAAATACTTCATATGCCAAATGCAAGAAAAAGAAAATAGATTGATGTTACAGTTGCAGGAGATTCAGAATGGCTCCCTGTGTGAACCCTGCATCTAATATCAGATTCAGGATTTCTCTTAAAAAAAAAAAAGAGAGAGAGAGAATTATTTTTTAAATATTGGAAAATGGCCAAAGCCAACTTGCGTGTGTTGCCTTTTGCTGGGGAGAGTATTAATGCCAGTGTAATTAAATGATTTTCTCTTAATTACACAGTGTGAATGCTGTGGGAATAACATGCAGACCTGCAAGATTTAATTCATTTGGGGGTTATTACTTTGACCACTGTGCTGTACCAAGAACTAATTAGAAGCAGGATTTTTGCTTTGCTTGTTCAGTAATGATGCATAGGTCAAAGGTCGGCATACAATTCCACACACAAGACGGAGAATCCATGCCTTTCCTGTCACGAATGTAGAGTCAGAATGCAGTCAAAAAATGGGAGAACACTGTACATACTTAAATAAATAAAAAAGAGGGGTTTAAATAAGGTCTTTCTTTAAGTATTCCCAGGACAGTAAACGAACAGACCCAGTTCCTGGCTTCTTTTAAAATGCTGATGCCTTATAAAGCCTAATATCAAATGAGTATGACACTGGACAAATTTCATATGAATACAATTAAGCGTGTATATTTGCAACAATGTTAAATATACAAACTTCAGACAGGAGTTGATTATTTGGCTACCTGTAGTATTAGTTCACTGAAAAAATCATTGAAATTCGAAGTCTCTGTGAGGAAGGGATTTCTCCTTTCTTTCTACCTGTAGCACTCTTGAATATAGTTATAATAGTTTGGGATTCAGGGGACATAGCCACCTGAATGAGGATATAAGAGAGTCTTTGTCCCCAAATACAAAACACTATTTTTACTGATTTTTCTTTTCTGACTATGCTGTGACCATTAATTTCAAGGATAAACTGCATTTGAAAGAGCTACTTTTGATGCAACTGATGACACCCCCCACCTAGATTTATCTAAAAAAAAAAAAAAAAAAAAAAAAGTGCGCACGTATGCAGACACATATCCCCACACTCTTTTGCATACATAAACATCAGAAGGCACTTCTTTATATGTAACGTACATATATATTTATTTAAGCATTGTTAGCTGTATAAAATCCATTAGCAATAAATGTCATTTTGGAGTATGATGGAGTTTCAGTGCAAAAACTGGGTAGCTGTTCATTTGACTGGAGATATTGCTGTCAAAGGTCATTTCATAAAGACCATCTGTTCAGACTACTTAGCTCAATTGTTACAATGAATGAAGGTCAAGATGGTCCACTTCCTTCCTGTAGTATTTGCAAAAGTCAGTGACTCTATGGTTAAAACCAGGCTCTAGGTTGAATTATATTTAATGTTTAGGGCAAGGATTAGGACAAAGGTTAGAGTCCGGGTTAGAGTTAGCGGGTATAGAGAATGTTCACACCTTTCAATATATTAGCTCAAGAATCCTACTTCGTTTACTAATGCTCAAGGAATTTCCCCTCATCCTTCCGAAGATATACCTAAAGAGGGGGCTGTGAATCTCACAACCTCCCTACTTTAAACACTGAAAAGAATCTCGGTGAAAAACATAGGATTAGAAATATTGTATTAAGTCACAATTATTCACTACATTCTCCTATTGCTTTCAAATCCTTATACCAAAAATTCCAAATGTTTTGAAGCTACATTCATGATAACTGATGTATGTTAGTGACGTTGGTGGTTTTCAGTATTTATGCCATGACATTTCAATACATCTCTCTCACAACTTTATTTTGAAATTAAGTTACTGCATTTGTAAAATTTTTATTAGCAGTGGCAGCATAATTTTGCTAGAGCAACTGTTGAGCAACCTTTGCTACAGAAATGAATCTCAATGGTGATATATTGTAGGGGGTCTGATGCACAGCATGCTGAAAAGCTGAACCTAAAATGTTTAATTTGTTCAAAGTTATGAATAGTCATTTACCTATCAAGTGCAGAGTCATTACATTATCTGTAATTAATAATTTTGAGTCAGCCTCTCAGAATGATCATCTTGGGGCCCCCACTTTAACAGCAGTAAAACCGCTATTCTGCATTCCCATTTTAAAGGCTAATTTAGCGATTGTTGTGCAAACATACTATTTGGGATGGGACTGTGCAGTAAAATAATGAGGTGGACAGTTTTATTACATACTTCCTTTGAGTATGGATGGTGTTTTTCTTTTTTATTCATGTTTTGGTTTGACTTAGCCCTGGGCTACTGAAACACTTTATGGTTTCTTACTAATTATGAAGCTGAAGTGTCATGCTCCCACAGATGGATTACTGAAAATCCTCACCAGAATTCTTAAAATTCAACAAGTTCTGATTATTTTTTTCACAATTGGCTGCAAAGGTACAATAGAATGTCTTATATCCAAAGAAGATGCTTGTGTAGTTGTATATGAATGGTACATGTAGGACAGTATGAGGTCAGGTGAGACTGTGAGAGATAATGCATAGCTATGCTTAAAAAGGCCTTTGTGGTCATTAGCCTAGTAAACACCTATGAACTATAATGATTATTCTTTTTATTACAAGTGGAAGCAATGAGGAATATTTTATTTATTTCAGAGTCTTGACTGGTGCAGGGGTACCCATCAGCATCACCAGTCATTCACAGAGAAAGATTAGGCACTACATTATTACTGCTGTCAGAAGATTAGATGCACACAGTGCCACTAAGCACTGCAGTTAGGGAATAGTGCACTCACCAGTGTAAACAATCACTGTCACTAGATAAGTGTGCATCTTCTAGAGTCATGAATCATGAACACTGCAGAAATGGGCATCCAGTGGTTTCACTAGCCAATGGAGGACTGTGCACATACCAGTGTCCCTAGTCAGTGATATTGGAGAAATGGGTACACCCATCAGTATCACTAGATAGTGACAATAGAGAACTGAGTGCTCACTGGTTTCACTAATTACTGACATCATAGTACAAGGTTCCCAATAATATCACTAAATACTGATAGTAGAGAACTGAGCACTCTGCAGTGCTAATACTCACTGGCATCAGAGGATTAAATGCCTTCCAGTGTCACAAGACCCTGATATTAGAGGGCTGTGCACCTATAGCTGTTATTAATCACTTACATTAGTGGACTGAATATATGCCAGTGTTGTTAATCTCCATCCTCAAACAGCTGGACATACTACTAGAGTCATTAAGGCTACCCATTTAAGGAGTGAATACCACCAGGTCAAGATTCATTGACACCAAGACATTTGTCATCTACAAGTATTAACAATCACCAGTATCAAGGGACCAGGCACACCATAGTATCACTTAATCCTTCTGTAATATCTGACACAAATATGTTAAACAGGATTGATAGGTCATAGGTCAACTGATCAGTGATGCCAACATTAGGCACCCCACAAGTCCCACTAATCATAGTCATCAGAAAACTCTCCCTTTCAGCCATCGTCTCTAATCAGTGGTATTAAGGGATGGGTACCCTACCATTATATGTAGTTGCTATCATCATAAGATTGGGCATTCCACTAGTTTCAATGTAAATGGAAGTAGGTAGAGATGAACTGGGAAACTTCAGTAGGTAAATGAGAAACTATTGTTATTTGCTATAACAAACTGAAGAAAACTATACATGTTATTTACAAAACATAGCTTTCTTTGATTTTTTTAGGAGTGTCTCATCACTCATTGAATTGTATTTGGTGAGGTTTGGAATGAAGACAAACTGAGCATTTTTGTGAGTCTTATATCAAACCTTTCTGCCAGCATTTATTAAGAAGGAATACAGTTTTATGTCATCACTGTGTCATCATCATAGGATCATAGGAGGTTACTAGGCTAATGGCCTTGGGGCCCTTACAAGCCTAGCCAAGAGTTTATCCCCAAAAAGAAACCTCAGTATGAATGCAGCATGTACTATATTCCAGACCTCACCACTGAAGAAGTATTCACCATTGAGTACTGGATGTGATGTGCATCACTCTATACATGGTAGCTTTGGCCTTATCATTCTGTAAGTAACGTGAATGGTAGCTAGGGACAGTATTTCCCTTACCTATATGGGGAACCAGAAAGGAGGCAGGCAATTGCAAACTTGTTAACCTCACGTCTAGCTCAGGAAAAGTTATAGAAAAATGACTGTAGTCTAAGTTATTGAGTTTCTGTCTGGTAGTTCTCTTTAATAAGGCCAATGGTTTACTTTACACAGCAGTGGTCTTGTCAGGTCAACATATACGTCTCAAAAGACCAGAATTTCACATACTGTCCAGATATTTTGCACACATTTTTGGTCTGGTCCTCATAAAATAATTTGTTGCCCTCTGACAAATCATTGAGGACTGAAGTCACTAAATATTAATAGACATTTGAGTTTAAGACTACATACCCTTCAAAATATACATACTAATGCAAAACCTGTTATTATGTCAAGTTTTTTTCTGGTAGTGTATCATAAGGTGCTGGGTTACATCCTTGGGTAGCATGTATTCCGTTTGGCTGCAGTGGCTTAATTGATAAGGCATTGGCCTTCTAAGCCAGGATTTGTGGGTATGAGTCCCATCTGGGGTGATGTCATTTTTCTGACAGTTAGTGTAGAGGATTAAGGCAATGAGATGTTAACGAGCTAGTTTTGTAGTAAACGATTCGATTCTGTCAATCTGATGAAGGGTTGGAGAACCCGAAAGCGCTTACTACTGTTGGATTTCGTGTGGTTTTAATAAAGGGATAACTCATAGCTTTGTCTAGCCAATCTTTTTCTTTTGTCTTCATTTGCTTAGTGTGTGACTTGAGCAAATCACATGGCCAAAAAGTGCTTTGAGGCAATTGGGAATTTGGGCTAGACCAACATACCTTTCAACTGTACAGATTTTCGCAGAACGTCCAGATTTTTGATTCATGTTTTTGGTCTGTTCCTTATAAAATGTGTTCTTTTTTGATAAATCACTAGAATGATCTAAGGATTAAAGTCACTAAATAGTGACATGCATTTGTGTTTCAGACTTCATTTCCTTCAGAAAATGCATGCTAATGCAAATTCTGTTATTCTAGCAACTTTCTAAGTATATAAGAGCAATATTTAAAATGTGTCCCTATTTTTGGGCCTTTGTCTCCACTTTATGTCAGACTTTGTCCAGATTTCTTCCTCTAAGAGGTTGAGAGGTATGCTCCTTAATGGTCTCCTGAACTACATGCACAGTAACTATGTATGAACCTGTGTTTGGAGAAATGGCCTTAGGGAAGATGGATAAGGAAAGAAACCTGGCCAGAGTATTGTATTTACCCGGTAAATCATTAACTGTGATGTGAAACAGAAAAGGCAACAGCTGAGAAGATGCTACAGTAAGTTGTATAGCTGAGTGCACTCAAAACTGAGGTCATCTTTCTGTTGTAAAAGGCAATGATTAGGTTGTATATGATGTACTTTGCCTTTTTCTGAGAGGCTTTCAGAATACAAAATGTAGGCTGCTAGGAAGTACGTAACATAATTACCAAACTAGGCAAGAGAAAACTCGAGTCAGACTGCAAAAACAGACTTAGACAATGTGATGTATATACAATGAAAAAAGACAAGAGAGTAAAATATCTTTTGTTTGCAACACATTTTCAACTGACACTGGGTGACAAGGACATGAAATGTAGCCATAATGGCTCGAATTCAGGACACACTGAATGAAACTTTGTTTAACAGAAAGGATGGTAATACCTTGGGAAAGACTTATCAGAAGTGGAATGCAGTGCAGGAATTCAAGGATGCCTACAACAGATGAAAACGGGTAGGGTTAGAGAATGACAGCAGAATATGAGTCAGCTGCAACCTAGTGGACTGGTTATACTACAGGCCTCCATTTTTTTTTGTGGAATAGAATTTCATTCATAAAGACAAGTTAATGGTATGCATTGAAATCTCAGTAGTAAAGACCACAAGTACACCAGTGTTTTGATTGCTTTCTTGCAGCAGTCAACATAGTAGATATCTTGATTCTACCCAAGACCATATATTGCATGGGTGTGAAAAGAGCATCTGCCAATTAAAATAAATAAGAGCCTTGACTTCCAGAAACTCATACTGGCTAAACACATTTGTTGTACTTAAACCCCGTATAAACAAGAAATATTTTTACCTCTAGGCTACTAAAAAACGGAACCACTAACAGTGTGTAATATGTTTAATAGTTCATCATCTTCTTGGCACTTTGCAGATTAATACCACCTGGCTCTTTGTTAGTGTACCTGCCCGGTAACTAAATTGTAATTGGAAGGGGTACGAGGGCTGGGACAGTAAGTATGATGTGTGTTTGGGAGAGTAAAAAAAATTGCATAATTGCAGACAGAAAATCTCTGCTCAGACAGTGTTTTACTGGTATGAGCTAAGAACTGGGTTCCCCCAGTAAAACGGAGAAAAAAATTAATTTAATTTTCGTTATTAAATCACTCAGTCTCCTTTCCTGTAATGCTAAATACAGAAGAGGGTAATTTAAATAGAGGTTTTGGATGTTATGGTAGCTTTATGCTATAAGAACAACATCGATTACTGGATTCAGAAGCACTGTTCCTGAAATGGCTTTCTAAAAAGAACTTGATTTGACTGTCAAAGAACATGTGCAAAGATTTTTGTTACAGTTTCTTTTTGTTGTAATTATGCTTTCGTCATGTAAAGCGGGCTTTTTGATTATAAAACAGATTTCACTTTCATTACTTCACTGGAACTATACTTGTTAGACGTAGTAAACTTTTGTTTGTATTTATTGTAGGTTAAACAGCTGTCCAATTACTGCCTGATTTTTATGTCATGTGACCTAGAGTTCAAAGATGCAATTGTTAGTACGACCAGTTTTGATGGTTTGTAGTGAGTAGCTGTTTTCTGTTGTCAGTAGCAGATTTCAACAAATAAATACAGTACAATCACTTTGTCAATCAGACAGTGAATAAACACATGCAGTTATATTCATGTAAATCCAAATTAGAACAGAATATTATTCCCTGGAAAGTGTATAATGATTTTTATTATCTCAAGGTAGGCTACTATTAATGTTATATCTGTGTTACTGTATTGTATGCCAATCATTATACATTTTACAAGGAATCTTTATCTGTTCTAATTTGCTTTTACTTGCATGTAACTGTATTTATTTGTTGACTTGTTATTTGATTCTGCTGCATTTGTATGTTGAAATCTGCCACAGACTACAGGAAACACCTACTCACAAACTGTCAAAAGGAACTGGACAGTTGCTCAGCCTACAATAAATAACAAACACAAGTTTGTTATATTTAATAAGAATACTTCCACTGAAGTAACTAAAGTTAAAATTAATTTTAAAATCAGAAAGCCGACTTTACATAATGAAAGCATAATTACAGTGAAAAGAAATGTTAAGAAAAATCTTTGCACATAAACCATTTCTTACTACTGCCGAAAAAAAAAAGGCATACTGCTTCCAAGGCTGGATACATTTTTCAGCACCTTGCACCTCTGCTTGTAGGTCTCTTCCCCTATTCTGTGCAGGTCTAAATCCTTTCATATTTTCTAGCTACTTTATGACCCTATTACACAAATGAACTATATTGCCTGCTGTGTGGCATCAACTAATTACGAACTAAAATAGCTTCCAGATTAAGGAATGCTATACTTGTCTAACCAAAAATATTAGATTCACATGCAAAATTCATCTGTCTTCACTTTGCAAATATGCTTCCATCTGCACCCCTCTTTCCTCCTCCTCCTCATTTTTTCTTCTGCCCCATCTCTTAGATAGCTGCTATCTTCCCAGACTCCTGTCTCCCCTTGTAGCATTTAGAGTTGCCGTGAATCATGTCCCCATAGCATGAATAGGTATCTTTGGCCTGCATATCCTCTCCTTTTTATACTCTGCTCTGAAATATTGAGTGACTAGAATTTTTAAATTCAGTCACTATTCCTCCAAAAATTCACTGCTTTGTACATCTTTATTTTCAGTGCTTGTTAACATGACACCATGAGCATTGTGCGCATTCATAGGTTCATAGATTAGTACTAGGCTAACACCCCTTGTGGTCCATTTTAAGACTAGTCAATTACCCCATGTGAAAATCAAACCTTGCACCTTGTGTCTGTTCCCAATTGCCCCATTATAAAAGCAACCAGTATAAGCCTTTCCATTATTATCAGTAAGTAGTCTCAGCTGGTCCTTTAGTGTAAATGACTGGTCCATAACATTGTTTAAAGGTTAGCCGAAGACATTAAGAAAAAAAAAATATGTCTTCAGATATGTAAAGGATGGGAAGAAGGAAGGGAAAATTAATTGAACAAACTTGGGAAGGACAACAGTATAATGGAGGAGGAAATATTTTAAATGAATTACTTGCATCAATAAAAAGGTAAAACCTACCATTAATTCCATATAGGTTATATATGAGAAGTCAGTGGGGTATTTTTTATCAAGTTTATTCTGAGAGTTTACATGAGGCCCTTGCATCTTGTTTGCTTCTTTTTTATTTGCATCAGTGCTCACAAAAGAAAGTGAGGGTACTGATACTGAAAGACAGGACATGGGACAAGGGAATGATGGACAGATGAGGAGATAAGAACTGAAGTCGTATATAGGGCATTGCATGGGTGGATGAAGGATAACATGCCAGGACTGAATGGGATTCAGTTGAGAATTTTAAGGTATGTCCCCCCCCCCCCGACAGAACTGTTCAACCAAGAGTGTAAGGAAAGTAGGTGGTCCCGGGATTGCAGACAAGTACTAGTGGTGCCTGTATTCAAATGAAGAAAGCTGGGAGCAGCCTAGGAATTGAATCCTATTTCACTGGCGGATAGAGCAGGGGATGTAGTCTTCAAGTCTTAGCTTGAAAAATTCCTGTGCAGAGTAAAAGGTGTTAGTAAATGCTTTATGTCAAGTAAAGTCTGTCATTCTAATCCAATCTAGTTGTTTGACTGGGTCACATGGGAGGTTAGATGTGGTGTACCTGGATTTTGGCAAGTCATGTGATTCAGTCCTGCAGTACAGGCTTCATGAAATGAGTGTATGCATGTGTGCTTGCACATGTGCATGTTTTTGTGTGTGTGTGTGTGTGTGTGTGTGTGTGTGTGTGTGTGTGTGTGTGTGTGTGTGTATGCATGCCTGTCTGTTTAGGTAGTCTACAATTCATATAATTCAGTACAGACCTGACCTAGACCACAGGAAAAACAAAAATCTTAAAAATATAGTACAGACAATAACTATAATCAAATATATCTAAGAAATACCTAACAGTGCTAGATGCAAGTACAGTCTTTGCAGAAATTGAGGCAAATTGAAACAAAATGTCTGCAGATATTATTACATGTTTATATGCAGTGATAAATATACATAGTAAATGAAGATACACAGCAGAACAAGTAACTCTAGAATACACACACAAACATTGGTTTCTCAAGAAAAAATAGCAGAAGTACTTAAAATGATTTGTCACAGTAGTCCATACACTCCAGTTTGGTTAAAAAAAAGCATTGTTGATGTATTAGTATTTATTGTTTTGATGTTTGTTGATAGCATTTTCTTTGGAGGAATAACATTTTTTATGTAGTTATCAAGACTGAGTTCCTGTCAGCACAGTGAAGTATATTTTGCTTGAAAACACCACCACCCACACCAATGTGATATCATACTAGGTACGTATGTATGTATGTATTTATTTTAGAGCAGGAAATATAGGAGTATGGCAAACTCCTTTTTCAGACAGTTACTTTGAATCTTCTCAGTACGTCAGTTTTGAAAGGTTTTAAAGATTTTTAATAACAGTGTGACAATTTTTTCTTTACATGCAGTATAGCAGTGTCTGGTAAAGATTTTTGCACAGCAGTAATATTTTGCCCTGAACTGATAGGCATATCAGAAGACCCTACATGACATCATAGGTCAGATGGCATTCCACCAAAAAATTAAATGGAGTCGGAGCATTGCTGGATGAAAAATGTAAAGAAAAACACAGGAAAATGATCACAAATGATCACACACATACAGCAAAAATGATCTAAGGGCGTGACAACACCAAAATGACATTCAAGGTAAGATTAGTGACAAATCACTTTAAATGGAAATAGCATGCATGAGGACTTGGTAACGTATATAGTTCTAAGCCTGAAGAATTTTGGACAAGGTCGATAACAGTTGGGAGATTGTCAAAGGCTCAAAATCAGTGACAGATTTTATATAGTGCTTATAAACTTAGAATATTGCTAGAAAACAGGCTTTGCATTAAGATTTTCTGAATGATATAAAGTCTGAAACTCAAGTGTATGTCATTACTTACTGACTTTAGCCCTCAAATATTTGCTAGGAAACCACAGATTTATAAGAAACAGACCAAATATATGAGGCAAAATCTGAACAGTTATGAGGTATGATTTCCATAGTATGTGGAAATTAAAATCAGTAAAAGAACAGTAGGTATGCTGGAGGGATGAAGAAACAAGGAAGAAGGTTGCCAGCAGCAGAAATAAGAAAACAGAATGCAACAGAAAAGATGTGGCAAACAAGGTTATACTTAAGCAGAGAATTACAAGCGTTTAAGAATAAAGTACAAAATCATGGCTTCTCTAGTCCAGTCAGGGAGGCCATATGTGCTGCAATAAATATGAGTTTATGAAGATTGTAAAAAAACAAAATGAAATTGACATTGTCCGAGATTAGAGAGAGAGGTGACATGAGCTCTGGTAAAAAAAAATAAAAGATATACAATGAGGAAGCGTGCACTCTTCACCATGATTTAAGATTAGAAAGAGAAAATGATGATGGTTGTACTAAAGATGTCATGTAAATGTTGCGTTCAGAAACTGACTTTCAGAGGTATCCTGACATGCAAGTCATTTTTACAGCCATATATGTCTCTCTCTTTTTGTATTAAACACTTTCACTTCCAGTAATATATATGGTGGCAGTTATGTAAAACTAGAACCATGAAGTGCCAGGAATCATCCTATATGTTTGCAAGGACTAGTCACCCACTGTACACCTTTGCATTCTTGAAAAAAAGACAGTTGATACTGAGTAGGTGATATGATACTTGTTGTCTTATGTGTACCATGGATGGATCTAGGCATTCAGATCAGAATAAAACTGTTGTAGTTTGTGTTATTTGTCAGATTCTGTGTCACACTTTATTGGTTGTGTATGTCTGCTGCAAAATGTACAACATTAGTTGACATTTTGGCTAAATGAAAGGAGTCAGAAAACTTGACCTAAAACTTCAGATTTTATTAACACATTTTTTCTACAACAGAGGACTATACAGCCAGATGTCTTCTGTAACCATTTTAACTTTTGGCACTAATGCATGGGGTTAATGCTATGAGCTATAAATTAAGTGTCTTCCTGAAATCCTAGGTTTGAGTCTTTCAGAATCTACCTGCAGTTCTATGACTCTGAGTACATCACTTAACCAGAAAATAACCTTCAGGAGTCATTAAATATAAAGTTTATTTATGTGATCCAACTGCTACCCTATTTTCCATCCATTTTAATTTTATTTCAAGATCACTATCCATGAGTAAAATACAGTAATAAAAAGAAGTGGAAAGTTCCACTCTTATCACCTACCAATGCTGTAGTTAGAAAAATGGACAATTTAAATAAAAAAAAAAAAAAAAAAACTTTCCAATCTTTGCCTTTCAGCAAACTGTCCAGTGTTCTAAATCATGATCAGCCAAATGCATTTTATTTTTTAGTCTGCCATCTTATTCACACAAGGAATATCATGTTACTGAATGAGTGACCTCTGAAGTCCTAAGCAGAGCAAAAAGAAAATGTAATATAAAATGTGGCACTTTGTAGTGTTACACTTTAAAATATTGGTTCCACGTTATTTGTCTCTGTGATGTCATATCTTAAATTTATCCCAAATATTAACTATGAATTTTGATCATCTCCAAGATTTTAAATACATATACAATATAGTATGAATGGCTATGTACAAACATGTCTGTTTAATTTTTAACTTTTATACTGTATACATTTTAATTTTGATAATAATGGGATCATTCTTATGGACGTATACATATACAAGGAAATGACAGCACAGTTTGAAAATGGGAAAGTACAGCTCAGTGCCAATATGCAAAGGTGTTTTTTCACAGAGTGGGTTGTAAAAGTCTAGAAAAGACTTATTGAAGTAGATATGGAGTAAACGGCAGTGAGGGTATTCAAAAATGCTCAAAATACACTTGTAATTGCTAATGAAGACTAGGAAGAAGGACATTGGTGAATTATGATCCCTAATTAATCTGTTAGGTAGACAGAAAGCACAGGGTAGAGGTACAGTGGTTCTTAACCAGTGTCAAATTCTCCTTATCTGGGTTCCTGTTTTGCAGTATAGCTTGTTATGACAGTCTCCACTAGACTTGTAAGACATGCAAATAGTCCATCCTAATACAAACCAAACTTTATGGCAATATGTATCTATCCACTGATAAAATATTTTTTTCACAAAATTGTTTTTTAAATTTAAACAGTTAATGCCATCAACTACTAAAGCCTTGGATAATAGGATACCAGATATACTAAGTGCTTTCTGGTTGATTAATATGATTTACGTATAGTGATTTAAACTATCTTCAACTAGAGTTATTGATTTTTTTAATAAAGCTGCAAGTACTTATTGGTACTTGTATTATTTAGTCGCTGAAGTATGTCTCTACAAAGCTTCCTTACCACTATCTATTTTGGGGTCTAAAATCTATATATGAGCTAAAATGTGACAGAAGAAATTTCTTCTCATCTCTTCTTCTCCTATGTTTTTTGTAATCTAGTGATTTAATTTAGAATGAAAGGTATGTGTGTGTGTCAGATATATCATTGTGGCATTTTAATAGGGAATGGAATCTTATATTCAGTGGTTTATCTGTACATCAAGACTGAACTGACTGCAGTTCCTTTGTTCTCATCATTCGCAATCTCCGATTGTTCTGCTGCCTACATTTTCACATGAACTCTGATGGGGACATTTAGAAAGGAGAGAAATGAATTTCTAAAAAAAAACTTGGCCCAAAGCAAATGCCTTGGTTAAGACTTAATTAGGAATTCCACTCTAGAATTTACATGCATCTACAGCACCTCTATAATGTTCAGTTGGTGTGCTTAACATTTTATCTAATAAATAATCATTTTTAATGGAAATATACCAAATACCTTAAAAGTAGAACTATCTTTGTACTAAGAGGAAAGCAAATCAAATGATTTTGCTCTCTTGTTGAGAATTAAGCATATAAATTAAACACTTATGAAGCATAATTTATTTTAATCCTCAGCCTGAAGTACAAACTGCACATTTACTGAAATGTCTGTTGGTAATTACATTGGTTACATAAATCCAATGCCCTTTCCCCTTACAAATGTGTGACCAACACCTCAGAGGTGCCAGGTCAGAGCAAACCACACATAAACACAAGTATTCAGCATTCTTTATGCTAAGTAATAATTGAGTTACTTCTTTACACCATAATTATCATGCATTATTTCACAACTGTTAAGCTGTGCATTAGTACTGTTACTAAATAATGATACTAATTGCAGCAAAGAAATGACATTATTGAGCATGGAATCTGCTTGTATTATTATTAACCATTCTAAATTTCATGCGTTTAAAACACTCAGGGTTTGGCCGGGGGGACCTTTATCGGTATAAAGCACACTTCGTACAGATCACACCTCTCCTGCTATGGTTCCTAGTATTGAGAAATATACTTTTCCACGTAGTTATTGCTGTAGCTTATTTTCTTTCTTAGGCTGCAGGAATGTATGAGGCTATTCTTTCCAGATTAAAGTCAGAGACAAACACCTGCATGTTCAGTGCTTTTAGGCACTGTGATAAGCTACACCAGTATGCAAGCTAGCTGTTAACAGTACAGTGTAAGAGTTTTTACAAGGGATAATAAATTCTGCAGCACCCGTACAGAAAGCCTGCAGCAAGCTATAACTGGCAGCAGGGACTGCAGGCAGATAGTCATTGAGACAGCCAGCACAAAGATAGCATTAAAAGCTTTGGTTCAGTGACATACTCTGAACGTCCAAGCATCTGGTTCCTGGTAATACAACTGTCAGTCAGTCCACCTAAGCTTTAGTGTAACCTGTGATTCCAATGACAAAAGTCATTACATTCTGCAGTGAGTTCGACCAGTGAGACCTGAAACATTCAGTGAAGTCGGATAAAAATTCAGAGTCAGTTACAAAGCTGAAATCCAACTTGTTTTATAAGAAGAAATATAGTACAAGTAACTGTATTTTTCATAGGAAAGTAACTTGTGATGTATCCCATAGTCAAAGCTTACTCAAAAACCAAGTAGACATACATGACCGGAGATTCATTCTGTCTGAGCCTCCATCTCAATGGAAATGAAAGACTTTTGTGTATCAATTTGTATCAGCCACCTCACCAGTGACCTGTCCGCATTGCCTTTAAAACAGAGATCCCATTACCTTATTGAGAAGGGAGATAAGTCTTTTTCCCTATTGCAGCAAGTCATACATACATAATTTGTATATTCTAACAACTGCACTACTTTTCTTTTGATATCTTAGAAAATGTTCTTCCTGGTTTAAAAGATGCCAATGGGAAAAGGAACAGACAGGCACGGTGCCTCTTCAAGGGCTAATCCCAAGCATCTTGTCTTCATTTCCGAGTCCATGATCTTACACATGCACACACACACACACACACACACACACACACACACACACACACACACACACACACACACACAAACACACGCACACACTTGTATGTGTGTGTGTGTGTGTGTGTGTGTGTGTGTGTGTGTGTATATATATATATATGTATATATATATATATATATATATATATATATATATATATATATATATATATATAGATATATGTTTATGCACATGCATACATACACACACAATATACATATACAGATGCCTCAAAAAGCATACAACATTATTTCCAAGACCTAGGTAGAGCTTACCTGTCTTTGAAGTATTCTTTTTTTATTCCAAGAAGATTGTGAAATGGTCCAAAAATCTAGAACCAGCAGTGGTTTCATGCACTAGTCTGGTAGCTTCTGTCTGTCTTGGTGTTATAGAGTCCTAGTAAGTCTGGTAGATGTGAGTACATACAGACATTCAAAACACACATCACACTATAAGAGGCAATTTAAATAGGAAGGGGGGCTTCTAGTGTATAAGGGGATTTCAGAGGTACCTAGCTCAGGTGCCAAATCATGGACATAACACAAAAAAACAGGTATCTGATAACTATCTCTAGTCTGCAGATAAGAAACATTGCACTCTTTTTCCCTAGCCGTGGGGGATACATAGGCAGGATAATGCAGTGCTGGTCCCTGACTGCCTTACCTACAAAAGCAATGTGAAGGAAAAATTTCTGTCACTTAAAGTAGCAGAATATAGGAGCACACCTTGCCTATTGCAGCAGCAAAAAACAATGATGTGATATCTCCAAAGATAACAGAGGAAAAGCAGTGCAGAATGCCCCCTCCCCATCTCTAGGAAGATAGCAATGGCAGTGTCTTTGTTCATTGTTTGATATAATTTTGATAAAAGGATAGGTCCAATATGATAGGAAAGCCTCTTCTCAAAAACAAGAACTGATCAAAATCATAAGCTGCATATCTTAGAAAGATGGGATTCTGAATCCATGTTTCCAGGTCAGTAATTCATTGCCCTTCATTCCTGTGGTGATATTTCCATATCCTACCTTATAAGTCTGAGAAACCAGCCACTGCCTTTCCAGTTGCAAAAGCAGTACTCTTGTTCCTGTACCTCAGTGTCACATATGAAGCATTTGATTGCATCTCCTTGCCCTACCCTGATGATGTAAGGTAGTGTATGATGATGGACTTTGCTGAGTAACAGACAGACAGACAGACAGAAAACACTGACACGTCCTCAGTGAACGATGAGAGTAACCGCTGGTTAGTGATCCTTCCATCCTCAATGAAACCTGTCCTGTCCACTTTCCATAACATCAGTTGGTAAACCACTGGCCCTTTTCCCATCATGACTGCAGGTGGAAAGGTTACCACCTATTCCTTATTATGCAGGGCAATGTCTATTTGGGCACTCACGTCCTGCAAAAAAAAAAATAAATAAATAAAGACAAATGTTCTGAGATGTCAAGACAAAAAATATTCTGTTTCTTCTGATATTTGCATAAAACAATTATTTTGTACCTGAAACACCTTAATACAATATAAAATAAAATAAACACCCCAAATTATGTAAAAGTGAGCTTCTATTTTGGCAGCAAAGTGAAGTTCACTCCTTTGCTTTGGTTTTCAGTATGTTGTCATGCAATATTACACATTTCCACAAAAAAGGTCTCACTTAGGGCATCTGAAAGGTATTAACCCTAGCAGTGAGTTTTTGGTCCTGCCCTGTCTGTGACTCAAGGAAGTTACTGATTCTTACTCCACTCTCTAGCTGCAGAGGATTATTGTTGATTACACCCTGTATAACTGAGATATTTTATTGGTCCTTCCCTCCTTGCTTTAACTAAATAATTACTGTCTTAACTCCCTACATGCCATTAGTGAGTTACTGATCCAGTCCCCCTGCAAAATGACAGGGATCTGTTCTCATCCAATGATATAAATTTGTTACTGAATCCTTTTCTATCACCTTTCACAATAGAAGTGGGTTATGCTTCTGACCACTTTGGAGTGGATGCAGTTCTGCTCCCTTTATAAATGCAGTAGAAAACTATTTTTGTGTTTCTACATTTGTTAACCAGGTAAGTCCACTGGATACAAGTCCCACTTTTCAGGGGCAACCCCAGAGCACTGTCTGGTTTTGTCTTACTTCATGAGAAAAGTAGCTTACAAGTTCTTTTTTGTGACAGCAATGGATTATTTTTTGCTGCCCCGGTAAGTACACCGTGATGCAGGCCTTTGGAATCTGCACACTTTAAAATAATGCTTTCCATAATCCCCCAAGAAGATGGCCACCAGGTGTTGCCATCTAAATACTCACTGACTGAAGTTGGTTATTAGTTTCTGGCTTTGTTTTCTGCTCTGTTAATGTCCCTAGACAGCACCATTCCCAGCCACTGTACTGACAGCTGCATAATTCTGATCTTTGTAACATGAAATACCACAGCAGCGGTACTAGACCCTTCGACATTCAGCATCAGTGTTACACTTGTGTCTTTCCCAATGAGACCATTGTATACTTGTACCAAATTGCTTAAACATATGCAGACTGAAGTTGGCCAAAAATTAAAACCATTTGACTTCAATAAAAATTACCTCATGAGCCAGCATGGTGCTTGAGAGCACTTGTAAATGCACCAGAGAAACCCAAGCTGTACAAAAGTCACTTCCAGCTGGCAGTGCCCATAGCTATCTTTGACACTCACTCACTCACTTCTAACAGCAGATGTGAGCTCCGGACTTCTTTCTTTTCCTCACTGAAAAGGTGTCTTTGAACAGAATCAAGACCACTTTGATTCATGATGCTTTAGCTAACACTACATAAAGTATTTCAATTCTCAGCAAAATTCCTAAATTACTGAGTCAGTTTAGGGTCACATATATACTAATATATGCTTTAGAGCAATTAACTCAGACCATATGAACAAGTACGTTGCCTCAAAGAAAGTCACTGATCTTTGTAACATGAAGTACCACAGCAGCGGTGCTAGACCCTTCGACATTCAGCATCAGTGTTTTCCCCATGAGTCGTGTGCTGCTGATGAATGAAAATTAAACAGCAGTTTCAGTGGTAGACTTCACTTCACTTCTCAGTCTCCTTCCTCCCTATTTTTCTTTCTTTTGTTGTTTCTTGCTTTCCATTTTTCATTCATGATTTTAACTTCCTCCATTCATTACTTTTATCATTTTAGTTATACTGTGGGTATACTGGCTTCTTAATGCTGATGCACTACCCAGTCCAGGTGCACAAAAAGAAATGAATGTACAGAACAAGATTTACATGGTATGAGAATAGATATACATGTGGCATGGCCTGACAACATAGGAATGCAACAATATACGTTACAGCACAAAGTATGAGGCATTTGCTCCCAATCTGTGCTCATAAATATAACTCAGTATCACTGTTTGCAGGTGCACACCCAACCACCTCTTAGCCCACTGTCACTGTAACATCACTAAGGGGCTACAGACTGAGAAGAATTCTGGCAGTGGCATCCAATGTATGGACTAACCTTTGTGTTGCAGAAGTTTCACTGACAGTTTCATCAGGAGATCTGGGAATAGCCTCACACTACTTTCTTAGATGGAGTTAAGTTCAGCTTCAGCCTCAGCTCTTTGACATTGAGAGACATTCTTCTGTCTGTGAAGATACAACAGGAGTACAGTTCATCATGATAATTTCAGGACATACCCCTTCTTATGGGTTCAAAAAAAAAAAAAAGAAAACAAGAGACCAATTTGAAACTTATAGGATGAAAGTGATATAAGCTCTAAATTATCAGCCTGTATGCCTTATAACTGTGCACTGTTGCCAAGACAACAGTTCCTGAAATCCTAGCACTAAATATGGAGTTACATCAGAATGTAAGGGCCATGCCCATTTCTGTGTTGCTGAGATATCTCAAGACTTGTACTCAAGAATGACACTTCAACAACCATGCCTAGATCTGTGTCATACAAATAGCACACCTAGGTTTGAGTAACAATATGTAGGCAGTATAGTGTCACAGAGATTACAAAAAATTGCATTCTTCATTTCGTAATGAAACTCAGAATCATGTACACCAGTTTCATATGGCACAATACAGATTCAAGTGATTTAGGATTGAGCTGTGTTCAAGTCAAAGCTTTGAGGACACAAACATTGTATTCATAAACTTTGCAACAACAGTGATTTGCCAAGATAACTGGATAACACAATTTATGTATCAAGTATTTTTGGCAAGGAAGTAAGGCCCACACTATCCTACAAGTGAGGAGCTTCCCTCCCCACACCCCTCACCTAAATATACTCACTATATGGTCAGACATGGAGAAAGTGCAAATGAAGCCTGTACCCCATCTATAACATTCCACAGAGTATTACAGTAAATTTAAACTGCTTCTGTGTATCAGCAAAACAAAACTGCATAACACTTTCCCCACTACCTTATACAGAAATCCCCCAAATGCACTAAACTTAACAAAAACACTGTCTTCTCACAACCTACAAATCAAAATAAACATGCAGGTTTTGTGAGAGTGGAGTATATTAATGCTCTGTTAATATTATCTTTAACAAAACTGCTGCTGGTAATATGATGTGCTACTGGCTAAACTTCAGATGAAGGGCTCAGGACCCCATAACCCAGTCCATTGTCAGAGATGGCACTCATTTGTTTAATGAGCTGCTTTCTGAAGTCAAGGGGAAATGGTTTGATTCCAAAACAGTACTCCCAGGCCACCACTGAAAAGAGACATGTCCAATCGGCCTACCTGGTTAACAAATAAAAGGAAAAAAAAATTACATACCGAGTCCCATGGCCTAGACCCATGTTAAAGAAAAAAACAGAGACCCTAGAAAGATCATCAGGCCCAGAACACCATTATTCCTTTTTCTTGTCTGACACCCACTAGAGTCGTATTTGTTTAATTTCATTTGTTAATCAAGTCGCCTGTTAATACTGAATATCTCTTCTTTTAGGAATGACTATAGAAAAGAAGAACAGAAATGAAATTGCAGGAATTTCTCTAAGTCGTAAGTGAGGAAGTTGAAATAGGTGGGATTCAATCCTATTTCTTAAGGAGTCTACCTCATTGCCATAACCGCTGTATCATACTGCATAATCTGAATTGAGCTGAATTTATGGTTTTTCTCTTATTCCTGTAGAGGCATCAGCAGTTTTGTTGATCACCTCATTCGTATATGATGGTATTTCCCCCAGAGAACTTCATTCAACATTAGATTCATAATCATGTGTCTTAACTCAGTCTAACACTTGACAAACAGAAGTAGCACCTGATATTCACTTATTACATTTGGAGCTTATTGTCTCAGTCCTTTGTCAAAGATGCTGTAAACTGGGCATATTTAGCAACCTCAAAATGCCAAACACTAGGCAAGTATCAGAAAGATACAGTAGCCCATATCCGATTATCATAATTTATGCATTGCTCTAAAACCATAAATAATTATCCTGTTTTCCACTGAGTGTAGCTACAATGAGCAGCATTTGGTTCAAGTTTCTCTGGTCTTGGTTTGTGAAAGCTGCATTCATATTTATTGTATGAACCAATTGTGCACTTCACTGTCGTTTTTTCACTTTCTCTGCTGTTGTGTGACCATACAATAAGTAACGGAATGGGGGTGGGGGGCTGCAAAGCATTCTCTCTCTCTTTTTTTTAATACACACTTTCAAGTTATGTTTGTCAGGTTAAAAAAAATAATGAAGCATAATGCATACTGTGGAACTGCAACCATAGGTAAGCCCTGTAGAAATGACTATTTATTTATTTATGTATTTATTTATTGACATTTGTTGAGCGGGAAAGTCCAGTGGGTCAGAAACTCATTTTCAGTAGAGCCCCGGGGAGAAAAGCTCTAGTTGCAGATCAAACATTTTGCAACAAAATAATGTTTACAATAATAAAACAGTGTACAAAAAAGATTTATCTGTAATTTCCTCTGATTAGTAATATGTAGTATAGAAAGTTATATACAGACTGGTCAGATGGTAGTAGTACACGTACAGTATTTTTAATGGCTATCATATGGATGGAAGAAGACAGTAGATACATTTGTAACATCAGTTCATTTATGCAAATAGTTACTAAAGATACATTTTCAAGCATCAGACAGCTCCATTGTATTACAAGTAAGACAGATCCAATTTATATAATCAGATCAGAGATATAGTGCTCCTGTATGAAATGACAGAAGCATTGAAAACCCAAGTTTAAACATCATATTCCAGGATTTTATGTCCTAGCCACCTGTTACTGAGACATCAGCAATAATTTTAAACACTTTTGTTAAATCCTGCTTTAGAAAGTGACATAAATACACATAAATTAACAAAAGAGAAAACTAACCACAGTTACATTTTTCATTCCATATACAATATGCTTTGCTTTTAACAATTAGCATTCACTCCAGCATTACATTACTTCCTTCCCTTAAATCTCCTGAACATTATTATGCATGTATTGTTTTCACAATTTCCATTTATTTCTATGAAATTGGGTCCTTACCTTTTCTAAAGATCCCTCTTCCAGCTCTTTTTATCTCTTTTACAATGTCCAATACTTCAAATACATTTGGTTTAGATTTTCATTTCAATTTTCTAGTAATTGCTTGTTTAGTAGCCTACAGAATTAAATTTAATAAGCCATTACTATGTCTACACAATTCAGATCCTGTCTCCCAGCTCAAAAGAATCATTTCTTTTGTTACAGCCTTTTGCTCTCCCAATATTTTTGACAAGAGTACTCTGCAGAGATTGCCAACACCAGTTTGTTTATCTCCTTTACAGTTTTCTCTGCTTCACTTATAATTGGTTTAAATTTTGATTTCCATTCATCAGCAGTATTTGCCCATGTTTCAGATGCAAGCCCTTATCACACAATTCAGAAAAAACAAATGCCGAGATTGAAGCATAGATCTTAAACTCCATACCTAGTTCAAAGATAAAAGATGTACAGATAGCCATCTTCTTGACACCCAGCCTCAGCTAAGACTCAGTACAGAAATCAGTACTGAACCCCAGATCCTAGTAGTACAAGGCAAAGATATACAGAGCAACTATTACTCAACTGTTTATCGTTCTTAGGCAAAGACTTCATCTGCCAAACATTAACTGGAGAACTTTGGCTACAGACTTGCAAAAAAGCAACACTGGTTTTGATATCCTGCAAAATGAGGATATCAAGCAACCAGTACTAGAATGTATTTGAAAAAGAGCAGTCTTGGTCCTGCTATTCTCAAATAGGAAGCAAGAATCAATCTCTTATTTAGAAGTCAATAGGCACTGGAGGATAAATGTTTAAAATTGATATGGCTCATCAACTTAATTAGAGAATCTGGCCTGTGAAATTCAGCAAACTCTTGCAAAATGGTGAAGTACTTCAGAAGAACTTCTATTAAACAGCAAAAAGGTTATATAAAAGAACAGCCGTGAAAATCAAAACTACCATCCCATGAACAATAAGTCTCTTTTTTGACAGACAAATATGAAAATTAAAAAAGAAAAAATGATGACAGTCTTTCAAATGAGACTGCATCAAAAGTGAGGCAGGATATGTATTTGATTGATATGTACCACCTTGGCCACCTAGTCTGCTACTTGTGGTTATTGGACCACAAGTACCAATATGACTAAGTCATAGTCCATCTTGATTCTTCACTCAGTTTCAGTTAGCAATGTATACACATATACTGCTTTATCTTTAACTGTTTCTCTATCTTGCAATTACTATATCACACTGTTCTCACTATTAACTCATGTGGCTAGTTTTAATCACTAACTTTGCCATTTTTTTGTTAATTTGTTAATTATTTGCTAATTATTGTTATATAACTTAATTTCTTTACTGACTTGCTTTGTAAATTGTTGATTAATACATGTTCAATTTGATTGTTTAATACTGTCTATTTTTATGTATGGAGCTTTTCTCCCCCAGGCCTTCGCTGAAAATGGCCTTCATGTCCAGTCATACATTACCCAGTAAACAAAATAAATGAATAGTCCATGTGGGAGTAAATGACCTGAGACGTACCTCCCTGTACTATATGAAGAGAGACATTGTGGAGCTCTTGGAATGTGTATCTCAGGCTGGTAAGCCTAGCATTGTGCAGCATTTAACCTTCTCCGAGGATGATGCAACAATATGAACCAAAGATGATTGACTTTAATAAGTGGCTTAATTTCTGGTGTCATTCTAAGGGGGTGAAATATTTGTCAGCATGGAAAGAGATGGTCACCAGACCACGCTGCTTTTCCAGGGATGGTCTGCACCACTCCACTCTAGGCTTTCGAAAATTAACTAAAATGTTGTCTTCCCCCATAGTGCCTTTTTTAAGCAATGCCGAACTGAAAGTACGTCTGACATAGCAAATCAAAACCAAGAAAATCGAAATGCATTACTGCTCAATGTTAGGAGTCTAAACAAAAAACTCCACCCCCCTAGAAGCTCTCTTCACCCTAGAGAATGCTGATGCCTGCATAGTCACTGAGACATGGTTTAAAGCCATGGAGAGCACACCAACAGTGCAAGGTTATAATGCCTTCTACACATTTAGACCAGATACTTCACAGACAGGGACTAAAGGTGGAGGTGTCTCTATTTAATAATTGTACTTCAAGGCTGCTCCATGTTCCGATCACCATATGCAAAATCCAGTACCACTTCCTTGCAAGCTATAGGTCCCCTCTATGACCCAGGAAACCCATACCATGTATTAAAACTTATAGAAATGCTAACCATTCAACCCAATACCATAGTCATGGGTGACTTTAATTAGCCCACTATTGACTGGGAATCCTATACAACACCAAACGTACAGGCACAGAGATTCCTGTATTTTATAAACCAAATCAACAAATAAGTCCACAAAAATGAGTGTAGAGGAGGCAGACCACTTCTCAAAACCACCAAGCACGTTTATTATTTAATAAACAATAAAATATATAAGCACTTTCGTCTCAATATTCCAAAATTACAGAGACTTCATCAGATACAAATTTTAAAACAGCCCAGTTTGTTTTAAACCCTGTAAGGATGACATATCCTGAAACAGACTTAAAAAGTTTAAAGCAATAATTTTAGACAATATAATAAAACCAATCCATTTCATGTAATATAATTAGATATAGCATTCTATTACCTCAGTAAGTATGCTAATAAAAGATAAACAAATGAAACTGTAAAACAGTAAAAGTAATGAAAAGTAAATGATCAGCTTCCACTAGGAATTGAACCCAGGACTAAACTTTTTTAAAATATCCATGATATATAATATACTTTTGAACTCAAATACTGCTGCTATCTGATTTTGTTTTAGGACATACTGTTGCTTTAAACTTTTTAAGTCTGTTTCAGGATAGGATGTCATCCTTACAGGGTTTAAAACAAACTGGGCTCTTTTAAAATTTGTATCTGATGAAGTTTCTGTAATTTTGGAATATTGAGACGAAAGTGCTTATATATTTTATTGTTTATTAAATAAAAAAACATACTTGGTGGTTTTAAGAAGTGGTCTGCCTTCTTTACACTCATTTTTGTGGATTTATTTGTGGATTTTATAAACACAAGCTCCCCGGACCAGATAATCAGCACAAAACCAGGGGTGCAACCATACTGGATCTGGCCCTCACTAATATGGGAGAGTTCTGCACACCCCCTACTCTGTCTTCCCTAGTAAGATCAGACCACAGAATGGTCTCCTTTGAAGTAAAACTAAAACCTGGACCCCCAGCTAAACCTGGAATATTCAGGAACTACTCTAAGGCTAACCTCCTGCTATTAAGTGATAACCTGGCAAAATTTCAGGCCCCATAAACCCTGAGAACACTGCTGCCTATGCAGAACTGTTCATAGAAACCCTGTACAAGCATGTTAATAGCTGCACAGAGGCAGCTGTACCCACCAGGAAGAAGTACAGAACTAACTCAAAAAAAAAAAAGCCACCCTGGTGGAATCACAAAATCAGTAAGCTGTATAACAGTAGAAAGAAAATTATGGCAAAAATTAGGAGGTCCAGCACATAGCAGGATAAAAGCATTCTCGTTAAATTGAACAAAAAACTCAGAGGACAAACAAAATCTATCAAAGACAAATTTCAGCTAAGTTTGGCCTCCCAGGTCAGAGACAACCACAAAGCATTATTTAGCTATGTCCACAACCTCAAAGGCAATATACAATTATGTGCAGAGCTCATTGAAAATAGAGCCACCTATACTGAGCCAGAAGACATAGCAAACCTCCTGGCTGATAAATTCAATTCCACCTTTATCCCACTATCCCCCTTAACCTTCCCTCAGGAAATACCATCAAATATAACTCCCCCTACTATCACTAGGGAACAGGTCCTTAGTGCCCTCTCTAAGACCAAGAACGCTACATCAATGGTCCCAGACAATATGCCAGGATGCCTTCTAAATAGCATGAAACATGACCTATCGGGGCCTCTGCAAATTACAGTTTAACTGTAGCCTCCAAACAGGCTTCAAGAATAGAGAACAGCAACAGTCATCCCTCTTCACAAAGTTGAGCCATCTACAGATCCTGGAAACTATAGACTCATAAGTCTCACTAGTTCTTTATGTAAAGACATTATCATGGAAATGATCAATAGTGATATAGTAAACCTCCAGGCACTGGGCCCAAATCACTTTAATTTTGTCAAGGGCAGTCCTTGGACCGCTCCTTTTTGGCATGAAGTTCTCTGAAGTCAAGGCCAATGTCAGTTGGTCTCTGGCTGACTAAATTTGCAGATGATTCCAAATTAGGAGCCATCATTGAATCCCACACTGACAGAAATATTCTCCAGGAGGGAATGACACAGACAAACAACTGGTGTCAGAGCCATGGACTAAAACTAAATGCCAGGAAATGCATATTAGTGTCCTTTGGGAAGTCATCCACCCCTGGTAACTATCATATTGACAACACACCGTTTAGAGTTGACCCAATAGTCTGGTACTTAGGGGCACACACACATAGTAATCTTGCCTTTGATGATCGCTTGTCTACAGTAGTGAGGAAATCAAAAAGGTATGGCATCTAAGTCCAAGGAAGCCATTGTTCCACTGTATTCGGCATCCGTCAGACCTATCATTGAGTACAATGCCCCCTTTGGTATGTACCTAACCAAGCATATCCGACAATTGGAACATCCACAGAGGTTCCATACTAAAAGAATAAAGGGTGTAAGTAAAATGTCCTATGCAGACTGCCTCAAGGCCCTATCCCTGTATTCTGTCTTATACAGGCTTTTGAGGGGCGATCTATTCCTGGCATACAGGGTATTGACAGACCCAACTCTGATGGACTTCTGCATTTCCACAAAACAAACAACACCAGAATTACCTATTCTAAAGACCTTAAGTCTTTCCTGTGATATAAATAGGACATGCTGGAGAGGCAGATATGCATCTCAGAGACTACTCCATCTATGGAAAAGTCTCCCCATCCATGTAAGCAGAGTTCTTCCCTAACCCAATTCATGTGCAACTTGGTCAATTGGATGAGGAACAGGAAATTCATCCGTGGTTTGACACCTATGTCTTTAATGAACACAGGCAACTTGTAAATGGTTCATCTCCCAAACTCCTGCTTACACTTATCAAGTGTATCAGAGCTTGTCAGAGACTTGGGATGCATGGTTATGCTTAAAAAGGCCCTTGTGGTTGTTAGCCTAGTAAACGCCTATGAACTATTCACCGGACAAACTGCAGATCCTACTTATCTACCACTTCATCGAACAAGTTCTCATAAGGAAGGCCTTATGTGTCTACTTTGCATTCTTGCACTGTTTTTTTTGGATTATTCTACAACATCAGGAAAATGGTCCCAGTCATTTACTACTCTTTCTGTAAAATAATAATACTTAGAAAATGGCACTCATGAAAACCTAAAATGATTGGTCAGCAGGACAAAAACACTAGTCAGATAATACCATAAAACCCGGGGGAAAAAAGTAGTTCAGAAAGCATGAACAAATAATACAACATTCACTTTGCAATAGAGTTTAAAAATCAGCAAGCTTATCACATGCATATCATAACTTGGAAAATGGTAGCTTGCCCTTCTGAGATGGGCATTCTCTAAAACATAATTACTTTTTCTTTTCTGTTTCCTTTCATTTAAAAAAAAAGTTTTAACTGATGTGTTTCCTCCATTGTCTAACCTAAATCACACACACACACACACACACACACACACGTGCTCGCATACACACGCACACACAAAGGTCTGACAGCATCTGAAAAGTGTTTTAACTTTAACATCACTTAAACATTATACTCAACACAATTCAGGATGACTGTTAAGGGCATCTACATATTTTTGCAAATGATTCACACAAAGCAGGTACACTAGGAACTATATCAAAATACCACACACTGAAACTTTTCTTACTCTCTCATCATACTTCAGACAATGACTAAAGACTGTCTGGTAGGTTTACAGCATTATGTCTGATATGTGAAGGAGGTGTACAAACAAATATTTTTTAACTGCATTGATTCTTCTCTGCACAAAAAAAAAAACACTCACAGTTATATTTCTTTGTACCCAAAGCCTTAATCTTCTGCTTAACAGCCTCTAAAATGTATAGTTAACAAATACCTTAAAGCATGTATATTTTGGACACGAATTACACCAGCGAAGCTAGAAAAGTCACAAAACAAATTCCCAAATACCTGCTCCGAGAGCAATGAATGTAGTCCATGCACAAAAAGATGGTAATCAGCCGAAGTAATTCCAATGCAGCAAAATTAATTTATTGATCCAAAAAGTTACATCCAAAACATACGACAAAATGACAGCACAAACAACAAAGGACTGAGTGCTTTCGTCTCCATTCGGAGACTTCTTCAGAGACAATTAAATTGGCCAAAATACATTTCTTATATACTAAAAACCACTAGTGGACTGGCAAGAAACATAACTGAATAATTATTTAATTGATTCAAAATTCCTTTTAAGGTGTGTATCACAGTTTAGCAGTGGTTGTAAATCCAAAATTTAGCTGTTGTTTAAACAACTATCAACCACACTAAAAATAATAACACAATACTGTTGGTACAATAAAAATCAACTGGCGCAATGAAGTCCAGCAAAAACATAAATAGCACATAATACTAATTTGTAAACATTTTACTGAAGATATAAATACTGTATAGTACATGTGTTGAAAAATAAATAAATATATATGAAAGAGTATGTTAAAACCTTCTAAATATAAATATGAATATATAAATATAAAATATATAATATATAAAAAATACCCGTAGGTATAGATAAAAAATATAGAAAATATATAAATTGATGGATTATATAAAATATATAATATATAAATGCATATATATATATATATATATATATATATATATATATATATATATATATAAATGTAATAATTACCATCTTTTTGTGCATGGACTACCTTCATTGATCTCGGAGCAGGTATTTGGGAATGTATATTTTGGACATCAAGACACAGATCCTTGACTCTCATCTTAAAATATACAGTGCTACTGCACTCTTTAGTTTAACACACAACACAATTCCCTTTGCAGAAGATCACAAACACAGATATACAAGATGCAAGAAATATCTCTTATTATTATTACATATACATTAAAGTATATGTATTTCTAAAATATTTGATCTGCTTTTTCTTGTGCCACAGTGTGCCAGGATGGTATTCAACTTTTCCCAAAACTGGGTTAACTGAGCGAGGGAGAGAGGAAAGGGAATTCCTGTTGCATGACTACATTTTGACTTGACTTATGGGACTACTTTTCTTTAAAACTTAGAAGATAATTAATAAAAATACTTTCTAGCACAGTAGCAACACATTTGCAAGCATTAAAGCATCACTGTTGTCATCCTCTAAGTGAATTAATGCTCTTAAGGGTGGGTGCAATAGGGAGATAAAGGACCCTCCAATAGTGTGAAGGTGTCTCACAGCATGTCTGGATAGTTTACTTCTCTGTAATGTCCGCCTTGTCAAACATTATTTCTTGCTTGCAGCATATCTGATTTCCTCACCTTGTATCCTCATACCCTATCTTTATATTTTCATCAGTCTCTATTATTTGCAGTTTGCATCGCGTTGAGATGTATGGATTTCAGCAAGGAACTTAAAAGATCATTAGGTGTGAAACTGAAAATATATATATATATATATATATATATACTGTTCTTATTTTAATTCTTAATTTGTACCCTAGCACTGCAGGTAGTTATTACTAATTTTATTTTATTTTGATCTAACCAAAAATTACAAGATTGAGTGGGCATATTGACATGGTTTTCCTTTTGGCCACATTTTCTCTTTCTCTTTCTCACAATGTATTCATTGTCCTAAGAATATGTATCATACTGCCCTTCTCTCTTGTGCACAATTTTCTTTCCATTGTTTACATGCTTCTCCATCCTCCATGCATATCGCCCATCTAGCTGCAGCCACTCCTACTAAAGAGTTTCTCATCACTGGGGCCAGAGACGTTTGTGACACAATTGTGATTCAGGTAGCAGTCACTGAGGGGTGTTTTCCCTTTCCTGCCTCTTCTGACAGTGGATACTGATGGCTTGCTACCCTTTCTGTCTAGACATGTACATCCCAGCCCACACTTCATGAAGATAGTTATGCAGATGTGGCCTGGCAGACTTAATATTACAGCAACAGCCCCTGGTGCTACATGATATACAACTCTCTCTCTCTCTCTCTCCATGAGATGTCAGCACTGTAGTGGGCCAGACCATCTACTTCCTCACAGTGTAGTTTAGCCATTGCCAGTTTCTCACCCCTAGCTAGATGATCCAGCCCCCATTAATCAATCAATCAATCTGTCTGGTCATCATCAAGGATTCATTTCTCTACTCCACAGAGATGGGCTTGGTCTTCTTTGCTTTCAGTTGAAATATCAGTACTCAGAATTATTCCTCATTTGCAAAATCTGTAGATAGAGTTGAAGTAATTTGGGGGATTTTTAATAACACGGGATAATGACTTATTTTGTGCTAGTAATGTTTTTTTCCTGATCAAGTTACCTTCTTTTCTATCATCTCTGCTTCATGACATTTCATTGTCAGCTAAAAAGCAAAACTCCCCCTTTCAGTTCTTTTGTAAGGTCACTTATAAAACCAATGAAAAGACCAAGTCCCACTACCAACTCCTTTAATTACCTACTGGTTACTAGTATTTCATCTGACTGAACTCCATTTACTGCAATCCTTTCTGTCCTACTGGCCTAGCTATCCTCGTGTTATTATCCTGAGTATTTCATCTGTCTGAACTCCATTTACTGTAATCCTTTGTGTCCTACTGGCCTAGCTATCCTCGTGTTATTATCCTGAGTATTTCATCTGTCTGAACTCCATTTACTGTAATCCTTTGTGTCCTACTGGCCTAGCTATCCTCGTGTTATTATCCTGAGTATTTAATCTGTCTGAACTCCATTTACTGTAATCCTTTGTGTCCTACTGGCCTAGCTATCCTCGTGTTATTATCCTGAGTATTCAATCTGACTGAACTCCATTTACTGTAATCCTTTGTGTCCTAGTAGCCTAGCTATCCTCGTGTTATTATCCTGAGTATTTAATCTGACTGAACTCCATTTACTGTAATCCTTTGTGTCCTAGTAGCCTAGCTATCCTTGTGTTATTATCCTGAGTATTTAATCTGTCTGAACTCCATTTACTGTAATCCTTTGTGTCCTACTGGCCTAGCTATCCTCGTGTTATTATCCTGAGTATTTCATCTGACTGAACTCCATTTACTGCAATCCTTTCTGTCCTACTAGCCTAGCTATCCTCGTGTTATTATCCTGAGTATTTCATCTGTCTGAACTCCATTTACTGTAATCCTTTGTGTCCTACTGGCCTAGCTATCCTCGTGTTATTATCCTGAGTATTTAATCTGTCTGAACTCCATTTACTGTAATCCTTTGTGTCCTACTGGCCTAGCTATCCTCGTGTTATTATCCTGAGTATTTCATCTGACTGAACTCCATTTACTGCAATCCTTTCTGTCCTACTAGCCTAGCTATCCTCGTGTTATTATCCTGAGTATTTCATCTGTCTGAACTCCATTTACTGTAATCCTTTGTGTCCTACTGGCCTAGCTATCCTCGTGTTATTATCCTGAGTATTTAATCTGTCTGAACTCCATTTACTGTAATCCTTTGTGTCCTACTGGCCTAGCCATCCTCGTTATTATCCTGAGACTCTCTAAGATTGCCTAATTTTTTTCAGTAGCTTTCTTCTCAAGTGCCTTGCTGAAATAAGAACATGTGCCATTGCGGAAGAGACTGGCTGCATATGCCTGCTGTAGTCTTGCAATAAATGAATCACATGTTCATTTGAGTACTGATTCGTTTTGCTTTTCTTCAAATCTAAGGGCGTAATGTTCACGAACCCCTTGTGATCTGTGTGATTATCCAATCACAGAGCTGTAGTACATTTGTTTGGCATGGCTGATTTCCAGTTGTGAATGCATGCTGCCATAGGATCGGATTCATCTCTGGTTTCCAGGTAAATTGAAATTACTTCCTTTTGCAGTGTTTCCATGAGTTTCCTTACAAGTAATGTCCAACTTTCACAAGGTGAGAGCAAAAACAGGTACTGGAAAGTACTGGATGATATTGAACGGATGCCTCACTAGTGTATCTTTATAAGTTACCAAAATGTTACACCAGCAACCTGGTTTGACAGCTTCTGCATCGTTGTGACAGTTCCAGAGACCGGAAGAGAGTCTTTTTTGTGAGTTTGATTTGTAAGGGGAGCTGAAGACCTCTCAACCCCCCATTTCTCCATTTTACAAAAAATTGGTATGGGGATGGTTCAATTTCTAATAGAAGTAATGGTTAATCTAGCTACCAGTCTGTCTGTCCTGTTGTCCTATTTGCCTGTCTGTTTGTCTTGTCTTTCTGCCTGTTCAACTGTCTAACTCATCTGTCAGCCCACATGGGAAAATCTGTCTGTATGATTTCTAGATGTACCAAAATTATAAATTAGGACAAGCTGACAGATCAAGACTTGGATCAATGGCACATGTGGATGGAACTCTAACTGGGATCAATGACTAGCCTCACACTGGTGGAGACAACCTGGGGTAGTGGAACTGAGTAGCTAATAGATTTGAAGAAAAGCAAAACAAATCAGCACTCTTAAATGAACATGTGATTCATTTATTGCAAGACTGCAGCAGAGATATACAGCCAGTCTGTCCATCTGTGTTTTTGTCAAGCTGCCTGCCTATCTGCTTATCTATTTATCTGCCTAAACAAACAAGTGAAGAAATCAAACTGCTTAGTGGAAAAAAAATGCAGAAGTGGTTACTTAGGAGGAAATCACTCTTATTGTACTCTGCACAGCCACATGATTTGCTGTACTGGACCTGTTCATATGTGAGGTGCATTGTTCCCCTATTAAAACTAAAAGGGGACCTATTTTAAGTGTTTTTCTCCCTATTGCCTGCTATAAGCCCTCCCCTTACATGACTGGCACATTCATTCCACTTGGCTTATATCTAACCATAGAAAGTTATTACCCAGGCTACTCAGAGTTTGAACTCAGCCCAATCTTCTATTCCCTCCATGTGGCAGCCCAGTTTGAGCATGATCCCACAGCACTGCACCAGTGATGCATTTGTGCTTCTATCATTATGTCAGATTTTGGCTGCTTTGTAGAAATGTACATCCTGGTAGGCAAGCAGGTTTCAGTCTTACTGCTGCTTGTCTGTGGCCCATGTGGATAGAACTCTAACTGGGATTCAGGCAACCTGTGATCAACTAACAGTCCCCACACTGGAGGAGACAACCTCGGGCAGTGAACCTGAGTGACTAGTATTTCACCGCATACTCCTTGGGAGGCAGGGATGGCGGCACACAGCCTGCCTCCACTTGGTCTCAGCTATGCAGCAGATCAGGCTATGTCCCTCCATCACTGAGAAACTCACCCAGCTGAGAATTAACCCATATGTCACTAGATGGGTATCCAAGTGGCTCACCAACAGAACGCATACAGTCAGTGTCAGGGATTCCACTTCTACCAGCAGACCAGTTACCAGTGATGTACCACAAGGATCTGTGCTGGGCCCCCTACTGTTTGAAATCTATTTCTTACAAGTCTAGGTGAAAACAGGTGAACTGTGGCTTACCAAGTTTGTCGATGATTGCAAACTGGAAGCAATCATTGAGTCCCCCAATGATACTGACATACTACAAAAAGGGCTTACACAGACAAATGATTGATGCCAAAGCCATGGACTTTAAGCACAAAAATGCATTATCATCCCTTTCAGCAAAGGGGAAGTCCCTGTAAATTACAATATTAAGAGTACCCCCTTAGCTCAAACCCTGTGGTGGGAGATTTGGGAACACAGATTGATAGCAACCTTAACATCTCATAATTAAGGGCATCTCATCAAAATCAAAGGATGTTATAACTCCTCTGTTCTCATCCCTCATCAGACCTCTAATAGAGTACAATGCTCCCTTCTGTATGTACCTCTTCAGACACCTGCAGCAGTTAGAGAGACCTCAGAGTTTTCTCACCAAGAAAATTCAGGGCCTTCAACACATGACCTAATTGATAGACTTAAAGACTTGTTACTGTACTCTGTATCTTATAGGCTGTTGAAAGGCGACTTGTGTCTAGCCTATAGAGCAGTCTTGAACCCTGGCCTAATGGAAATGCTGCACATCTGCAAGTCAAATGGGACAAGATTCACTCACTCTAGAGATCTTAACCTAGCCGGTGATATTAGCAGGACATGCTGGAGATAGAGATAGGTCTCCTAGAGATTGCCACTTCCCTGGAACAAACTCCCAATTCATTTAAAACAGACCTCCTCAATGACCCTATTTAAGCATAACTTAGACAACTGGATGGGAAACCATATATTTACCAGACGGTCTACCTATGTTCCTCTTGGATAAGGGCAGTTGGTGCTGATCATAAACTCCTGCTGCAAATATAGACCATACGACTTGTTCAATAAAGGAACAAGGGTATACCATGGCTAGATTTATAAAGGCCTTAAGGCCAATAGTCTAGTAACCTCCTATAAACCTACCTTCCAAGAAGCACAAGTTGGTATTAGTCACTCAATTCCACTGCTCCAGGTTGTCTCTTCCAGTGTGGGGCTGGGCATTGATCCCAGTTAGAGTTCTATCCACATGTGCCATGGATCCAAGTCTTGATCTGTCAATTTGTCCTAATTTATAATTTTGCTACATCTGAAACCCATTATCACTGGATCCAAAGAATGCAAACGTTTGAAATAGAGATAATGTTAAAACAGAAAGATACATTTAAAATTGTCATTGTTTATCTACATTTTACTACTGTTCATCTTTCTTATGGTGATTTTCCTCCATCCCTGTCTGTATTGTCCTCTATAACTTGTATAGTCTTAAAATACTTTGGGATAATTGATCATTGCTGAAATACATTGTGGCCAGCCATGTTTCCTTGGAATGTCTGTCTTTGATGGAATGCCATGTATATAGATTCATACTCCAAACCACTGGCACCAAGATATGGGTTTTTACATCCCACCTATTGTTAGCAGTCTGTGAGGAAAAGGGGCTGCAGTCTCTGCAGCTGTACTACTGCCCAGTAAATGCAGAAAACCTAACCAAATGCACAAAAAACTATGGATGTAACTCAGTATAAATAAATAAATAAGTAAGCAACCTAGTCCTTGATTAGTCACATTTTCTAATGCTTGTGAATACTGTTCATGTTCTCTTTCAACACCAAAAGATGAAATAAAAATAAGCCTTGGCATTTTAAAAGAATGGATGATTGTCTACAAACATGTTTTCCCACTCATCCATCACAATTTTAGAGTACCTTGGGATTATTGCAGTCCCCATAGCCATACCTTTAATCTGCTTTCAAATACTTGTCTTTAAATATAGAAATGTGGTGCGGTACTATGTTGTGGCAGTCACACAGTAGAATAAACTCTGCAAGATACTGTCTGAGTTATAGCATACACAGATCACATGGAATAACAGTAAACAAATTAATAACCTTACCAGTGACCAAAATATCATTAACTTCAAGGACCACTTTCTTTATCTTGGAAAGTTAAATCACCAGAATCCAAAAAAAAACAACCTTACCTGTCTCGCAAAGTAGCTTTTAGCATTTTATTGACAATGTATTTTTGTCAGGATTGGTGAAAGAAATGATTTGAGTGTTTTCTTGCATTTCTAGACGTTCAACAACTTTTCTTTGGTTGAATTTTATTCAGGGCAATGAAAACATTTGTAACTTATATTTTAAAGGAAAATGGAGGCTAGTAATTCATATCTTGAATATAATTGTGGGGTTTATTTATGTATTTTTAATTTACCCTTTGTTGTACATGGTAGCCTTACTATGCCATCATCCTCTTTTCAGGGGACAATCAATATGGTATTCATACTGTTTTGGCCAAGGCATCGGGGAACTTCCCCTACTCGAAACCCTGGAGGTAAGCAGAGAGCATGTCCCATTCCTAATGCAGTGGCAGCTGGAAGGATGGAGCATGATGTAGAGAGAATGGCAGAAGACATGGAGGCAAACACCCGTGCTGCAAAGAGTTCCAACAGAATAATAGAGGATTTTTTATGTAATTTTTCAGCAAAACCTGTTTGCTGATGCCAAAATAAAAGAGTAGTTGATGAATGAGTCTTGAGTTATTACAATCTATGATATATTAAAAGAATTGTTCATGAATAGCAAGCCTAGAAAATGAAGGAAATGGGCCATGAGGGGGATACTATGGATAAAATATGAAAAAGGAATCGGTCCTGAAATATGTTGGTGGGGCAGAAAAGGTGAAGAAAGGTGCTAGGGATGTAACAGAAAAGAGAGAAAAGGCAGAAGAGAATGAGACTATGAAGTGGAAGTATGTGATGAGACTTCCAAATAAAGAACAACAACTGGATAGGTATGAAGTTTGGGACAAAGTAATGGTTCCTTTTGGTGTAAAATCCCAAGAGGTAAGAGCTTTTATTCATATACAGACATATTTTGTGACATTATATTTGAGACTATTTATGTAATGGAAAATTTTCTTGGAGAATATGGGGGGAAAAAAACAAAGACTGTAATCCCTGGAACTTATATGTACTAAAAGCATTTAACAGGGAAACAAACAAGAAGATTCATGTGAAATTTCAAATTAAAATAGAAAAGAAGCTTTAAAGGACATTTGAAATGTTTATGCAAAGAAGTATTGGACATTGCAGAAGTTTATGATGAAAGAGATTCATGGACTGGTAGATGGGAATGTAATATTGTGTTAAAAATAGAAAAGGATAACAACAGATATATTACAAATATGATAAATGTTGAAGAAAATAAGGGTGTTGTAAAATATTGGGGACAACCCAAAACATTTTTCTTTTGTGGAAAAGAGAAGGACATTTGATAAATATGGTAAAGAACTGTTACATTTATGATGAACTAGGTCATGTCATGAAAAATGTGAACTGAAATGTTATAAATGTAACAAAATTGGGCATTTATTGATGGATTATAAGACTGAAAATAATGAAAGTGAAGAAAAAACTAGAAGCAAAAGAACAAATACAAGAAATGGTAGAAGTGGTGGAAATAGAAGAAAGGGTCGATAAATAAAGCCCACACTGAGTGTACACAATATGTATTCAAGAACATTCTTATCACATGTTTTGTACTTTCTAGTCACTCAGAAAGATTACACTAAATGTACATATGCTCTACACTTTGTGGTAACCTTTATGAATCCCTGTCAATATTTAAAGCTGCAAGAATATCAGTAGGAAAACTAAAATTAGGAGGAAAAAGGTGTGAGTTATGTCTCTGTTGTCTTTTCACTCAGCACAGTATACACTTAGTGTATACTTAGTGTAAGCGTTATTGAATCCTGGGGAGAGAAAGAAATAAGAAAGAAGGAATGAAGAAAGGTTCAGAAATAAGTGATGAGGAAGATATAACCTGTGAAGTAGTAAAAAGAAAGAAAGAAGAATTTGATTGGTAAAAGGGTAGAAAAATAAAAAAAAATTAAAGGAATAGGCATAAAAAAGGAAATAGATGAAAAATAAAACAACTATCTCTAGAAAGTTAAGGTAAAGGGAAAGTACTAACTTTAGGATACTTTCATTGAATGTAAATAGTAATAAAATATAGTAAGAAAGACAGGGATTTTAGAATGGTGTAATAAATGTGATGTAGGTGTAATTTTACTTGAAAATACACAATTTTTATCCAATTAAGCAAAACTGCAAACAGATTATGTGGGAGTGGGATAATTTG
Source organism: Protopterus annectens (assembly GCF_019279795.1). Lineage (NCBI taxonomy): Eukaryota > Metazoa > Chordata > Ceratodontiformes > Protopteridae > Protopterus > Protopterus annectens. The sequence goes on from NC_056743.1 coordinate 201,977,761, forward strand.
GAATTTGAGAAATGGCATTTATTCTGGAATAGGGATTCTTTGTAGAAATACAGTAAAAATATTAGATATAACTTTAGTAAGAATGGGAAGATTAGCTACTTGAGGACTTAAAATAGGAAGAACAAGTATATAGAATTAACGCATTATATGCTTATGTTACTTGCAAAGGAGGAGAATGTTTCCATAAATTTGGATTATGTCATGGTAAATATGAATATTATATTTACAGGAAATTCTAATTGTGACTTAAAAGATAAACATAAAAAGGAAGTGATGTAAGAAAACTATTATAAGTTATGACATGGTAAATGAATACTCTGGGTTAGAAATTAATGCACTTATAAAAGGAGTACCTATAGAAGGAGTACCTATAGAACTGAAATAGATTATTTTATAATATGAGAAGGACTAATCATAAGAGGAGAATCAAATGAAACAGATTTATTGAATCATTTAGCAATTTGAATAGAGATAAAGAAAAATAAGAAATATATAAATATAGGCAAAGGAATAAAAATGTTTAATGAGAAAATATGGGATAAAAAGAAAACATTAATGCAGGTATGGAGAGATCATATTGCAAGTAAAACAGTATATAAAGATTGGTCTGAATGGTAGATGAATTTTAAGATCAAATATAAAAAAATGTTATTTACAAAGGTTACATGTAAGAAAAGCAGATAATAGCATAAAAGAGTGTGTAAATATGCATTTGAATATTTAGAAAATAAGATACAGTAGTTTGATAGAGAGAGAATTATATAAAAAATCAAGGGAAACAGAATTCTTATTCAAACAAAGATATTTTAACAAGGAAAAAGAATGTGTTTCTGCTTATTTAAGTAGACTTGTAAAGGAAGATAGTGTAATGAGGGAACTGAAAAATATAAATGGAAAATTAGAAAGAACTTGGGAACAAATTATGAATATTGTTGTAGAAAAGAAAAAAGAAAAATAGGAGGAGAAAAATGTTTGCAGAACAAGAAAATAAATAATTTGAAAAGGAGATTTCTTTACATGAATTATTTAAAGTATTAGGACAAGTAAATATAGATTCAGCTGCATGATCAGATGGAATAGGATATGAAATGTATAAAAACGTAAAGGAATGGCAAAAATGTTTTTTTTTTTTTTTTTTTTTTTAAGATTATGAATGAATGGCTAAATAAAGTTTTGTGTATAAAGAATTATGCAGTGGAATACTTATATTTTTCTTCTTTCTTCCAGATATCTTTAATGAAAATCAGGGCACAGAGTACTGAATAATAATGATTATAAGATTTTTTATGAAAATGTTACAGAATATATTTGAAACAAAGATGAAAAGTGCTATGGAATAGAGTATGTATAGCATAGCATCTCGACTAATAATAAGTGGTGAAATCTACCCAAACCCAGGCCACAGGACTACCTCCCCATCACCATGTAACTTAACCAGTCAACCACAGAATATACTAAATATACCTTGGAAAGGATCAGACCTGTTGCTTATAAACATAAATCTTAGAAACTTCTTGCTACTCTCTCACTCTATTCACCAGACATAACCCTTCTAACAGAAACCTGGCTAATGCCACACATGGATGACAATGAGATTATCCTCCCTGGGAATATTATTCTCAGATTAGGCAGAAAATGTAAAAGAGGAGCTGGAGTAGCCACCATATTTAAAAATAACCTTACATTACAACATCTAAACTACACCTCAACTTTCGATAATGCCAAAATCGTATTCACCAAATTAACAGTAAACCCCAATAAACACTTAATGGTAGTAACCTATTTTCAACTTGGTGACAATGGTCATAATGGGTGATTTCAATACAGACTGAAACACATGTAACTCACAGAACCCCAGCAGCTATGTTAACCTTCCTGGCTACACAAAAATCATCCAAAACCCTACCCATATAGATACGAAATCTAATAGACAATCCATTCTTGACTGCACCCTTACCAGTAAACCCTCACTCTCTCAATACTCTGGTTGTCTCCTTGACAGCCTCAGCAATCCCTTTCCAACCTTTCTACTTAGACAATGGACTATTCCTTGTAAATGTGCTATTTACTGCCAAATCCAGAACAAGAACAACTTTAACTTCCAAACACTGATATCCACCCTCAACCAATATAATTGGACTCCACTAAAGTTCCTGCCCCTAGATTCCACTGTAGAATATTTTAAGAATACTTTCCTCAATATCCTAAACAAATTAGCCCCTCCAAGGACAATCCAAGCAAAGGCATTTTAAACCACACAAATAAATCCCAACCAAATAATCTAGCATATCAAGAGCTAAGGAACAAAACCAAAAGTCAAATAAAACAAGATAGAAAAGAATCACTATACCAATTTTCAACTAAAACATAAAAACACCCACAAAAATGCTGGTCTGCAATCAAAACAATCCTATAACCTGGTCAAGCATCAACCCCCCTCAACACCAACTGACTTAAGTAACACAATTTAACAAATATTTCACTGAAAGAATCCTATCACTAACCAAAAATAACTGCCCCCTACACCAACAGTAAGACAGAAAATGATGGCAATAAAATGGGTATATATTAAATTATCAAAAGCTCCTGTGAACGAATGGCACTTCATATAAAATGCCATTCATAGATTTTTGCTCTTGTGGAGGTTGTGTGAGAACATTAAGCATGTCTGCGCTTTGAAATAATAAAGTAAAAATTTTGGGAAATGATTGGTTAAGTAAAGAGGTACAAATGAAGAGGAGTGTGAGACAGGAATGTCCAATGAGTTGCATAGTCTGTAGTTGTATGTGAAGTAAATAAAAAATAAGGAAAGCAGAGCATGTAACAGCTTAAGGCTTAAGAATTCCATTCTTGTTAATTTATCCAGATGACATTATAGTAATTGCAAAACAATTTGATGTGGATAAAAGAAATAATATGTTACTTAAATAAATGTTTAGAAGCAGCAGAGATGACTTTAAACAAAGTAACACGTACTGGGTTAGGATATAGTTAAGATAAGAGGAATATGATTTACAATAAATTAAATTTCAGTCTTAGGCTTAAAATTTTAAATAAGATTGTAAGTAATATGCAATGGGAAAAGACAATAGAAAAGTTAAAAAGAATTTGCTTATTATTTAGAAAAAAGGTTTATTTGATAAATTTGGTTTAAACAACCTATTTAGCAAGTGGATGTATGCTATAGACACTTGTTTTCATTCATATGGGGGTTGAGACTAAATTCAGTAAAAAAAGGAATTGTATATGAAAATAAAGAAGGGGTGGTTTAGGGTTAATTAACCCACTGGTGTATGCTGATAATCTAAATTTCTATAAAGTGTTAACATGGATAAATGAAAAAAGAAAAAAGTTTGGTTGTAAGAATATTTAAATATAATATATAAATATAAAAGCTTTGAGGATACTATAAGAAATTGTAAAAGAGAAAAATAAAATGTTACCAAGAAAAAATATTAGTGTGGAAAATAAAATTTGACAAAATAAAAAAGGAGAGAAACTGTAGTACAAAAATATAATGATATGATATTATTTTGTTAAACCATGTGAAAAGTTAGAAGAAAAGTCAAAGATATAAAAAATAAGGAACAAATGGTGTAGTAAAAAAGTAGAATACAAACTTTTTTGTGGAGACTGATGATAGATAAATTGCCATTAAAAGGAAATATTCCATACAAAAAGAAAAGTGAAAGAATATGTTTATATTGTGGTGAAGAAGAAACTACTGAACATGCGTTTTTGAAATGTAAATGAGTGATAAAATTATGGGAAAAGATGTGTAAAGAAAATGTTTTGAAGGTATTGAAAAAGTGGATAAGATAAATATGGACATGATTAAGTATGCATATTATAAAAATAGAAGTAAAAGATATGTTTAAAAATTGACAAAATGTTTTATGTTATAAGGTGTGAAAGGATAAATGAAAGTGTTTAATGGTAAATGGATTTTAGCAGTAATTGAATAAAATTAAATGGTGGCTATGGAAAAAGGAGTAAGGGTCTAATAAGGATAGAAATGAGATACAAAAGAAAATATGTATGGGCATTTAATAAGCAAAAGAAGTATATGGAAAATTTTATTTTATAAATATGTAAATACTGGGTAAATTTTATAAATCTCTAAATATTATTTTCTTTGCATAAGTAAAGGAGCTATACTCCTTTCAGTAAGTATCCTGTTTTCTTTTATATCCACCTGAGCTACCACCAATTAAAGCCAGCTGGGACTATATTCTTAAGGATGGGAAGAGTGTGCATCTGTCTTATAATAAGAAAAATATAATTCAGAGGCAGATGGTCTAGAAAAGTAAATTATCAGTCAATGAAAAGTTATTTTTTTTTTGGAAGAAATGTTTTAGCTTAAAGTTGTTTCTTGGAATTGTATTCCTTATGGCTTAAAGAAAAAAATGTAGACAGGAAACTACTGAAGGTAGACAGTCACTTTTTTTAGCCTTTGGACTTAGAGGAGAACATGGACAGTGTTTCTCAAGAGTTAGACAAAGTAAATATCAGAAAGCTAGGTTATTTGTTTGTTTACAGTTTGAGCACCCCAACTATCCATGATGTAGTTTCCCAGAAATGGAAAATATTAACACTTGGTATTGATATAAAAAGAGTTATGAAGATGTATTTATTAATAAGAACAATTGTAAGCAATTATATTTTTGAGAGTTCAGGAAATAATTATAAAGTATTTGGATGTAATGCAGGTACATTGGTATGAAGTATATATAAAAAAAGTTCTTTTTTGCTAATTTCCCTACTTTCTTTTTTGTTGCTACACAAAAATCATATCAATATCCTGGTTATTTCAATTGTAAATTTGTGTGGTTTACACCAACTGTTGTATAATTGGTGAAGTATTTTATATAGTAAGAGCAAAGAGTTATCTTCAAAAAGAAGAATTTATAAACAAAATTATGACATTAAAGTTAAGAATGAAAGGATCATTTTGTCCAAACATATGTTCATTTGCTTCAATGTTAAAATACTTTTATTTAATGTTTTAGTTGTAATTAAACTGGTATAACGAAAGGGGGTGTTTTAATGATTGCAATGCATATCTGTTTGAAGTTCTTCCAAGTGTTTCAGTATCGTCTGGTCTCAATAACCACATTAATTTTAAAGCTACAGAAAAGGAGATCTTTAAAACATTTAACTTATATATATATAATCTGACATTAATTTCAGCTATCACCCATGTAGGCTTCTTTGACTTTTTCACATTTTGTGTGTTTAAAGTGCTTTTTTTTATTTAATATACCAATTTAAAGTAGTCTCTATAGTTGGGATAAAGGCATGTACAAAGTGATGATTGAGTTTACATTTTATTTCATTAACTCCATTTGTTTCCCCTGACTAAATGTTTTTTTTTTTTTTTTTTACATTTTAATAAACATGATTGTAATGCATATCTGTGGCAAGTTCTTCCAAGTGTTTCAGTATTTTCTGGTCTCAGTACCCGTATTAATTTTAAACCTGTAAAGTTATGATAACTTCAGACTTATATTACCTAAGGAAAATATTCTTCCATTCTAAGGATCCATGAAATCTAGCTGACTTTATTTGGTGCACTGCAGTCACTGATGTTTAAAGAGGCCCATGTTTCACTCAAAAAAAAAAATAATAATAATACAGAGGCTTCCTGCTAAAACCATTTCTTAATTTTATAACATGGCGACCAGTATTAGCTTAGCATTGGCATTAATAGCATTAAAACAGAAGAACCTAAACCCATTTTCCTGATGACTTGATGTTATCTGAGACTAGGCTTAAGTACTGCACTCATGTCTGCTTACCTCTGAGAGCAGCATGGAGTCCAGCTTGACTTTCTGCAGGACAACATCTGTGTTTTTGGTTAATTTCTGTTTACCACTATGATGAGTTCCTCACTCAGTTATATTTTGAATATCATGCAGACATTTCTAAGACTTACATGTGCTTCAGAAAATAATTCCTCCTGCACACGCATCAACAGAGGCTTCTTGTTAGGATATGTTCCCAAACTGTTGCTGTTGAATGCTGGTGTGGCCACATTGAGCACATTCTTGTCTTGTTACCAACACTAATACTGATTAAGATATTAGTAAAAGGCGCCATTAAGGTAGTGATGGCGTGCCCGTCCCTTCTGACCTTGGTAGCAAATCCTTTCTAGACAGTGTTCTACTTGATATCCTTAAAATCTTCTTTAGTATCTGGGTGATGTAAATCTTACTTAGACTGGCGTAAAGTCAAATCTGTTTTAAATGTTACTTTGCCTCATTCAACTCACTCCTGAACCTAACTTCCCCCCAACAGACTAAAGGCTGTGATGCTATCTGGAAGTGTGTGTTTGTGCCATATGCTGTTTGTCTAGCTGACAATAATAGGATAGTTTTTTGCTGAAAGCCACATTCAATGAGCATATTATGTTATGTGATCATGGAGTTGGTATATATACGTTAGTGGGGCATGAAGAATCTCTCTTGATATGGGTGGTAAAGCTTAAAATTGTTTTATTAATGACAGCTTTATAGTGTGGAAGGGAGAAGAGAAAACATTTGTTCAGTTTGTAAATTATTTAAATATTTCTAACTGATTTTTTTAAATTCACATCAGAATGGTCTAACAAACATATATTTTTGAATGTGTTCTTACAAGTTAATGAAAATCTGAAGCATATACAGGAAGCCAAAGTTTACAACCATGCATTTACATGGCGAAAGTGTGCATCCAGCATTTTTGAAAAAAGGGTGTAATTAAACTACAGGCAATAAAAGCATCCATATTGATTACTGTGCATGAGTTAAGTTTGGGAAAAAATGTTAAAATCAGATTTTTCTTTAATAAGAGGGGTTATGACTATAGTTTTATAAAGCAAAGTTTGGAAGAAATTAAGACAAGAAGTCAGATGTTTTGGACTAATTTTAGAGACTTAATGAAAACCCCAGCCAAGCTAGAACTTCCAATGAGTGACCTCCCAAGCCTCCTATAACACAGGCACATGGGATATATGCAAATGGGCCTTATGAACATCAGGTGTTTCAGCTATATGGCGATATTAATTGCCAATGACTTTTACATTTGAAGTTGTTTTAATGGACAATTTCAGGCCAATAAAGCCAAACCTCACTAGCTATGGATATGCATATTTCAGCCTTGTTATGACCTCATCAGCATAGCACAACAGAGTGTTTGATTAAGCATAAGAAATACAGGGTTGTTATACCCAGTTGATGTCCATTATCATTAGGGTGACTGTAAAATATCCCAACTAAAAAATTAAACCAAAGAGTGAGAAGGTCACACTGAAAAAACAATCAGTAAAAACTAAATGAAAACTCCAGCCACACCAGAACTTCCAATGAATGACCTCCCAAACCTCCTGTAACACAGGCACATGGGATATATGCAAATGACCCTTATGAACATCAGGTGTTTCAGCTATGTGGCCATATAGCTGAAACACCTGATGTTCATAAGGGTCATTTGCATATATCCCATGTGTCTGTGTTACAGGAGGTTTGGGAGGTCACTCATTGGAAGTTCTAGCTTGGCTGAAGTTTTCATTTAGTTTTTACTGACTGTTTTTTTCAGTGTGACCTTCTCACTCTTTGTTTTAATTTTAGAGGCTTGAGAAAAAGGAAGATCAACATATCACTAGAGTAAATAAAAAGTCAGATTCATTAACAACTACACTGAGTGTACACATTCTTTATTCCACAATATCCATTCTACATCACATGTGCTTTCTAGTCACTCAGAAAGATTACTGTAAGTATACACGTAGTCTACACTTTGTGGTAACCTTTATGAATCCCTCAATACTTAAGGCTGCAAGAAAATCAGTAAGAAAACTAAAATTAGGAAGGAAAAGGTGGGAGTTATGCTTGTGTTAGCTGTTCACTCAGAACTGTGTACACCTAGTGTAAACTTGCCCCGGGATTCATGAACCTTGCGCCAGGCGCCAGCATAGCGTCGGCATTATAAAGCCAAATATGGCCACCGAGTGATTCAGGTATGAAGTAATCCCACGTGCACTACCGGCGTGCGCCGGACCTGCGCCGCCCCCGGCGTAGGTATGCTAATCACACTGTGTGCGGTATTGCACCATGCAAATGAAGGCAAATAGCGATTCACGAAGTGGGGCATGCGTAGCGTAAGGGCACGGCAATGTAAACCGAAAAAAACGGTTTACATTTACTCAAACATGACCAAGGAGTAACGGAAGGCTGTCAACGTCAGGTATCATACAGGTGCAATATGCCAAAGGCGAAAGGCACCGAGAATGTCCAAAGAAAACATGCACAAACTGTAAATAATGACAAAATGTCATATGCGTAGAAACCACAGCAGAAACGACGGATATGTGAACAGAAGGTGCAAAGCAATGAAATAATATGACAATGTCCTAAAAGAGCTGTATAATACACATCAGCTGTACAGCCACCACACACCATAGTATGTATGGGAAGCCCAACCCCAGCGCAAGGGTTGTAAAGGAGTGGTGGCAGTGTTCAGCGCCGTAACCATGTATTAGCAGTCAATGCCATGCAAATGAGGCAGATAATAGTGAATCGCAAAGCTGGCGCCGGTGTAAGGATGGAGCAAGCGGTAGCGGTACTACACCGAGGAGTGGCCTACACGAGATACATGTCAATCGCAGAGGGTGTGCCACTGTAGCAGGAAGCATATTGGAGGCCAGCAAACCTGGGCTGTACAATGCACATCACAGCAGCGTGTGAGGAAATAGATGCGCTGAGAGTACATAATGCGCGCACAGATGCATGTGCACGAGGATGACTATGTTCCCCAACCCAGTCATGTGACGGCCTCCCCGTCAACAACCACGGATATAGGAAGGTAATGCGGAGAATATGAGGAAATGCGGAAGCAGTGTAATTGGAGCCGTAATGAGCAGTCAACACCAATCAATCCAGGAAGGGCAAACGGCGGCAGCCGACAACTCTGTATGCAGACTCCTGCATAACGGGAAAGGGGAGGCATATGAATGCAAAGATAGTAGGGGATGTAGTAGAAATGCAAAGAACAAAGAACCGAAATAGCACAGCCAAGTACAGAGGTAGCATAACTGCGGCTGCAGATAAAATGCATCATATGCCATGTGCCTGCAGGATGCAGTAATGTAAGATGCAAAGCTAAGCCAATGCAGGCAACTGTAATGTAACACTAAAGGCAATGCCGTTGCAGTTGCAACCGTAAAACACCGAAAATAATCCATGGATATGGCTGCACAGACGCACCCAATGACATCACCGGGTATACAGCACAACAGTATAAAGTGTGAATGCACACAACACACAGCGCGATTTCCCAAACGCCGCACCGTAGGGTGTAAACACACGGGGAACTTTTAATATGTATATGGTGGGTGTCGCCATGGCCGTGATGCATAGGTATGTGGCAGAGACAGACGGAGTTGCGGAGGACGGTGCCGACAACTACCGTAGGCCTCACAGGAGAAGGAGAGTGTTCAGACCAAGGGTGACCTACCAGGGGCTGCAAGACCTGGAGATAGTAGAGCGCTACAGGGTGGACAGGGACACATTACAGCAAATAGTGGAGCTGTGCCGGCCACGCCTGAGAACAAGAGACAACAGGGGGGAGCCCATCCCAGTGGACACAAAGGTATGTGTGAGCTTGCGAATACTGGCTACAGGTACCTTTCAAAGGCCAACCGGGGATATAATGGGTATCTCACAGGCATCAGCATCTAGGGTACTACACCAGTTCCTGGATGCCATGTTACGACATGCCCATGAGTATATAAACTTCCCCAGATCTCAGGAGGAGTTGGCTAGCATTATGCGCCGCTTCCACCGTGTGGCACAATACCTGGAGGTACTGGGTGCGATCGACTACGCACATAGAAATCAAGTCACCGCCGGGAGCAGGGTAGACGCTACATAAACCGCAAGGGATACCCTCCATCAATTGCCAGGTCGTTGCAATGCGCAGGGCATTATCATGGATGTGTGTGCTGGCAGCCCTGGAAGCTTCCACGACTCCCATATCTGGCATGCCTCACAGCTGTATCAGGTATTCGCCAGGGGGGACATCACACAAGGTCACCTTGTGGGCGATGCTGGCTATGCACTGGAGCCGTGGCTGATGACACCCATCAGAAATGCACACACACACATGCAAGAACGCCATAATGATGCACACGCACAAACCAGAATAATCATAGAGCGTGTGTTTGGGATGTTGAAATCACGGTTCCGGTGCTTGGATACATCCGGTGGAGCCTTGCAGTACTCTCCAGGCACATGTGCCCACATATTTATAGTATGTTGTATGCTACACAATATGATTCTGCGGAAACAGCTGCTGCAGGGACCTAATGGTGTAGGGCCACCAAGCCCGCCACAACTGCCAAGGCAAGCACAGGCACAGGGCGTTCAGCGCCATGAACACGCTGTGCCAGCCCCAGTAGGTAGACGGAGGCGTACCCAATATGCCTACGCCCTGGCAAAGAGGGAACGCATAGCACATACTTTGACAGTGTAGGCCCCATGGACTGACACCTCCTTACCTGCACACACAGTGAAATGGACGCCACACAAACATGTCCGCCCGTAATGTGTACCGTATGGCGGACCTATGTGTGACTCCAACAAAGGCACCGCCAAACACTGCACACCCAATAGCCAGCAGAGCATGGAATGCCAACACCTCACCGACGCCGGTTCTACAGCACACGGCGTGGCCGTATGCTGCCACTATCGCTGCAAGTCGACCACATATGTACTTATGTGCATACACAGATATGGAAATAGATATCAGTACACATGTAGAAATATATGTACGCATACACAGATATAAAGTACAACAGGTTAATATGGAACCCAGGGATGCAAGTTCACAGATAAGTAAGACGAAATCTCCACATAGTAAACATAGTGACCGACAACCCGATCATCCGGGAGGGTGGGCAGAGCAGGTAACGCCAGCCATGGAAATGTCAACCTGCATCAATACATATCCGCGTGTCGGGATGATCACCAGTCCACGGTACAGTAACGGGATATGTGCGTGTCATATCCATGGGATATGAGTGCGGAGATACACGCCGCCCGCGCGCCAACATAGGTATTGTGTGCAACCGTCGGTGCGAAAGCGGCAAGCATACCAGTGAAGTGTGCGTCATTATGAGGAACCTCATTTGGGGTCTAAAACAGTTCATGTTCCTCGCAGTTCCTCAAAGTTCCACATTGAAAATGTCTGTCAAACATCCATTGTTAGGAATGTATTTAAATGACATCCTGGTAAATAGAAATTAATCATAGTAATTCATTAAAGGTTCTTCATTGTAAGTAAATCAGCATATTTTAACCATCCTATGACCTACTTAGCTGAAGTTGTTACTATGCCATTAGTATGTGTTCCACATTATGCCCATTTGTTCCACATTACTAATGTGTGTGTTCCTCATTTTGGAAATAGAAGGTTGAGAGCCATGGCGGCAATATGTGTATGTGTGAGGTGAGGTTGTCGTGTGTTCCGCTGTGTGTGTGTAATGTGTGCCACTGTACAATGTGTATGTAGGTGACATGTCACAGGCAGAGTGTAATAACATGCGTGAGCATACAGTACAGGAACCATAGGCGATATACAGCAGTACCCAAAAGTAGTACTGACATCTCCTCAGTGGCTATGCGTGGCGGCGTAAACGATGCAAAGCGGAAATGTCCCAGAATGTACCACAGGGCCATAGCCAACAGGAGATGCAAAGGCGCATGTACAAACCATGACCGTAGGTATGGCGGCCATAAGGTAGACTCAACACGATACGTCGGGCAGCGTTACACAGCATCAGGCATGTACGGCGAAAATACGAATGTGCTATCCGGCACCGATCGTGAACACTTACGGTCCGTAAATACCGCTGTGTGTTCCACGACCGTTAAGTAAGCAAGCGGCACACGAATAGGAGGCTACCGGTAGCATACAGGCCGTCCCAAGTATAGGACCACAATCACCGTAACTATCAGTGACAAAATGCCAATGGATAGTAGGCACAGACGAACATCCGCAGATATATAACCGATGTGAAGGAGGAATACGTGCAGGAAGCACACATGCAGGCGATACCGACACCACGACATCAACAAAACAAACATTCCCAGAACAACAGACAGGTAACCTGCAGCTCCCCTAGCAGGGATGGAGCAAACACACAAGCATATCTTGTATGTATAAATGCAAGACCCACACCCCGTACCCGTCACCCACATCCGCAGATATACCCCATCGCACATATCAAAGGGATAACAGCTAAAACCATAGCAAATACATACAGGCAGTCAATGACAGCGGCATACCCGCAACAAGCCGCGTGGGAAACACTAGCAGCAGCTGATGCATCCTTGCATCCGTTGTGTACAGGAATATAACAGCTATGTTACACATCTGAATGCACAATGCCATCGACAGACGCCGCCAGGACACGGACACCCACATGTCAAACAGAATACCATACCCAACACACACAATCCACGGCTAACACCACAGCGTAATGTACCTGACACCACACATAGCGTATGCAGTCACACAAACATTATACAATACATACCATCCCCACGAAGGTAGTGCAAATAACTAACAGCCACACGAGGAATGAACCATGGCCTAGTTTCCTGGGTAACGTACGAATGGAGGAGGATCACCAGTGATATGCGCATAAGTACACACCGAGGAACAGCTATTGGCGTGATGAACCCACATGCCTCTGGTGACGACGAATAAAATGAAGACTCCCTGGATATTCAAACCGTATGTTCACAACGAACACAAACGGTATCGAGAGAAAATAGTGAGAGGAAGATATTGATGAATACAGAAGCGAAGGCCGGAAAGGTATGTCGAACCCACGAGATGTACTGATGTGTAACGCATGATACGTATGACTAATCTGCACTGTATGTGAACGATGTGTGTAAGTAAAGATACCTGTCCATTAGGCAGAGAGTGGTGAAAGGTGGTCATGTAATGCTAAGCCGCGGAGCATACCAACGACTGCGGACAACGTGTGCACAGCAGTGGGACAACATGTACACAGACATGATAACCCAAGGTCCGCCATAGGGATTCCAAACACAGAACTATGCCACCACCCACGCCGATGCTGTCAGTGGATATCGAACAATGAAGCCCCACAGCAGGGGATAGGCCATGTATGTATAGTGTCACAGCACACATGTGCATGGGCATATACCGTCGATGTCATACGGAATGTGCGCACGACGTGCACGTATCCCACGCAGTAGGGGTGACTATGTCAATTATGTGTAATGCAAAGCTGTCATGATGGATATGTTCAGAAATCATAGACAGTATCACAGGCATAGCATGCATGATGGAGGGATGGCCTAATGTTATGTACATAAACAAGATATGTATGGCCTGCACATATGGGACAATGTAGTAGCAGAATAGGTACCGAAATGGAGGAACATTAAGTAACCATGTCCAAACGTTCCATAGCAGGTGCAATGTAAAGCCATTAAGGTAGTGATGGCGGGCCCCTTCTGATTTTTAGCAAATCCTTTCTAGACAGTGTTCAACTTGATATCCTTAAAATCTTCTTTAGTATCTGGGTGATGTAAATCTTATTAACTGGCGTAAAGTCAAATCTGTTTTAAATGTTACTTTGCCTCATTCAACTCACTCCTAAACCCTAACTTCCCCAACAGACTAAAGGCTGTGATGCTATCTGGAATGTGTGTTTGTGCCATATGCTGTTTGTCTAGCTGACAATAATAGGATAGTTTTTGCTGAAAGCCACATTCAATGAGCATATTATGTTATGTGATCATGGAGTTGGTATAAAATTAGTGGGGCATGAAGAATCTCTCTTGATATGGGTGGTAAAGCTTAAAATTGTTTTATTAATGACAGCTTTATAGTGTGGAAAGAAGAGAAAACATTTGTTCAGTTTGTAAATTATTTAAATATTTCTAACTGTTTTTTTTAAATTCACATCAGAATGGTCTAACAAACATATTTTTTTTGAATGTGTTCTTACAAGTTAATGAAAATCAAGCATATACAGGAACCCAAAAAGTTTACAACCGCATTTACATGGCAAAGTGTGCACCCAGCTTTTTTAAAAAAAATGTTTTAAACTACAGGCAAAAAAAGCATCCATATTGATTACTGTGCATGAGTTAATTTTGGGGAAAAAAATGTTAAAATCAGATTTTTCTTTAATAAGAGGGTTATGACTATAGTTTTAAAAAACAAAGTTTGGAAGAAATTGACAAGAAGTCAGATGTTTTGGACTAATTTTAGAGACTTAATAAAAACCCCCAGCCAAGCTAGAACTTTTTAGTGACCTCCCAAGCCTCCTATAACACAGGCACATGGGATATATGCAAATGGGCCTTATGAACATCGGGTGTTTCAGCTATATGGCGATATTAATTGCCAATGACTTTTTTTAAAATTTGTTTTAATGGACAATTTCGGGCCCAAAAAGAAACCTCACTAGCTATGGATATGCATATTTCAGCCTTGTTATGACCTCATCAGCATAGCACAACAGAGTGTTTGATTAAGCATAAGAAATACAGGGTTTTTATACCCAGTTGATGTCCATTATCATTAGGGTGACTGTAAAATACCCCAACAAAAAAATTAAACCAAAGATAGAAGGTCACACTAAAAAAACAATCAGTAAAAACTAAATGAAAACTCCAGCCAAGAACTTAATGTGAAAAACCCTCCTGCACGGGGCACTGGGTATGCAAAATAGTTATAAATCATTTTATATTCCCATTGCGGGTTTACGGGAATTTAACCCCTTTAAGTTCAAACCTTAATTTTCATTTTTTTACTGATTTTTTTCAGTGTGCCCTTACTTTTTTTTAATTTTTGGGGCTTGAAAAAGGAAAGATCAACATTCACTAGAGTAAATGTCAGATTCATTAACAACAACACTAAATTCCCTTCTTTATTACAATATCCTTTTAATCACATGTGTTTTAGTTCAAAAAGATTCCCAAAAGTATCCCGTAGTCTACACTTTGTGGTAACCTTTATGAATTCAATACTTAAGGCTGAAAAAAATCAGTAAAAAAACTAAAATTAGGAAGGAAAATATTATGCTTTTTTATGTTCCTCAGAACTGTACATATTTAAAAATTTCCCCGGGATTCATAAACCCTTTGCGCCAGGCGAGCATAGCCGGCATTATAAAGCCAAATATGGCCAGGGATTCAGGTATGAAGAATCCCCGTGCACTCCCGGGGTCGGGCCCCGCCGGGGGGTAGGTATAAAAAACACACTGTGTGCGGTATTGCACCATGCAAATGAAGGCAAATAGCGTTTCACGGGGGAAGGGGGTAAACCCCAATGTAAACCAAAAACGGTTTACATTTACCCAAACATGACCAAGGAGTAACGGAAGGCTGTCAAGTCAGGTATCATAAGGTGCAATATGCCAAAAAGGCCCCGAGAATGCCCAAAAAAAACATGCACAAATGTAAATAATGAAAAAGGGCTAGGGTAAAAACCCAAAGCAAAACCCCGGATATGTGACAGAAGGTGCAAAGCAATGAAATAATATGACAATGTCCTAAAAGAGCGTATAATACACATCAGCTGCACAGCCACCACACACCATAGTATGTAGGGAAAGCCCAACCCCAGCGCAAGGGTTGTCAAGGAGTGGTGGCAGTTTTCCCGCCCGTAACCATGTATTAGAGTAAATTTCCATGCAAATGAGGCAGATAATAGTGAATCGCGCCCGGGTAAGGATGGAGAAAAGGCGAGGGGTACTACACCGGGGGTGGCCTCCCGAGATACATGTCAATCGCAGAGGGTGTGCCACTGTAGGAGGAAGATATTGGGGGCCAAAACCTGGGCTGTACAATGCACATCACAGCACAGGACTGGGTGAGGAAATAGATGCGCTGAGAGTACAAAAGCGCGAAAGATGCATGTGCACGAGGATGACTATTTTCCCCCAACCCCAGTCATGGGGCGGCCTCCCGCCAACAACCAGGGATATAGGAAGGTAATGCGGAGAATATGAGGAAATGCGGAAGCAGTGAAATTTGGAGCCTTTGAGAAATTTAACACCAATCAATCCAGGAAGGGCAAACGGCGGCTGACAACTCTGATGCAGACTCCTGCATAAGGGGAAAAGGGGGAGGCATATGAATGCAAAGATAGTAGGGGATGTAGTAGAAATGCAAAGAGCAAAGAACCGAAATAGCACAGCCAAGTACAGAGGTAGTATAACTGCGGCTGCAGATAAAATGCATCATATGCCATGTGCCTGCAGGATGCAGTAATGTAAAAAATAAGCCAATGCAGGCAACTGTAATGTAACACTAAAGGAAATCCGTTGCAGTTGCAACCGTAAAACCCCAAAAATAATCCATGGATAGGGGCTGCACAGACACACCCAATGACATCACCGGGTATACAGCACAACAGTATAAATGTGAATGCACACAACAAAAGCGTTTTCCCCAAAAGCCGCACCGTAGGGTGTAAACACAGGGGAAATTTTAATATGTATATGGGGGGGCCGCCCCATGGTTTTAAAAAAATTGGGGGGGTAAATGTGGCCCCAAGGAAAGGGGTGAACCGGGGGCCCGGGGAAGGGGTTAAAACAAGGGTGGACAGGGACACATTACAGCAAATAGTGGAGCTGTGCCGCCCCCCAAAAGAGACAACAGGGGAGCCCATCCCAGTGGACACAAAGGTATGTGTGAGCTTGCGAATACTGGCTACAGGTACCTTTAAAAGGGCCCAAACCCGGGGGATATAATGGGATCTCACAGGCATCAGCATCCAGGGTACTACACCAGTTCCTGGATGCCATGTTACACATGCCCATGAGAATAAATTTCCCCCAATCTCAGGAGGAGTTGGCTAGAAATTTCGCCGCTTCCACCGGGGTGGCACAATACCGGAGGTCCGGGGGCAAAGACTTCGCACATAGAAATCAAGTCACCCCCGGGGAGCAGGGTAGCTACATAAACCGCAAGGGATCCCCCTCCATCAATTGCCAGGTGGGGTTTGCAATGCGCGGGGCATTATCATGGATGTGTGTGCTGGCAGCCCTGGAAGTTTACCCCATATCTGGCATGCCTCACAGCTGTATCAGGTATTCGCCAGGGGACATCACACAAGGTCACCTTGTGGGGATGCTGGTTTGCACTGGAGCCGTGGTTGATGACACCCATCAGAAATGCACACACAAAATGCAAGAACGCCATAATGAGGCCCCGCACAAACCAGAATAATCATAGAGCGGTGTTTGGGATGTTGAAATCACGGTTCCGGTGCTTGGATACATCCGGTGGAGCCTTGCAGTACTCTCCAGGCAAAAGTGCCCACATATTCATAGTATGTTGTATGCTACACAATATGATTCTGCGGAAACAGCTGCTGCAGGGACATAATGGGAGGGCCACCAACCCCGCCACAACTCCCAAAGGGCAAGCACAGGCACAGGGCGTTCAGCGCCATAAACCCCCACTGGCCAGCCCCAGTAGGTAGACAGGCGTACCCAATATGCCTCCCCCTGGCAAAGAGGGAACGATAGCACATACTTTGACAGTGTAGGCCCCATGGACTGACACCCCCTTTACCTGCACACACAGTAAAATGGACGCCACACAAACATGTCCGCCCGTAATGTGCCATGGCGGCCCTATGTGTGACTCCAACAAAGGCACCGCCAAACACTGCACACCCAATAGCCAGCAGAGCATGGAATGCCAACACCTAAACCCCCCGGTTCTACAGCAAGGGGGCCCTAGGCTCCCAAATTATCCCCGCAAGTCGACCACATATGTACTTATGTGCATACACAGATAGGGAAATAATATCAGTACACATGTAGAAATATAGGGCCATACACAGATATAAAGTACAACGGGGTTAATATGGAACCCAGGGATGCAAGTTCACAGATAAGTAAGACGAAATCCCACATAGTAAACATAGTGACCGACAACCCGATCATCCGGAGGGTGGGCGGGCAGGTAACGCCAGCCATGGAAATTTTAACCTGCATCAATACATATCCGCTGTCGGGAGGGTCACCAGTCCACGGTACAGAAACGGGATATTGCGTGTCATATCCATGGATATGAGTGCGGGGAACAGCCCCCGGGCCGAGCGCCAAATTTTGGGCAACCGTCGGAACCAAACATACCAGTAAAGTTAGCCTTTAGAAACGTTCATTTGGGGTCTAAAACAGTTCATGTTCCTCGAAATTCCTCAAAGTTCCTCAAAAAATGTCTGTCAAACATCCATTGTTAGGAATGTATTTAAATGACATCCTGGTAAATAGAAATTAATCATAGTAATTCATTAAAGGTTCTTCATTGTAAGTAAATCAGCATATTTTAACCATCCTATGACCTACTTAGCTGAAGTTGTTACTATGCCATTAGTTTTTGTGTTCCACATTATGCCCATTTGTTCCACATTACTAATGTGTGTGTTCCTCATTTTGGAAATAGAAGGTTGAGAGCCATGGCGGCAATATGTGTATGTGTGAGGTGAGGTTGTGGGTGTTCCGCTGTGTGTGTAATGTGGGGCCACTGAAAATGTGTATGTAGGTGACATGTCACAGGCGAGTGTAATAACATGGGCATACAGTACAGGAACCATAGGCGTATGTACAGCAGTACCCAAAAGTAGTACTGACATCTCCTCAGTGGCTATCCCGGGGGGGTAAAAGATGCAAAGGGGAAATGTCCCAGAATGTACCACAGGGCCATAGCCAACAGGAGATGAAAAGGGGCGATGTACAAACCATGACCGTAGGTATGGGGGCCATAAGGTAGACTCAACACGCCGGGGGCAACGTTACACAGCAACAGGCATGTACCGCAAAAATGTGAATGTGCTACCCCGGCACCGATCGTGAACACTTACCCCCGTAAATCCCCGCTGTGTTTCCAGACCTTTAAGAACCCGGGGCACCGAATAGGAGGCTACCGGTAGCATACGGGCCCTCCCAAGTATAGGACCACAATCAGCGTAACTATCAGGACAAAATGCCAATGGATAGTAGGCGGGACGAACATCCGCAGATATAAAACCCCGATGTGAAGGAGGAATAGGGCAGGAAGCACACATGCGGGGATACCGACACCACGACATCAACAAAACAAACATTCCCGGAACAACAGACAGGTAACCTGCAGCCCCCCAAGCAGGGATGGAGAAACACACAAGCATATTTTGGTATGTATAAATGCAAGACCCACACCCCGACCCCACCCACATCCGCAGATATACCCCTTTGCACATATCAAAGGGATAACAGCTAAAACCTAGCAAAACATACAGGCAGTCAATGACAGCGGCATACCCCAACAAGCCCTGGGAAACACTAGCACCCTGATGCATCCGCACCCATGTACAGGAAAATAACAGCTATTTTACACATCTGAATGCACAAGCCATCGACAGCGCCGCCAGGACACGGACCCCACATGTAAAATAAATACCATACACAACACACACAATCCACGGCTAACACCACAGCGAAATGTACCGACACCACATAGCATGCAGTCACACAAACTTTATACAATACATACCATCCCACGAAGGTAGTAAATAACAAAAACCCCCGGGGAAAAGAACCATGGCCTATTTTCCGGGGAAACGTCGAAGGAGGGGATCACCGTGATATCCCATAAGTACACCCCGAGGAACAGCTTTTGGGCCCTGTTTAACCCCAAATGCCTCGGTGCCCAAATAAAAGGAAGACCCCCTGGATATTCAAACCGTATGTTAAACCAACACAAATATGAGAAAAAAAGGAGGGAAGATAGAGAATACAGAAAAAGGCCGGAAAGGTATGTCGAACCCAAAATGTACTGATGTGTAACATGATACGTATGACTAATCTGACGTATGTGAACGATGTGTGGGTAAAGATACCTGTCCTTTAGGCAGAGGGGTGGTAAAAGGGTTTGGTATGTAATGCTAAAAGCATACCAACGACTGGGAAAAGGGGGCACAGGGGGACAACATGTACACAAATGAAAACCCCGGCCCCCATGGGGATTCCAAACACAAAACCCAACCCACGCCGATGCTGTCAGTGGATATAACAAGGGCCCCCAGCAGGGGATAGGCCATGTATGTATAGTGTCACAGCAAAATGTGCATGGGCATATAGTGATGTCATACGGAATGTGGGGCGCACGACCCCGCAGTGGGGGTGACTATGTCAATTATGTGTAATGCAAAGCTGTCATGATGGATATGTTCAGAAATCATGGGTATCACAGGCATAGCATGCATGATGGAGGGATGGCCTAATGTTATTACATAAACAAGATATGTATGGCCTGCACATATGGGACAATGTGGGCAGAATAGGTACCAAATGGAGGGAACATTAAGTAACCATGTCCAAACGTTCCATAGCAGGTGCAAGGGGCCAAAATGATTGGCAGGGCCTTTTTAAACACATGTGCAATGTACACATTTGGTCACCCCCATGGTAGTGTCCACTAAACGGCAGAAGTGGATGTCAACTGTATGTCTATACAGTACTTCCACTGTGGGGGTACCATGGGTCTGTGCCCCTACCAGAAAGGGGAGCTATCACATGACTAGTGACACAGTGTGCCCTGTGGGATGTGCACAGGACCTATGTCCCACACCCGGTTTTTCCAGTCTGTGGATGTCACACAGATCCCCGGGGCTGAGCAATGTGGCATGTGTGCACACATGCACGAGTGCGCCTCCCACCCTGCCCACTGCAAACGCCATGTAGGAGTACTACATGCACCAGTACTGTGGAGAAGATGGCCGCTGGCAGAGTAGATTACACCCTGTGTTAGTGGATGCAGGTGAGACAGATGTGTTACATGACTGTCATTTGCATATGTAAACTGTCTGACCCGGGAAAATCACAGCATGACTATACTGAGACATGTAACTTTTATCCATTGTGTAAGGTACACCACACGTGTTATTGTAACACTGCCCGGTACATGTGTGTATGGCACAGGTACAAGGGCACCCAAGGTATCAGCTAGACATACGGTCCAGAAATGTGGTCCTGAATGTGTACCCCCATGGGGGAATATGGAAACCACAGCACCATGTGGGCATGTGTTTTACATCAACCATGTACAACGTGATATCCCTGTATAGGGACAGTATCCATGTGATACCCCGCATGACTGTCATATGCAAAGGTGATGTGTATGCACTATGTGTGATGTAACTGATGCAATGATATCTACATGATATATCTGCCACACTGACACCTGTAGGGGTTTTTAGCAATATGAGAGGATGAGCTAGAATGCTGCCAGGTATGTAAAAGGGTATATGTAGGCAGGGAAAATACTGTGTGACAGCAGGTAGTGATGCAAATACTGAGCATGAGGGGCCACATGTCTGAGGACTGTGTTCACACCCCTGACTTTTTTAGTTAGCATGATATGCCTGCACCACTGTGTAAACCTGTACGGGAAGGCACATGGCGTAACATCCGAGACATAGGGTACGATGTGATGCTGGATGTGTACATTTAGCATAAAGTGGAATGGTGCTGAAGGGAAAAAGGGATCATGTCTGATGTGATCCCCTTTGTACCCCCCCAACCACCCATGCAAAAATATGACAGGTGGCCAGCATGGGATGTGGGGGCTGTGGCGGAACCCCAACAAGGGTGCCGGGAAAGGCATGCAGGTAGTCAATGAGTGTGTGAAGCATGTATGTCAAGATGGGCCCAGTGCCATACTGAATGGCCCAGTCATGGGTGTAAAATGCAGCCCCAACGTAAGGTTTGTGGGGGATAGATGTGGTAGTGTGGTGGTCAGGGTACACAATGTACATGAATGGGCTAGCAGTAAATGCGGGGCCCAGAGACATGTAACAGCCAGGTTGGCGGGATACAAAAACCCACGGGGGTTGAGGTGACATTGGGACTGTTTTCCCCGGACATAACATGTGCATAGAAGTACTATGTATGTGGGCACAGGGTTAATACAATGTCCAGCCAAGGATTGAAACCCTGTAGTGAGTGGGGGTGTGTATTGATGGTACGTACTCCATTGGCAGGCACAATGCCAGCAACATCTGTTTGGCAATGCCTGCATGCCCGTGGTATGCTGCATTGAATGTGGATGTAGTCAAACAGCAGAGACATACCACCACACTGCGTGAGGGCCCACACTGCAATGTTGGCAGTCATGGGGTAGCTAGCTGTGGAGTATGTAACCATGAGGAAAACCATGACTGTAAATGACACAAAACACACATGAACATAACTGGTGCAACAGCCTGCACATGTGCCCATACACCCGTGTGCATGGAACAGGAATACCACTGTGGCCTGTAAAAAGGCCAGTACCACCATGTCTCGTGTGGAATAGCATGGTCCCTACCAGTGTGTAAATGTAGCAGAAGTGCACTGTGATCATGTTGGCATAGGCACGACTGTCCATCGTGGGGTGCCATGCCATCAACTACCTCTGTCAGTGGATGTCAGTAATACCGGCTGTAGGTGTATGTACCATGCATGCTGCTATGGTTGTGTGTTTAGGGTGGGCTAGCGGGGATGGAAGCATGGATGTTCAGCAAACAGAGGGGATGTTTTGGGGCCCTAGCACACAGACACATGGAGGTTTGGTGCCGAGGGTAGGTATTGGGCGTGTAATGTGTCACCCAGCTAGCATGCATGGCCAAGCATGTGGGGTACATGGGAGTCCATACTGGGGAAGGGGCGTGTTGCTGTCAATACATAGCAGTAGCAACTGCCCCAGGTGCAATGCAGTATGCCAACCGCCCGGCATGTAACCTGTGGTGTACAGTGTATTCCCCGTCGGTGTCACAATGTGGGGTCAAACATGGGTATCTGAACATGGATTACCTATGATGCAATGTGTCTGGGAATATACAGTATGTTTTAAATCACGGGGGTGGGGAACCACCCACCCTGTGTTTGCAGTCCAGGTATGTGCCTGGGAGGTATGATCTGTGTACAATCTGGACCAGGTGTGCGTGTAGGGCATGGAGGCAGGTCCCAGGCACTGCAGATAAATGACATGTGTGCATTGTGTGCAGTGCTTGTGTACAGCACACTGGAGGGTGTAACCATTGTCACACACCACTGCATGCTGTGCCTACCTGTGTCAGCCCTGCCGGAGACAGAAATGTGACACCCCCACAGGCAGCATAGCAGGGAAGATGTACATGGGGGCCACACCTTAGGCAGATGTCCACAGGTCATGTGTGCCACGGTAGTGTGGTTGAACACGACTATCAGACTGGACAAACACCACATGCCTGCATAACAACAGTATTGACCATAGTCAACAGTCCCAGTGACAGAGTGGGCCCAAATTTTTGGGTTAGGACAAAAATCCCGGGCCTTTCCCCCAGCCATTTTGGCCTTACTGGACACCTGGCAGACACAAAAGGGGGGTTAATTCCACCATTGAGCCTACATGCCCAGTCCAGTATGGGGGAAAATTCATCACAGGGTGGTAAAAGCGGGTGGCAAGGCAGACAGGGGTTCCCAGGTGATGTTTTGGGGCATATTTTGATAGCCAGCCTTCACATGTCTGCAACATACTGGTATGTTATATGTTACATGGGGAAGGGAACTGCACTGCACCCACTACAGGGCCATCTGAAAAGGTTTGGTGTACTTAACCCCATTTTTCACAGGTTAATACCCCGCTGTTGTAGGCAGCCATGCTGGTACCAGTGATATATGCAGTGGTCATACAGACATACCGTACACAGTGTTCATGCAGGAATGTCCATTGTCGGGCGATGTGCTGCTATGTAAGGGTTTTTGTTGTGAATGTTACACATCCAGAAGACACCATCTGGTGCAGTCATGGTTGTCAACCCCGGTACAAAATCCACAGCAGTCAGAACCCAGTCCTGACAATGTTTTCAGTCACCCTCTTGTGTGACATATGTGCACATGGCGGAACACCTCCCACTGGCATCTAAGCTGGCTACATGATGGCTGGAATGTGCTGTAGAAATGTACAATGCTGGTAGCCCAATGAAGTACCTGGAATCAGACACAGTACGCTATGTCAGCCATGTAAACCATGCACAACAATGACTCCCAACAGACACAAACAATGCATTGACACATGGAACATGTGACAACCCCCAATGAGGTATGTTGCACATATTGATGTACAATTGTCATCTATGGCCATAGCATGGATGCAGACAAAATACTCCACAGGTAGTACCATGTGATGTAGGGGGGGCTTTGGGTTTTACATGTCACAGTAGTGTACAGACACATGTCCTGCATAGCCGCCATGTAGGGGTAGCTGTGGTATGTGACTCGGACATCCCCAAAAAATTTACCATGCCCCAAAGGAGATGTGTTGGTTTTACCACATGTGACGCTGACAACAAGCGGATGTGTAGGCTGCCGGTGTACCTGTGTGAAAATTTTTGTGATGGGTGAAAAGGGAAATAGTATCGATTGCATCCCCACAAGCCCCACATAGGTGAAATACCTAACAAAAAAGGAGTGTGGGGATGATAGCAACCCACGGGGGAGGAGATGGGTAGGGACGGCCCCACAACCACATGTGGGGTTGGCCACGCAAAACATCTGAGAGGCTAGTGTTACAGCTGTACAGGGTTGCATGATATGTTCAGCAACATCCCTTTTGTCCCACCACTGGCCTGTGGACCAAACACCAACCAAATGTGCAGATATGAGATGTGCACAGCACATCACAGATGCCTCCCTGTAGAACGGGCCCTTACCATGTAGACATGTGCACAGTAGGTCTGCGCCAGCTGCAGTCAAACATGTGGGGGTCCAACCAATACCAAAATGCCAGAGGGGCCCATCCTGTGTATGTAGGGCTGTGAATGCCCCGGCATAGCAATATAGTTTTCACCTTTGGAACAACAATATGAAGGGGTTTTATGTGTGAGGGTGCCCAAAATTGTATGGTCGATCGAAAAACCATCAGGGGGCCCTGCTATGTGAACATCCCTGTCCCCATACATGGATACCTTGCCCCAACACCACATTCACAGAGGGAGGGATGGCGGTGTAGTGCAGCAGCAGACATGGGGTGGCAGCGGGCACTGGATGTACACATATGGGGTTACCCACATCATTTCAGGCAACCATCCAGGGCAGGGATAGGGGTGTTTTCCACATACAGCACTGTGTTGATCAATATCCCAGCACATAGCACCTGCCAGGGTTACAGTGTATGCATGGATGTGTGATACCTGCATGCACCAGAACACCCTAAAGAAAGCGGCAGCATACCTCGTTTGGAGGCCAGTGTCCACACCATGGGAAAACATGTTGAATGTCCATTTTACAAGCAATGACATATGGAATGGACAGCCACCCTGCCAATATCAGCCCCAGGTGGATCAAAACCCAGTGCCATGTATGTGGCATACCCTGCCATACCATGCAAAACCTGCCCAGCAAGGCTGCATGAGCTATCACAGCCCCAAATGGTGCAATGGACAAAAGGCACTCTGAGTATCAACCATACACAGCAGTAATTTTGGGGTGATGCACCCTGTTTTTACAGGTGCTGTGTGATGCTCGGGACAATGTGTGTTTTACATGCTATGCATGGCCTTTCCTGCAAATGTGTCATGGTTACACATTGCCCTGTCTATCACATGTGCAACACAGGTGAGCTGTGGCAAGTTGTCCAACCCCCACAGTGCTGTGGGGAAAGCATGGCACAACACATGGGGCAGGTGTCCATGTGTATGTGTACAGTGCCACTGCGGGCGTTCACAATGGCACGGGCGTGATTTTACTGACAAAACAGCGCCCAGGTGAACAGCACACCGGCGCCACATGGGGACCTATCCCAAATGATATGGACAAGGTGCAGCCAGGTACACATGCCCAAAGGCGGCTAACATCTACATGGTGCGGGCGGGGAGGGGGTGGCAAACAGATATGATGTGACACCCTGCTCAATGGTGTGAAGCCAAACATCGGCTGTGTCACTGCCACGATGCCTTCACAGTTTACTGTGCAGATGTCGCATGTCATAGCAATGTATTTCCAACAGTATGCCAGCACAGCAGTGTAAATGTGACCTGCCACCATCATTATGTCTTCCAGATAATGCCACTTCCCCCCTTTTCACCACAGGAGGAGGTGATCATACCATACCCCATAGTAATCATGACATTTTAAAGCCATGTGCCACAGCAGGCACGGGAACCGGGAGATGTGGGAGGAGAGGGCAGGAGGGTGAACAGCCGGGGCGGATACAACCGCATTTATCAGCAGATCCGCGGGCACTGCACAGACCTGACCCCATGCAAGACAGGGGCCCAATCCCCGGGCAAAAGCGTGGGACAGGTGGTGGGCCACCAACCCACCCCCCACTCACAGCCACGGAGGTGCCCCTGGCCAGTCTGGGGACCCCCGGGAAAAACCCGCAGAAACCCATGCGCCCATCGTGGAGGTGGGTGTCCCCCACCATGACCCGGGAGCTCATGGTAAGTCAGGGGCATGTTTGTATGAAAAGGGGACGGGGTGGGTGTCATAGTACAACACATAATATACCCAATACATGCCAGGTATATGGCCACAAAGATGAAAACCCAGTATGCTATGTTTTTTAGCAGACATGTGCATAGCACATGCTAACCACAGATGCATGATGTGACATGCCCCGGCTGACTGGGGAATAGTAATGGTAATGTGTATACCTTTGTGTCATCCCTTTACAGGTAGCCTGGGGGCCACAAGGGTCTGTTGCAGGTAAGTCTGTTGCGTCAAAGGCTTTTTTTGGGTGTATTGATTTTCCCCCATGTGCCCAGGCATGACATGCCACCTGGGGGCCCCAGTCAGGGATACGGGTTGCACCACCCACACACCACCCATGCAGTAGATACAGGGGGGAGGGGACACCACAAACCTATTGGTGTGTTAGGGCATTAAACTATGCATACAATGGTGTAGGTGTTCCACAATGGCTGCATGTGTAGTATGCTTTGGTTTTCCTGCAGTATGCACACAGTACCACATAGTGAGCTGTGATTTTGGCCAGAGCACAGGTGTTACCAATGTGCCCCATGCCCCTGCATCGGTGCACCGGTGACATGGCACATGCCATGTCCCATGCAGGGTGGATGTCTGGTTGAAACATTGTCAAAACCATGACCTATCCCAACATAGCAGACATCCACACTGACAGCATATCCGTACTGAATGTGACACCGCACACTAGTATGGTGGTATGACACATGGGCCAACACAGGGCCTGGGGCCGATGTCCCCCACACAATTGTCAATGCCCCAGACAGACAAGGCCAGGGTTTGATACCTACAGGCATGTTGCCACACAGACATCCACAGTGGGTATCACCTTTTGCACCCTGTACACACATAGTGGGTTCATCACTGTAGTGGCCCCTGGACACCCGATGTAGTACACCATGACATGGAATGCCTCCCCAAAGCTACAAAGGTGCCTCCAATTCCACCAAAAATGCTGCTGAGCAGCTGAACTGACTTACAGACATGGCAATGTAATGCGCCCAGGTCACGGATCCACAGAAACAAAACTGTGTCCTGCTACTGTGCAGTGGCACAGGCCCGACTCCACACTGTACAGCTATGACACAGCTCAAAACCGCACCTGCACAGACATCCCTGTTACCCATACATTGTATCTGTAGACTGTACACATAACACTGCACCATGACAGCCATTGTGATGGGTGCATGGGGGGACACCACCCCACATGCCCAAATGATACCACATGTTTGGGGTTACTTTAATAGTCGGCAGCCATGTGTATTTCAACACCCCCGGGGCCACACGGTGTATCACGCATGCATGCAAACTACCATGAATGTGTTTTACTGCATGCCTACAAAAAGACACCTGCCTGTTGTACTTTTCCCCACCAGGGCAGTGCATACTGCCACTAGAATGTCTGGTCTCATTCACTGGTCTGGGGTGTGTGAATGCTGCATGCCACCTGCAATCACATGCATGATGTCTGTGTGTGTGTGTGTGTGTGTGTGTGTGTGTGTTTTTTTTTTATTGAAACCCGAGGTATGTCTTTGTATTGACAGGTGCTGTGGGGAGTTCCCCCCCCGCGGGCCAACTGATGCTAGTGTCCCCACAGATACTAGTGGTGATGACCAGGGCCCAGGGGGCGTCACAGGCAGACACTTGCCATTGGAGAACATCACACTTACGCCCTTTCATCCCTGAACGGTTCGGAGGGACACATACCCCAACCCCGGGCCCATAGATGACGGTCAGTCAGGTTTTTGGGCCCGAGCAGGAATGTGGGTGGTTGCAGAAGGTGGGGGTACCCCCGGATGTTGCCAGTGTAAGGACGGGGCAGTGCCAGGGCATGTGGCAGGTGCTGCCCGGGGGGGGCACCCCCAGACATACACCTGCCGTGGGTGCAGCAGCTGGTATAACCGGGCGCATGTTCCAGACTGTAATGGGGGCCCGGGGCCCGGCGAACGGCAGAACCAGGAAGGGCAGAGGCTGCAGAGGTCCAATCCTTTCCTTTAAATGAAAACATCCAGGCATTGGCAATGCCCAACAGCATCTTGCCGATGTTCTGGATAGGAGTTTGGGGTGAGATGGCCCCACCGAGGCATGGCCATCCTTGGGCCTGTCCGTGAAGGAACACCAGGTGGGGGTGAGGCATAGGGCCTGGGCGGCCAGCAACACCCCCGGGTGCAGGTCAGCGTGCGTCCCACCCCCATGCCCACCCCCCCAGTGCTGGTAGCAGCGGGCAGCTGCTACTACACCACCACACCAGGACAGAGCAGGCCACGGGGGCGGGCCCGGGGCCCCCCGGCGGGGACGCTTTCCAGCACATGTGACATCGGAGAGTGGACGTCTGTACCTCCCCCCGGTGGGCCCGGCGCCCCCAGGCGGGCCGGGTCGCGCGGCGGACACAGTGAGCCGTAACACCTGCACTGTACAGTCGGGGCTGCCAAGCATCCCCCGGTAGGCATCACAGATGACTGAACTGTGTACACAAAAAACCCACACACAGCAAACACAACTGTAGGGCTCCACCACACCCACATGCAATTACAAGCATGCCCAGTCAATGCACGGCCCTTACACAAAAATGATGTCATCCATTGGTACACCCCATGCCTGGGCACACATATCACCCTGTGCATATGATGAAGTCTCTGCCCATAACTGGGGTACACCATCGGGCAGGGTTTAAAGCAAACATATTCTGATGCACAGGGTGGACAAGATAGTGAGAGGTGTATGTGATACCTTTTCCCAAAATCTGATGTGTATTTTGGGGTGTTTTTATGGCTGGTGACAGGTGTGTATGTGGGGGTTGTGCACTGACATCATGCAGCAGACATACCATGCAGGACAGGTGCAGCATTCATTGATTGTGTACACAGTATGTGTGGTGGTTACATGTGTAGCACCATTTTGGGCAGTTAACCCGATGAAATGATGGTGTCCCACGTGCCTACTGGGAGCACTGTAATTAGTTCCCCCCCGGTAGTCGGGTCCCACAGGCATGTCTGGCAACATCAGAAACACGGGTTCCCCGGCCGGGCATGGACCCTACATAGGAACATAGGCCATGACATAACGGGGTAGGGCCCACGACATGTGTGGACCTAGCATGACTGGGGGGCTCTAACACCCCTCAGGATGGGGATGCCAATCCATCAGTCCCCAGTCCCCAGCATGACACACAAAATGATGCCTGGCGATAACTATACCCACACATCCACATGTCATTAATCCTGGACAAAGGGAGTCAGGGCCTTTCCTTCACAGGGGCCTGGCACCCTTTTTGGGGGTCTGGCCTTACCCTGTTCCCCAGCACGCCCATCATCTTTGTGGTGAGGTGTTGACAGTCCCTGTGCCCGTGTTTCCCTGGACCCGGGGGAAAGGTGGAATATGCCCATGTCACCCAGGTCAGACATGGCCTTTATGCCAGGCACAGATCACCACAGAGCAGTGTGCTGTGAATTTTACACCCATTTCCCCTTGGCCGGGGCAGTTTGGGACACATGCCCTAGCCCCGCCACCCCCGTTTTTGGGGAACGTTTGGGGTCCTTCCGAGTGCTGCAGGCTCAGGTTAGCTACAGGCCAAGGGCCAATGCAGTCATTGCTCTGGTGTGTGATGTGTACGGGGGTACAATGAACCCCCCTGATGTTTGCATTCCTTCCAGACCAGGAGGCCAAAATGGAATGTCTTCACACCCACATTGCCATTGTGTGTGTTGACAGAGGTTAACACAGGTGTGGTAGCCATTTCCTGAACATGTCCACCATTTTTAATGGCTTACCACCTACATGTGACTTTGGGGGAACATGTCCTTCACACGGGGTGGGCCACCTTCTCTGGCAGTAGCAGGCCATGGCTCTGGCACCATTTATCCATGTCTATGACCCCCTAGGTGGATGTCCGTGTAACAGGGGGTTTGGGTATGGGCTGAAGTCATCTGCATACCTTGTCTCCCACAACCCCCCATGATTGCATGCACTTTGGGAAGGTCAATGCCATATGGCACCCGGGATGAGCCCTGTGGGCCTCCACGGGGCCAGATATGAGTGTGACAAGGCACCGGGCACCAACCCTGTGTGGTGTGACCCCCAAACCCTTTTCTGAGAAGCTTTGGGTGACATATGTCCCCACATGTATGCTGGCAGCCTTTCCATGGGTCCCATGTGTAGTGTGTTTAAACGCCCCACCAGGTCATGGTACTGGGGCAAACCCAATCCCCATCAATGGCCTTGGTGACCACCCAGACGGGGCAGGTTCGGAGGCAGGATCCGTTGACTATTTTGTTGTGGGTATTTTCCCGGGTATTGGCTGTACACGCCTGAAACCAGGGGCCACCTGTATGGACCTCCCCACAGCTTTGCAGAAAAACCTTGTCAAGCATAGGGTGTGGCTGTTGCAGTCCAAAAGGAGCACTCCCCTGGCATAGTGGGACCACAGATGCCATAGGGCCATCCATGGGGGACATAGCCCATAGTAAGGCCAACATGACACAGTGGCCGCATGTGGGGGCCGGGGGCCTCAATGAGGAGGGGAGCAAAAGCCAGGGACACCATCGGTGCCCTTTGGGTGTTTTAACCGCCATAGAGATATGGGATCACCCAGGCCATATGAATGTTTGGGAGGTACACTCTGGGGGGATGGATATTTTCCCCTTTGGGGGATGTATGCATGGAACATGCCCGTGGTTTGCAGACAATGTCTGTGGGTGCAGTGCCCTTTGTACCATTCGGGACCATTTCCAGAAGTCTGTGTGCCCCCAACCATGTCCTTACCACATTTAAAGGGAAGGCCCTGGGTTGTCTCATGTCCCCTCTAGTACCACTCCCACAAGGGGCCTGGATGTTTGGGTATGGGGGGTTATGGTGACCCCGGTATGAATGGGGGATGGTTTCCTGGTATTGCATTGCTCTGCCATGTATTAGCTCCAACTGTTGATGTACAGGTAGTCAGAGGCTGGGGCTCACCACACCAAGTGCCTTCCTGTGGTGGACAAGGACCTGATTATCATGTTTGCCTGTTGCAGACATGCATGTGGGTGGTCGGGAAGGGATTTTGGGGGGTTTTCCGGTCTGGCCTTGGGGTTTAACACTGGCATGGAGGACTTGTAGGGTACCACACCCGGGCAAAGATGTGTGTGGTTTTTGTGGAGAGGTCATCACTTAGGTCCCCATGCCGGTGTTGGGGAGTGGATGACCAGTGGATCCACTATACGGTCTTGGGATCACCATTGAGGGCTGTACATCCTGTGTGGGGCATATTTCCCCTGTGTGATGGGGAGAACTGTCAGACATCCCCTGGGATGTATGGTGCATGGCTGTTTAACATGGCCAGGTGTGGAACACCTGGGACTGGTGGCTTTTGGGCCATGGGTAATGTTCCCCGGCTATGTATGGGTGGTTCATGTCACCCAAAGGTGCTGTTGTGGGGCATGCCCACCCCCACCAGTGTCCTCAGGACATCTTTAATACCTGTGTTTGGGGGGGTTGTCTGTAGCATGCAAAAAACAGGCCAGTCCTAAAATGGTTAATTGCACCAGATATTCCCCCCCAAAGCCATGTCTGTGGCATGGCCGGGGTTTTTTTTTGTGTGGGGAAAACAGGGGGTCCCATTCCCCACCCATGCCGCCCCACCATTTTATTTTCTGTCTGTGCCATCAATGTCTGAGCATGCCCAGTAGGCATTGTAGATAGAAAACAGCACAGTGCACACCGGCCGCTGCAGTTATACCCCGGGGGCATGCCTGTATCCCAAAAGGCCCGCCTGTGGCATGGCCAGGTTTCTGTTGTGTGGCTGGAAAACACGACGGTCCACATTCCGCCACCCATGCCGCCCCACCGTATGCATGTCTGCCCTGTGCCGAAATCTTTTCTGAGCATGCCCAGTAGGGAGGTGTACCATCAGTAGTTACTTGGTTTTTCCACCGCAGCACTAAGTGATGTTGGCCACCTTTGGGGTGGTAACAGCCGCGGTGCGCACTCTGCCAACTCCCAAAGGGCGCATTGCCTCTGTGATCCACCCACGGGGGGTATGCCTCCACGCCTGCTCAGTAAACCCGGGAGCCGTTTTGTAAATGCTTCATACTGTAGTGTGTTCATTAGATAGGCGAGGTTCTCCCCCCCCTTCCGGGGGGGTGTGTGTGTGTGTGTGTGTGTGTGTGTGTGTGTGTGTGCCCGTGTGTGTGTGTTTCCAGCTGCCTCTTTAAATTAAAAGCTTTTGGGGCCCCCACATCCCTTTGGGTTTTCCAACTATTGTCTTCTTTATGTCACCCGCCTACAAGTATGCCCCTTTACAGCCCTTTTTTTAAACTCGGGAGCGCTTTTGTAAATGCTTCATACTGTAAGGGGTTTATGTAGATAGGGAGGTTCTCCCCGCCCTTCCGTGTGTGTGTGTTTGTTGTGTGTTTTAGCGCCCCGCAACCCATCCTTGGCTATTGCCAACTATTGTCTTTTGGTGGGGCCCCCAGCCTACAAGTATGCCCCTTTACAGGTTTTTTAAACCGGTAGGGGTTTTGTAAATGCTTCATACGTAGTTGGGTTTATGTAGATAGGGGGTTCGCCCCCGCCCCCTTTCCGGGTGTGTGTGTTTCCAGCTGCCTCTGCAATGAAATGCTTTTAGGCGCTCCCAAACCCTTGGCTATTGCCAACTATTGTCTTTGGGTGATTACCCGCCCTTTTTGACAGCCCTTTTTAGTAAACTCGGGGGCTTCTGTAAATGCTTCATACGTAGTTGGGTTTATGTAGATAGGAGGTTCGCCCCCTCCCTTCCGGGGTGTGTGTGTGTGTGTGTGTGTGTGTGTGTGTGTGTGTGTTTCCAGCTGCCTCTGCGACAAATGCTTTTAGGCGGGCCCCCCACATCCTTGGCTATTGCCAACTATTGTCTTGGGGTGGCCACCCGCCTACAAGTATGCCTTGACAGGGTCTTTTAGTAAACTCGGTAGCGCTTCTGTAAATGCTTCATACGTAGGGGTTCATGTAGATAGGGGAGGTTCGCTCCGCCCCTTTCCGGGGTGTGTGTGTGTGTGTGTGTGTGTTTCCAGCTGCCCTCAATGAAATGCTTTTAGACGCCCGCAAAACCTTTGGGTATTGCCAACTATTGTCTTCGGGTGATGTCACCCGCCTACAAGTATGCCTCTGACAGGGTCCTTTTTTTAAACTTTGGGGTGCTTTTGTAAATGCTTCATACTGTGTGTTCATGTGTAGGGTAGGTTCGCCCGCCCCCTTTCCGGGGGTGTGTTTGTGTGTGTGTTTCCAGCTGCCTCTGCAATGAAATGCTTTTAGGCGCCCCCACATCCTTGGCTATTGCCAACTATTGTCTTGGGGGGATGTCACCCGCCTACAAGTATGCCTCTGACAGCCTCGTTTTAAAATCGGAGCGCTTTTGTAAATGCTTCATACAGTAGTTCATGTAGATAGGCGTAAGGGTTGTCCGCCCCCTTTCCCTGTGTGTGTGTGTGTGTGTTTCCAGCTGCCTCTGCGAATGAAATGCTTTTAGGCGGCCCAACACATCCTTGGCTATTGCCAACTATTGTCTTGGGGGGGTCACCCGCCTACAAGTATGCCTCTGACAGGGTTTTAGTAAACTCGTAGCGCTTTTGTAAATGCTTCATACTGTAGTGAGTTCATGTAGATAGGCTTTGGGTTTTTCTCCGCCCTTCCGTGTGTGTGTGTGTGTGTGTGTGTGTGTGTGTGTGTGTTTCCAGCTGCCTCTGGGAAAGAACATGCTTTTAGGCGGCCCCCAAAACATCCCCTATTGCCAACTATTGTTTTTGGGTGAATTTACCCGCCTACAAGTATGCCTCTGACAGGGTCTTCAGTAAACTCGGGAGCGTTCTGTAAATGCTTCATACTGTGTGTTCATGTAGATAGGGAGGTTCGCCCCCCGCCCCCTTTCCCTGTGTGTGTGTGTTTTTCCCGCTGCCTCTGCGACTGAACATGCTTTTAGGCGCCCGCAACACATCCTTGGCTTTTCCAACTATTGTCTTCGGGGGATGTCACCCGCCTACAAGTATGCCCTGACAGCGCTCTGTTCAGTAAACTTTGGTAGCGTTTTGTAAATGCTTCATACTGTAGTGAGTTCATGTAGATAGTTTGGTTCGCTCCGTCCCTTCCGGGGGGTGTTTGTTTTTTAACTTTTTGAAAAAACAAATTTTTTTGTTCACATCAACATGTGATATTAAATCTGTTAAGACTCACATTGTTGATTGGAACATTCTTGGAAATTTGCTTTTTTTGCAAAGTTTTGGCAACGAAAATATTTTTTAAAAAACTGTTTAAATTTACAAGACTTGTGTTGTGTGAACTCGGGTACTTCCGCATTGCTGGTTTGTTTGTGTTTCATAGTACAATATCATGTAAAATTTTGTTTTATGGGATGCTTTCTGTGATGTTGACATGTGTGTGTTTTAGCAGCGCCCGTGCTTTTTTGCTGTGGCTACATGTTCATTGTTTTAGAAAGTGACAAATGGAAGTGTAAGGGTGGACATTTAAAGCTTGGATACTTCCATGTTATGTGTTCTCAGGGGGCCACGGGTGATGGGATACATGTCTATGAAGTACCTTTGGATACCATATAAATCGTAAAAGTTTGGGTTTACTGTTCCCTCTACCTTTTGTGACATGGTTTGTGGCCATAGGGTGCCAGCAAGTCTTTCCTGTTCATTGGGGGTTTGCCATGGGGGTTGACATCAATCCTATTAATTCACCCAAG
Source organism: Protopterus annectens (assembly GCF_019279795.1). Classification (NCBI taxonomy): domain Eukaryota; kingdom Metazoa; phylum Chordata; order Ceratodontiformes; family Protopteridae; genus Protopterus; species Protopterus annectens. The sequence goes on from NC_056743.1 coordinate 202,012,983, forward strand.
GATGTCTTTCTTGGTGGGGAAAGCCATAGTTTGACCATCGTGTCATTCCCAGAGCGTTTAGATTGTGCCATTGGTATGTTTACACAGGTCACCCATCTGTTCCACTGTATGGAAGCGGGTGATCCCCATTGATGTGCTGGCAAATTAGTGCTTTTATGGGGGATCTGCCCAGCGGTCCTTTGTATGGGGGTGTTTTACTGTAGTCCCCATCTCTATTTCCCCGGTTATGCCTTGCAACAGCTGTGGGGTTCCCCCCGGTTTGCAGCTATGGGTGCCATCTTGGCCATTTGTCCATCCATGGGGAAATGCCTACTGGACACTAGTATGGGCTGTAAACATTTCACAGCTGCATTCTCCATTTCCGTGGATGATCGGGATTATTATTTGGGGAAAGTTATGGGCCCCGCCCCCCCGGGCGGGGCAAAGAATCATCTGCCAATCCACACCGAAACCCCTTTTTCATACCCAGGGTCCCATGTCTGCAACCCTCGAAGTACCCCTTGCACACCCTTCATTTTGCGGAAATGGGATGTGAAAAGTATGGACCCGGGAGCCTGGGGAGTCCTATTCATATGTCCTGCATTTCATGGCGGTTGTCATCACCCCGAAACGCTTTTGGTGCATATATCTACCTGTGCCGTAGTCACGGCTGTCACCTCTTCTGGTTCACACTATGTTTCCCACACTTACTTAAGGAGAAATTTTGGGTCCTGCAATGGACACCATGTGCATATGTAAAGTGTAGAACATGTTGGACTGTGTCCATTCGGGCCCGTGGGTTTGACTGGGCCCTTGTTCCCATTTCCCCGGGTGTCTGTCTGCCTACCCATATTATGTAGTTACGGAACCCGTGTCCTTCCACAATTTACCCATATGGTGTTACTGTAGTACTGCAGGTTGGCAACTGCTTTAAATAATCCTCAGAGGTACCATTGTGAACTATCCGCCACTGTATTGTCATTATAACACAGCCGGTACATGTAGAACCTATTTATTCATGACAGTTTTGTTATTTATTGGGAACCCCTATTTTAACCATAGTATGACCTTCCTAGTTGGCGTTGTTGGTGTGCCATTAATATGTGTTCCACAGGTCGCCCCCTTTCCCCCGGGGGAAGCGGGGGATCCCCCCATACTTTAGCACCTTGGCTGCTGTGTGCCGGGGGTTGCCCGGGAGGATGGATGTCTCGGGGTGTCTACTGTTGTTTCCATCTGTATTTCCTGTGTTATGCCTTTCGGCTGTGTGATTCCCAGGTTTTCTATTATGGGTGCCATCTTGTCCGTGCGTTTTTCCATCCTTGGGAAAAAGCCTACTGGACACTGGTGTAGGGCTGTCCCATTTCACAGCTGCATGTAGCATTCTCCGTGGATGATTGCATATTTGGGTGGTAAGGCATGTTCTGGCCCCTCCCCCCCAGGGGGGACAATGGATCATCTGCCAAATTCCCCCCCTTTTGCATACCCAGATCCCATGGGTGCAACCCCCATCCCGCAAATCCTTCCCTGTGTTGGGGAAAGGGATGTGGGCACATCTGTTTGGGCTCAAAAATCTGGGGATTTTTGTTCATATGTCCCATTTCATGGACAGTTGTCATCAACCTTGAACACGCTGGGGGTATATTAGCTGTGCCGTAGTCACGGCTGTGTTCATCTTGGGCTTCCCACCCAGTTGGCGTTTTAAAAGGGGAAATTTTTTGGGGCCTACAATGGACACAAATTTCATATGTAAATGTAGAAATGTTGGACTGTGTCCATCTGGCCAGTGGTTTGACCCGCTGTATGTTCCCCGGATGTCTGTTTGACTAAAATATTATGTTTGCTACAAAACCCCTGTTCTAACATTAACCCAAATGGTTTTATGTAATGCTGCAGGTTGGCAATGCTTTAAATAATCCTCAGAAAGGGCCCCGTGGGCATATCCCACTGTATTGTCAATATAAAAAAGCGGGAAAATCACCTATTTATTCATTTAAACTGTTCATTATTGCGGGAAAATGGGGTTGAAACATCGTATGACCTTCCCAGTTGAGGTTGTTAGTATCCCATTGGTATGTGGTCCGCAGATCGCCCGTTTGTCCCGCAGTGTGGAAGCGAGGGATCCTCATGTTGTTGCGGGCAGATCGGGGGCTGTTCGCCGGATTACGGGGGGGGTTTTTAGGGGGTGTCTACTGTAGTCCCTAATGTATTTCCTGTGTTATGCCTTACCCCAGCTGTGTAATTCCACCAGGTGTAGTTATAGGTGCCATCTTGGGGTAAATTGTCCATCCATGGGAATTGCCTAGGACACTGATGTAGGGCTGAACACATTTTTCACCTTCTTTTTGCATTACCCAGTGGATGCTTTGCATCCTTTGGGGACTAAGGCACCCTTATACCCACAGCCCTCCCCCGGGCGGGGCAACGGATTATCTGCCAAACAACAGAGCCCCATTTTGCATACCCAGGATCCCATGGCTGCAAACCCCCCACGCATTACACATCCTTCATGTGCGGGGCTGGGATGTGGGCGCTTCTATGGACACGCACAATCTGGGGATTTCTGTTTATATGTCCTGCATTTCATGGACAGGTATCATCAACCTTAAACACGCTGGTGGTGCAAAGTCTAGCTGTGCCGTAGTCACGGCTGGAAATCTGTCTGGCCGATCTCCCATAAAGGGGTAAAGAACTATTTTTGGGGTCCTACAATGGACACCGATGTGCATATGTAAAGTGTAGAACCGGGTTTGGGCTGTCACCATCTGGCCAGTGGTTTTGACTGCCCCTGTATGTTCCCCTCGTGGGTGTCTGTTTACTACCCATATTATGTATTACGGCCTATCTATATCCCGGGCCCGTAAGCGGGAAAAACAGCAAACCTTGCCCCCGCCCATCTTCATAAATGACATTATTGAACATATATCAAAAAACAGACAATGACAAAACCATAGACTCCACAGTCAAACGATACTGAGCTCTTTCACCTACTAACATGGGGCATCGCCGGACGGAATGCATTACATAGTTGTCCCTTATACACTTCCTTCAGAGTCCGTTTAAAGTCAAATAATCAATAAACCTGCTCATAGTTAAGTGGACAGTGCTACAAGTCTTGATTATAACGTGACATATACAAATCAGTGTTGCATACATTACTTCATGGAAACAATAATACGACAACAATGTGTTAATATAAATACAATATTGGTCAATACAATCAGTATCTTGAAACATAGTTGATAATTGCTGTGAGTAAACCTTAGAATGTAGTGTGTTGATCAGGATATTTTTTTATCAATGTGTATAATTGTAGCATTAAATTCCCAAAACATGGAATCAATAAGTACTATTTAAGCATATATTTTACAATTATGAATGTAAATGGGGGAGGACACATCCAACCTTCCCTCTTGTGGAACACACACGCCCCCACTCGCATTTCCCAATTTTGGGTTACCCCCGGGGGAATGCATATCCGATTCTGTTTATATATGTTTACTGGGTCTGTGTGGTTGGGTTTTTTGTTAGTTGTGACTATTCCGGGAACATATGTCTGATCCGGGTTTACCGGTGCAGAATGCCACAACTTTATACATGTAACAGTCTTTGCAGCATGGACGATTACCCTTAGCTCACATCTATATGTTCCTAATCGTAATTCAAACGTGACTGCATTCCGCTTGCCAGTTATTTACCACTACACGTAAGCTGTCCGGGGTCATTAATATGCATACCCTTGGTACTTAGGGACATTTACATATCCCCCGCCCCCGCCGCCCCAGGCATCCATTCTCCTGCTGGGGAAAAGGGGCGGTACTGCATGTTAAACATTCCTTATTCCCCTCGCCATGGCCCAGGATGCATATGTCGTGACCGCGGGGGTGTTCAGATGACAGGTGCTTATATCCCCCGGGAAAGGGCCCATTGTCAGGGTGTTGCTGTGGGGCTTTGGGTTTGGTCTTGTCCCCCTGTCGGAACTGCCCTGACCATGGAAAAGTTAGATGAGTCACATGGGCCCCTTTTCCGTGTCTATGGTACCATGTCACCCCCCCAAATTTTTCATAACCGTGGCCCATTGGCCCTGTACCGTTTTAGATCTTGTTATACTAATTGCCCCGGTCTGGTCGAACGGACCTATTTCCATTACTAACCCTCGGTATGTATGACCTTTTCAATATTACATGGGTTTACCATTTGGCGGCTTTCACTGAGCCACAGACATGTCCGTTGGTTTGGGCCCGGGTTTCCGGCCCACATTTAACATGGCGGAACAGGTTGAACAGCTCAGCCACGGGGGCATCGGGTTGTCCGTCGCTGTTTAGTATTGATTCGCTATGTGGAGTTTGTTTCACGCGAGACAATGTCGACATTTTAACGGACATCTCGCGCAAAAACGTCCGCACGCCCTGGGGGGCGTTGCGCTTTTGGGGACAGGCATTATGCTGTGCCATTATGTCTGGGAATATATGGTAGCTTCCCATAGATGATATCCCATACTAGCAATGACCCCCATCTGGGTGTGGGTACTGCTGTATTACCCCCGGGAAGAGTTTAGGGGTTAAATGGTGCCCTAGGCAGAAGTTGCCCCACATCACCCGCTATCCCCTTCCCGGTCTACCTACACCTAATGAAGTCTGGAAAGGTGCCCCCGGGGAAACAAAAGCCCAGACGGCTGCCTACTTGGCCTATGCCTAAGGCCGGGTTTTGGTCCTGGGGATCGGTTTGAACGCCCGCTGCCGTGGGTATGTCCAGCATTACCCACATCCAGCCTTTTGCCATGATGTTCTATGTGTACAGTGGTGCCAGTTTCCATACATATGCCTTTGTCAAAAGGGGATTTCACACTACTGAACACTACTGTGGTCTCCTTTCAGGCCCCTCAGGCAGTGGTGCACATCACCCAAACCACTGAATTACCCTATGCCTTCCACCAGCACCTACAGGACTGCATGGATCAGGCAATCCCATACAAAACTGAGACTCTTTTTACACACAAGCATGCAGTCTGGTGGACCCCAGCCATGAACTAGCTCTGGGGACAGGGGTAGATACTACAAGTTGCAGAATACTTGTAAAGGGAACACAGCCTTGCTCATTATATGTGCAGAACTACAAGCTGACATGAAATCACCCAGGGGAAATTGCACAGAGAAAATAACAAGGACTCAACAGACATTCAAAATTTCCCTTTTTTAGCTATGTTGGACACCTGGGGGGACACTCCCAGATATGCTCAAACCGGGTTCACAGTGATGTGAAGATGACTGAACCAAAAACATTGCCAGCATACTGGCTGACATGTTCAGTGCTAACATTCCCCCCCCTTTGGGGAGTTATCTATACCTGAGACTTGTAGATCCTGGAACATCTGTCCCGGTGGGAAATGGGCTCCCAAAAAAGTCAACACAGCATCCATGGGACCAAAGGTGTCCCAGCTGTGTACTCTATGTACACTATGAGGAATTAAACCCACACTTGGGGCAGCTGTTTAATCTTAGCCTCACCTCAGGATATGTACCAGTAGTAGCACAAGGTGACTGTAGTCACACTTCACATAGATGGTGCCTACTGACCCTGGTTATTACCATCCCATTAGCTTGCAAGCCTTATCTGCAAAGCCATGGAGAGGGGTCATAATGGAACTCATAGATAAAGACATAGGGGACTGCATACTTTGGATACAACCCAGTTTAGCTTGGTCAAAGTCAGATTGCCTTTTAAAGTGTTTGACTTTGTAGGATCAGTCACCAAGGCCATTGATGAGGGTAAAGCAGTCCATACAGCCTACCTCAACCTGGCAAAGGCCTTGACACAATACCCCCCGGGGATCAGTGATAAACCCGCCCTCTTGAAAGATATCCATACATCGCCATATGGGTTGCAAACTGGCTAAGTCACAGAACACACATGGTCATAGTTGCTGGGGGCCCTGTCATACTCACAGCCAGTCAAGGGGTGTCCCATGGGGCTCAGTCCTGGGTCCACTATTTTTCAGCATCTGTTTTCCCAAAATACAAGCCACAGGGGGGTTTTGGGGGACAATGTTTAAAGACTGCAAACTGGGCCAAATCAGCACACATCTGACACAGATATCCTTGGGGGCCTCACAGATGTGGATAATGGTGCCAGAGACATGGTACAGCTAAATGCCCGGAAATGCATAGTCCCCTTGGGAAAAACAAGGTTACCCCTAGCTACCATATAGGTGGCAATCCACTGAGCACAGAGGGAGTTACCAGGGGTCTGGGGACCCGGGGTTTTTGTTTAAACCCCTTGTTAGAAAACACACGGGTAACGTAGTTATAGACCTTCCACATTGCCCACATCATCATGAAGGGATTCACATCTAGATCAGGGAGGTCATTGTCCCCTTGTACTCATCACTCATTAGACCTATGATTGGGTACAATGCCCCTTCAGAATGTATTGACCCACACCTGCAGCAGCTGGAAAGGCACCAACAGTTTCGACCAGATGCAGGGTCTCAGGAATATGTGTTATACTGACCAACTGAAAAAATTAGATGTATACAGTTGCATACCACTTGCCCAGAGGTGACCTGTGCCTGGCATACAAGGCCATGTCAAAACCCAAACTGATGAGTATGCTTCACCTAAAAAGGTTAGATCCCTCAGAACCACAAGGGCAGGTGGCGCACCCACACTGTCATTAATAGAACGTTTTTGGGACAGATTCATCACCCAGACACTCACTATGCTGTGGAACAACATCCCAGTACATGTGAGGGCAGGCACCTCCGGCCTTCTGTTAGTATTTTGACATGGATGTCTGAATTGATTTATTTAAGTAAACTTCTAAATGAATATTTACATTACCACATTGTGAATCTTTTCATTTCGTTGGTCTTTTTTACATGAGTCATAATCATGGTTTATCTGTGAATTTTGGTTCATTTATATTACTAGGTGTCTGCAGTTCTTTTTAAAATATTGGCACAGTCCGTGAACATATATATGTAGCTTACACAGTCAGACATTTGGAAAACATTATGTTGGTTCATCTTCCCTATATATACAAAATTTCATTTTTATGAAGAATGTACCTTTTAAGCAATGTCTGATGTCCTCACTGTGTGGAATCTGTAAAAATAAAGTTTGTTTGCTTGTTTGCCTTTAAGGCATGTAATTAATACCTAGCACATCTAATTTACTGACCAAGGGTTTTTCATGTAGTAGGTTGGGCTGCATTGTATGTATTCTGAATAAGTCTGTTTGGGGAAAAAAAGAGCTTCAATAAACTATGGTGACTGCATTTAATTCCTGGTGTGCTCTGAGTGGTCACTGACGGTGTCTACAGTACCTCCTTTGCTTTGGACTTCATCGGGTGGTTGTCTGTGTTTGTTGTTTTGGGGGAAAGTCAATGTAGTCCCTATGTGTATTCCCTTTTGTAATGCCTTACTACGGCAGTGTACTGCCACCGGGTGTGCAGTTATGGGTGCCATCTTAGTCAGGGTTGTCCATCCATGGAAAATTTCCTACTGGACACTGGTATAGGGCTGTACACATTTCACACCTGCATTTTTCATTTTCCGGTAGATGGTTTGCATTATTAGCGGAGAGTAAGGCAGGTGCTTTCCATCCCCCCCAGGGGGGGACAAAGGATTGCCTCTAAAAAAACACCGGGGCCCGATCCTACATACCCAGACTCCCTTGTCTGCCACAGTCCAGAGTACCCATTACATATCCTTCCTGTGTGCGGGTCTGTGATGTGGACCCGTTCTATGGACCCGGGACCCTGGGTATTTCTGTGCATTGTGCTGCATTTCATGGACAGCTATCATCAACATTGAACACGCTTGGGGGCATATGTGTACCTGTGGGTGGTGACGACAATGAGGTCACGTGAGTAATGCAGGAAGCTAGCAGGCATTCCATGAATGGAATTTTGGGTCCTACAATGGACACCCGATGTGCATATGTCAAGTTAGATGTTTCTGGACTGTGTCCACCTGCCCAGTGCTTTTTACTGCTGGTGTATGTTCCCCAAACGCGGGTGTCTGTTTCACTACCCACCACATGATGCAACATAACCAGGTGATTTAGTACTGTGAACAAATGACATACATCCAAAGATGCTGGTTAGCAACTGCTTCATATAAACCTCAGACATCCCAATGGGACATATCCGTCAGTATTTCCAATATAACACCACCGAACATGTTGTCTTCAAATGGGAATGCCATAGTTTACATATCCTACTTGACGTTGTGTGTGTGCCATTAGTATGTGTTCCACAGGTCGCACATCTGTTCCGCTTTTGGGGAGCGGGTGCTCCTCAGTCTGTTGCCGGCAGCTTGAGTGCTGTGTACGCCGGTGTTGGCACGGCGGTCCTGGTTTGTATGTGGAATGTCAACTGTAGTCCCTATGTGTATTTCCTGTGTTATGCCTTACCGGGTGTGTAATTTCCCCGGGTTTGCAGTTGTGGGTGCCATCTTGGCCATACGGTTTTCCATCCATGACAATTGCCTACTGGACACTAGTATAGGGCTGTATACATTTCACACCTGCATTTAGCATTCTCCGGGATGGTTTGCATTATTAGCGGGGAGTAAGGCAGGTGCTACGCACATCCCTCCCAGGGGGGGACAAAGGATTGCCTGGGAAAAAACACCGAGCCAGAGTCTACATACCCAGAATCCCTTGACTGCAACAATCGACAGTACCCATTACACATCCTTCATGTGGGGACTGTGATGTGGACGCAGTTCTATGGACCCCGGGACCCTGGGTATTTCTGTGCATCTGTGCTGCATTACATGGACAGCTATCAGCAACATTAAACACGCTTGGGGGCATATGTGTACCTGTGACGACAATGAGTTCAGGGGCGCATTGAAATAAGACATTACTTTTTTTCCACAATTTTTGGGGCCTACAATGGACACCACTGTGCATATGTAAAGTGTAGAGCTTGTCGGTCTGTGTCCTTGTGAGCAGTGGGTTTCACTGATGCTGTGTGTTCAGCAATCGCGGATGTCTGCTTGACTACCCATACTGTGTAGTGCTACAGGAACCATGTCTTCCGACACCAGAACCCAATGGTGTACATCCAATGTTGCAGGTTAACAACCACTTTCATACCCAGGGTCCATTGGGAGGTATTGCCTCTTTATTATCGGAACAACACCTCCAGACTGTGTACATCACGGGAACTTTAGGCCAGTCTTACCGGGCCCTTTGCAATTGTTTGGCCCCTGTCAATACATGTATGATAAGACAATTTTCATGCAGAAGTTAATCTATGTTATTTGGACATTGGCTTCTGCTATTGGCATCCGTTTCTGAAATGTTGCCAGTTACCATACACATTGCTTGCTCAGAGGCAGACTACACAATTCTGCACACTACTGTGGTCTCCTTTAAGGACCCTGAGCCAGTGGTCGACAGTACTGCAGCCACTGCATCAATCACATTTGCCATCTACCAGTACCTACAGGACTGCATGAACCAGGCATTCACTTACCCAACTGTGGTTCATTGTACCAATGCCAAGCATCCAGTGTGGTGTACCCCAGCCATACACAGGATGTACAACACGAGGAGGTGGCTACTACAAGGTGGAGCAGACACCTTTGAGGTATGAACCCCTTTGGGCATCATATGTGTAGAGTTACACACTGTCGGGCCCTGGTCCAGGGCACATTCCACAGATATACCTACATGGACCTGGCTGACACTCATACCCCCCCTAGTTGCTATGCTCAACACCTGGGAGGGCACTGCCACATATGCGCTGTCTGGGTTCACAAAGAGGTGGAGTTTACTCAACATACGAACATTGCCAACAAACAGGCTGACAAGTCCAGTATGGACATCTCCACACCCTCCCCACACATGAGGAGATGTCTGTACCAGGGGTTTTTGGTCACCAAATGTTCTGTGACACACAGGTGGGACATGCTCTCCAGGGTAGTGGACATAGCATCCATGAGACCAGCTGGTGACCCCACTGTGTACTCCACTATCTCATTGAGGTATTAGACCCACAGTTAGGACAGCTATTTCTTTTTTGTAAGGTACCCAGGTTGTGTCGCATGGCAACTGTAGTCCCCCCAGGGCCAATGCCTCCACTGAGCCTGGTTATTCCTGTCCCATTACCATGAGGAGACCTATCTGCAAAGACATGGGGAGGGATCATACTGCGGCTCGTATATGACTGCATAGGGGACATACATACTTTGCATCCAACACGGTTTGTCTTGTTCAGGGCGTTTTATGCCTTTAAAGCATGGGTTTCAAATTTTTGGGACAGTCACAGGGCCCTTGATGGGGGTGTTGCAGTCCATACAGCCTACCTCGACCTGGCAAAGGCCTTCATCACATTACCCCCCTCAAATATCGTTGATAAACCCATTGGCTGTGATGTGGACACGTACATCACAGAATGTGTTGGAAACTGTCTATGCGACACAACCCACACAGTCATAGTTGCTGGGCATGTCAGACCCTGCCTGTCGCAAGTGGTGTCCCATGGGGCCCTTCCATGGGTCCACTCCTGTCATACATCTACATTTCCACGGTACAGGCACACACAGGGGTTTTGTGGGCAACATTGTTTGTAGATGACTGCAAAACAGGTGCCATAGTGGGACGGACATCTGACACAGATATCCTTCGAAGGGGCCTCCCAGATATGCATATCTGCTGTCAGGGACATGTCCCACAGCTAAATGCTACATGATGCAACATCATACCTGTGGAGAAACTAGGTCACCCCTGTCCAGCATATAGGTGGCTGTCCACTCAGCACAGGGTGATTACCAGGATCAGGGGGAAAAGTTTTGGGCCCCTTCATTCAACACACACCTTTCTATCTGGTTGTGTGGGACTTCTACATTGCCCACCTGTTTGTGCAGGGATTCACATCTACATCAGGCTAGGTCAGTCTCCTTGTACCCATTACGGGTTACACCTATGATTTACTACATTGCCCCATTCAGACTGTATCTGACCATACACCTACAGCAGCTGGGAAGCCCTCATAGGTTAATTGTTGTACAGATGCAGGATGACATCATTTTGTGTAATGCTGCCCCACTTTTGGGACCCCTGCCACATTACGTCACATACCTGCTGTTTAGTGTTGACCTGTGCCTGACATACAAGGCCATGTCAACCCATATGTCATGTGTATGCTTCACCTACTGTATCTGCATCCCTCAGAACCACTAGGGCAGGTGACATTTACCTTGTCACGGTCATTAATGGGATGTGTTGGGTGACACATATATCACCCAGACACTCACAATGCTGTGGATCTACAACACAGCACATGTGAGACAGAGATCCTACCTAGCCTTGTTCTGTGTTGTCCATTGGATGGAGAATTGCAGGTATAGGCCAGGGATTACATAAATTTTCCCTGCTTGACGGAGGGCTATCATGGGTATTTTATCTGAAGCACAGAAGGTTGGCAAAGTCATCCTAACTATGGTGTAGTTTATGGCTGAACCTGGGACGATGGCCTACCCTGTACCTATGGACGTATGAACCTATATTCATAGTTTGTCACATTTACAATTGTCTATCCCCTATACTCTTTCTCCAGTGTATATTTCTGTGGCACATGATTGTCCTCTGTATTACATGCAGGTATGCTGTGTACAGTGCACATACGTCACAGTTGATGACAGTGTATCTGTGTCCCTAACACTGTGATACCGAGGACTACCACACATCCTTCACAACATTACATGCATATGTCCATTCTATTCTTCTTTGGCCTATTGGGGGGTGTTAAGGCAAACATTACACAAGTCCCTGTTTGTGCATGCTTCATGTTGGTGTTTGACCAGGCTCCGGGAGTCGTGTGTTGGACAGTAGTTGTTCCTTTGTGTTGGCCTGTGTTTTTTTTGCCGGTACAACTGTGGGAGGTGTGGTTGGGACATGTTCCTCTTTGCAGGGACACCCATCCTGGGGGTTTTTGTCATGCATCTGCACTTGGCACGGGCCCTATGTCCTGTACTATTCCCACAGTCGTATGCCTTCATGCACTACTACTGCGGGTTTCTGGCTGTTTGTATGTGGTACACATGGACATTGTGATGGTTGGCTTGACCTATTCCCATGCTAGACCGTAAAATCTGTCAATTAAGTTGTTTAAATCAAACTGTAACACTCATTCGTATTTTCAAACTGACTGTCAATAGCACAGCAAGCTGAGATTAATAACGTTTTTCTACTGTGCAGCAGGAGGCAAAGAACTATGCAGTAAATGTTTAGACATTTGTTTTACTCTATACATGTTACAGCTGTATGAACATTGGGTATACTATCATCTTTTGCACACATTAATGATGTGGTCAGTCACAAGGCATTTCCATCGCTAGAGTCCACAACGTTGTATTCCTACAACGGGGTCAGGTAATGCTTATTAAATGTTTTCCCATGAGAATAACACAGCCTTGCAAGGCACCTTGTCAATTACAGTGTCCTTCTGTGATTGTAGCTGTTTCAAGGACCGTAGACTGTTCAATACTGTAGTCGGTTAATTTCTTAATACGTTGTTTTGTCTCTCTGGTAAGGAGTTGTACTGTTATCTTCGATAGAGCTCACAAGGCCATCCTCCTCAGCGGAAGGGGTGATGTTATGCATGTACATACATTTATTGTTCTGTAACCCAGCAGATAATTAATGCTGACAGACATAAGCCTGCTGTACTGGTTACTGCCAGGATCAGAATTCCATCACACTACAGCTTAGCTTCACCAATTACATGCAGGCTTAGTTCTACTGCCATATTGTACGGTACAATTCAATGCATTATCTAGTATTTCGAGTCTAAACTGGCACTTCATATGTGTTTCTTTATATATTTTTCGAACAACATCCATCCGGCCATATGCATGTTGTTCCGCCCTTTTCCTTGACCGGGGTATTTGGCCGTCCGCAACGCTACTTCCACATGTGATGTCCCACCTTCCCTTCTTTGCCTGTAGCACCCTGTTAGGAAGTCCTGTTTGGTGGGCACGTGTTCCGCTATATGTGATCGACTTCACTGCATAGCTAATCATCGATGCGGTGGTTCAACAACCCGACTTGTCCACATGTGTACAGTTATGTGCACAGGGCGTATGCAAACCTATATGGTTTCCCGGGAAATACCACATGCAGGATGTACACATTCTGCAGACACATTCACATGCAGCCTTTAAGATATATGTAACTGTGGTGGGATGGTGAGATGTGGGGTTTTTTGCCCGTGGCATTGCCTAACACAAACATCTTACCACATTTCAGGTATGCGCATTGTGAGTGGGTGTATAGCTGCATACGGATGCTAGCGGGTTATGGGACACATGTGTACATGGGTGGGACTGACATGTACAATGAGGTTATTGTGTATTACATCTGAATGCATGGGTTCTGCTTCTGGATATTACACTTCAACATACGCCATCCAGTGTATGCAAGAGCGTTGTTTGGGGGTGGGATATGTTGCTTACATGTTTGCCTGTGTTTAAGGTATCTTGATTCCTTACTGTTGTTATGTCAACACAGCTACCCGTATTACTACTGCTTGTGAATTATGGTTGGCACCTTTTCCAATGCCCATAGTGGGGCATGTTATGTGGAAACTTCGAATTTGCAGGACTACACCTACCCCCAAGTGCAGTTGACAGAACTTCACTTGTTTGCCATACTTTAAACTTATTCTGTAAGCATTTAGGTTCCTTATTCATTTTCTTCTGCCATGTCTGTTTCATATACCAATGTATTATGTTTTATACTACTATTACATGTATATTTGGGGGAAAATTTTTGGCAGGGGATCTGAGGTCATTTTCCATTTTTCCGATTGTTGCAGGGACACAACTGTCCAATCAGGGACTGTCCATGGCACATTGGGACAGCTGGTAACCCTGGTGACCATGCCCATGTCGCTACTGGGGTTGCCACCTTTTCCAGTTTCCCAAACTGGGATATTTCGGGGCTCACATCTGACTTTACAGGGGAAAATACACACGGTCACTATATAGCATAGGACTTCACTTGTTTGCCTAAATAAAAGCTTATTGTTGTGGCAGTTTGCTTGCTTATTCTGTTTTTGTGACATTTAGGTATTTCAGTTACAGAAATAACCAATTCATGCTACCATTACATTACATGGGGTATCATTATGTCCTACAATCTTAGCACATTTGCCATTTTAATACGTTTTTCGGGACACAACTGCCCATAGAGAGACTGCCCCACCCACAGTGGAATAGGTGGTGACCTTAGTCGCTGCTCCTATGTCGGGGGCTGACATGCTGCTGTACACCTTCTCTGAGTGTAACCACTGACGGTGCATGGCGGGACAAACGCGCGGGCTTATGCGGATCCTTTGCTCCTTGGGTGGGTGCACTTAAGCCTGCGTGGCTTGTGGTTGCTTCTCCGCTTATTTGGGACGGTACTATGTTTCTCCTTGGGGTTTTATTCTGCACGGGGCCTGGCTGCTGCCATTACTATTATGGGCGGACCTGGCTGTCAGCACATTAGGTTGCTCACCTCATGCCGACTTAGACACGCCTCCAGACGAATTTCCCGTCGATATACAAATCAGTGTTGCATACATTACTTCATGGAAACAATAATACGACAACAATGTGTTAATATAAATACAATATTGGTCAATACAATCAGTATCTTGAAACATAGTTGATAATTGCTGTGAGTAAACCTTAGAATGTAGTGTGTTGATCAGATATTTTATATCAATGTGTATAATTGTAGCATTACGATTCCAAAGCATGGAATCAGTAAGTACTATTTAAGCATATATTTTACAGTTATGAATGTAAATGAGTGGAGGACACATCCTTAACCTTCCCTGCTTCCAGTGGATCACACACGCACACTCGCATTTCCTAATTAGGTTACGCGCAGGCCATGCATATCCGTATTCTGTTTATATATGTTTACTGGCTCTGTGTGGTTACGCGTTTTGTGCTAGTTGTGACTATTCCGGTAACATATGTCTGATCCGTTGACGGACGGTGCAGAATGCACTTACAACTTTATACATGTAACAGTCTTTGCAGCATGGACGATTACGCATTAACGCTCACATCTATATGTTCCATAGTCGTAATTCAAACGTGACTGCATTCACGCTTGCCAGTTACTGTGACCACTACACGCTAGCTGTTCGTGTCATTAATATGCATACCCATGGTACTTAAGTACATTTACATATCCCCCGCACTCACGCGACGTCACAGGCATCCATTCTCCTGCTGGGAAAGGTGCGTACTGCATGTTAAACATTCCTTATTCCCTCGCCATGGCCCAGGATGCATATGTCGTGACCGCAGGGATGTTCAGATGACAGGTGCTTATATCCCCACGATACAGGCCTTCGATTGTCAGGGTGTTGCTGTGGTGCTTTGGGTTTGGTCTTGTCCGCCCAGTGTACGGAACTGCCCTGACCATGTACGAATGTTAGATGAGTCACACGGACACGCTTTTGTCCGTGTCTATGGTACCATGTCACCCCCCAATTATTCATAACCGCAGGCGCCGATTGGCCGGTGTACCCGCTAGATCTTGTTATACTAATTGCACACGGTCTGGTCGAACGGACCTATTTCCATTACTAACCCTCGGTATGTATGACCTGTGTCGCAATATTACATGGGTTTACCATTGCGTGACGGCTTTCACCGAGCCACAGACATGTCCGTTGCTTGGTTTGGGACGGTTCCGCTGTGCTACACACATTTAACATGGCGGAACAGGTTGAACAGCTCAGCCACGGGGACATCGGGTTCTCCGTCGCTGTTTAGTATTGAATCGCTATGTGGAGTTTGTTTCACAAAGCGAGACAATGTCGACATTGGTAACGGACATTCGCGCAGTACGTCCGCACTGCCGCTGGTGACGATGTCTGCGCTTGGGCGGACAGGCATTATGCTGTGCCATTATGTCTGGGAATATATGGTTTCTTGCCATAGATGATATGCCATACTAGCAATGACCCGCATCTGGGTGTGGGTACTGCTGTATTACCAACGGGAAGAGTGGCCTTAGGTTAAGTGGTGCCCTAGGCAGAAGTTGCCACCGCGACATCACCCGCTACCCCCCTTCTGGTCTACCTACACCAAACAAAGTCTGGAAAGGTGCCCCGAGTAGAGCAACGCCCTAGACGGCTGCCTACTTGGCCTATGCCTAAGGCCGGCTATGTGTGTGGTCCTCGGCATCGGACTCGGGAACGCGCCACGTTTGCCGTGGGTATGTCCAGCATTACCCACATCCAGCCGTGGTGTATTGCCATGATGTTCCATGTGTACAGTGGTGCCGGTTACCATACATATGCCTTTCTCAAAAGCCGATTTCACACTTCTGAACACTACTGTGGTCTCCTTTAAGGCCCCTGAGCCAGTGGTGAACATCACTCAAACCGCTGAATCACGTACATATGCCTTCCACCAGCACCTACAGGACTGCATGGATCAGGCAATCCCATACAAAACTGAGACTCTTTGTACCACACACAAGCATGCAGTCTGGTGGACCCCAGCCATGAACTAGCTCTACAGCGACAGGAGGTAGATACTACAAGTTAAAGCAGAATACTTGTAAGGTAACACACCCTTGCTCATTATATGTGAAGAACTATAAGCTTTCATGAAATCATCCAGGGGAAATTCAACAGAGAAATTAACAAGGACTCAACAGACATTCATAATTCCTTCTTTAGCTATGTTGGACACCTGGGAGGACACTCCCAGATATGCTCAAACCGGGTTCACAGTGATGTGAAGATGACTGAACCTACACACATTGCCAGCATACTGGCTGACATGTTCAGTGCTAACATTCCCCCCCCTCCCCCCCACATGGAGAGTTATCTATACATGAGACTTGTAGATCCTGGAACATCTGTAACGCACAGGTGGGAAATGCAGTCTCCAAAGCAGTCAACACAGCATCCATGGGACCAGATGGTGTCCCAGCTGTGTACTCCATGAACTCTATGGGGAATTAAACCCACACTTAGGACAGCTGTTTAATCTTAGCCTCACCTCAGGATATGTACCCGAGTAGTAGCACAAGGTGACTGTAGTCACACTTCACATAGATGGTGCCTCCACTGACCCTGGTTATTACCATCCCATTAGCTTGTCAAGCCTTATCTGCAAAGCCATGGAGAGGGATCATAATGGAACTCATAGATAAAGACATAGGGGACTCGCATACTTTGGATACATCCCAGTTTAGCTTGGTCAAAGTCAGATCATGCCTTTACACGGTTTGACTTTGTAGGATCAGTCACCAAGGCCATTGATGAGGGTAAAGCAGTCCATACAGCCTACCTCAACCTGGCAAAGGCCTTCGACACAATACCCCCCTCGGGTATCAGTGATAAACCCGCCATCTTGGACGATATCCATACAACGCCATATGGGTTGCAAACTGGCTAAGTCACAGAACACACATGGTCATAGTTGCTGGCGCCATGTCATACTCACAGCCAGTCACAAGCGGTGTCCCATGGGGCTCAGTCCTGGGTCCACTATTTTTTCAGCATCTACGCTTCCAAAGTACAAGCAAACACAGGGGGTTATGGAGACAATGTTTGCAGATGACTGCAAACTGGGTGCCATAGTCAGACACACATCTGACACAGATATCCTTCAGGAGTGCCTCACAGATGTGGATAACTGGTGCCAGAGACATGGCCTACAGCTAAATGTCAGGAAATGCATAGTCATACCCGTCGGGAAGAACAAGGTTACCCCTAGCTACCATATAGGTGGCAATCCACTGAGCACAGAGGGAGTTACCAGGGATCTGGGGACCCGGTTGTTGTTAACCGCTCGTTAGACACACACGTTGCTAACGTAGTTAGGTAGACCTTCCACATTGCCCACATCATCATGAAGGGATTCACATCTAGATCAGGGGAGGTCATTGTCTCCTTGTACTCATCACTCATTAGACCTATGATTGGGTACAATGCCCCATTCAGAATGTATGTGACCCGACACCTGCAGCAGCTGGAAAGGCACCAACAGTTCATCGACAAACAGATGCAGGGTCTCAGGAATATGTGTTATACTGACCAACTGAAAGAATTCCAGATGTATACAGTTGCATACCACTTGCCCAGAGGTGACCTGTGCCTGGCATACAAGGCCATGTCAAACCCAGATCTGATGAGTATGCTTCACCTAAAGAGGTTAGATCCCTCAGAACCACAAGGGCAGGTGACGTACACCTTGACACTGTCATTAATAGAACGTGTTGGTGGGACAGATTCATCACCCAGACACTCACTATGCTGTGACACAACATCCCAGTACATGTGAGGGCAGGCACCTCGCTGGCCTTCTGTTAGTATTTTGACATGGATGTCTGAATTGATTTATTTAAGTAACCTTCTAAATGAATATTTACATTACCACATTGTGAATCTTTACATTTCGTTGGTCTATTTTACATTAGTCATAATCATACGGTTTATCTGTGTATATTATGGTTCATTTATATTACTAGGTGTCTGCAGTTCTTTTAATATATTGGCACAGTCCGTAGAACATATATATGTAGCTTACACAGTCAGACATTTGGAAAACATTATGTTGGTTCATCTTCCATATATATACATATATTTCTATTTCTATGAAGAATGTACCTTTTGAAGCAATGTCTGATGTCCTCACTGTGTGGAATCTGTAACCCAAGTAAAGTTTGTTTGCTTGTTTGCCTTTAAGGCATGTAATTAATACCTAGCACATCTAATTTACTGACCAATTAAGGTTTTACATGTAGTAGGTTGGACTGCATTGTATGTATTCTGAATAAGTCTGCTTATGAAGCAGACGAAAAGAGCTTCAATAAACTATGGTGACTGCATTTAATTCCTGGTGTGCTCTGAGTGGTCACTGACGGTGTCTACAGTACCTCGTCTTTGCTTTGGACTTCATCGGCTGGTTGTCTGTGTTTGTTGTATGGGGAATGTCAAGTGTAGTCCCTATGTGTATTACTTGTGTAATGCCTTACTACGGCAGTGTAATTCCACCGGTTAGCAGTTATGGGTGCCATCTTAGTCATACGCTTGTCCATCCATGTGAATTGCCTACTGGACACTGGTATACGGCTGTACACATTTCACACCTGCATTTTGCAGTCTCCGTAGATGGTTTGCATTATTAGCGGAGAGTAAGGCAGGTGCTACGACACATCCTCCCACGGGCGGACAAAGGATTGCCTGCAACAACACCGAGGCCAGATTCTACATACCCAGACTCCCTTGACTGCAACAGTCGACAGTACCCATTACACATCCTTCATGTGTGGCGGACTGTGATGTGGACCCAGTTCAATGGACCCCCTACCCTCGGTTTTTCTGTGCATGTGTGCTGCATTTCATGGACAGCTATCATCAACATTGAACACGCTTGTGCATATGTGTACCTGTGACGTGGTGACGACAATGAGGTCACGTGAGTAATGCAGGAAGCTAGCAGGCATTCCATGAATGGAATTTTTGGGTCCTACAATGGACACCGATGTGCATATGTCAAGTTAGATGTTTCTGGACTGTGTCCACCTGCCCAGTGCTTTTCACTGCTGGTGTATGTTCCCCAATCGCGGATGTCTGTTTCACTACCCAGCCTACATGGTGCTACATAACCAGGTGATTTAGTACTGTGAACAAATGACATACATCCAAAGATGCTGGTTAGCAACTGCTTCATATAAACCTCAGACATCCCAATGGGACATATCCGTCACCGTATTTCCAATATAACACCACCGGAACATGTTGTCTTCATAGGTGGGAATGCCATAGTTTACATATCCTACTTGACGTTGTGTGTGTGCCATTAGTATGTGTTCCACAGGTCGCACATCTGTTCCGCTGTACGGTAGCGGGTGCTCCTCATTCTGTTGCTGGCAGATTGAGTGCTGTGTATGCCGGTGTTGGCACGACGGTCCGGCTTTGTATGTGGAATGTCAACTGTAGTCCCTATGTGTATTTCCTGTGTTATGCCTTACCGCGGCTGTGTAATTTACCCGGGTTTGCAGTTGTGGGTGCCATCTTGGCCATACGGTTGTCCATCCATGAGAATTGCCTACTGGACACTAGTATAGGGCTGTACACATTTCACACCTGCATTTTGCAATCTCCGTAGATGGTTTGCATTATTAGCGAGAGTAAGGCAGGTGCTACGCACACATCCCTCCCACGGGCGGACAAAGGATTGCCTGCGAAACAACACCGAGGCCAGAGTCTACATACCCAGAATCCCTTGACTGCAACAATCGACAGTACCTATTACACATCCTTCATGTGTGCGGGACTGTGATGTGGACGCAGTTCTATGGACCCGTACCCTGGGTATTTCTGTGCATCTGTGCTGCATTACATGGACAGCTATCAGCAACATTAAACACGCTATGTGCATATGTGTACCTGTGACGACAATGAGTTCAGGTACGCATTGAAATAAGACATTATTCTGTTCTTTCCACAATTTTTGGGTCCTACAATGGACACCACTGTGCATATGTAAAGTGTAGAGCTTGTCGGACTGTGTCCTTGTGAGCAGTGGGTTTCACTGATGCTGTGTGTTCAGCAATCGCGGATGTCTGCTTGTCTACCCATACTGTGTAGTGCTACAGGAACCATGTCTTCCGACACCAGAACCCAATGGTGTACATCCAATGTTGCAGGTTAGCAACCACTTTCATACCCAGGGAGGTATTGCCACTTTATTGTCGGAACAACACCTCCAGACTGTGTACATCACGGGAACTTTAGGCCAGTCTGACCAGCCATTTGCAATTGTAATTAGCACACACGTGTCAATACATGTATGATAAGACATATTATCATGCAGAAGTTAATCTATGTTATTTGGACATTGGCTTCTGCTATTGGCATCCGTTGCTGCAAGTGTTGCCAGTTACCATACACATTGCTTGCTCAGAGGCAGACTACACAATTCTGCACACTACTGTGGTCTCCTTTAAGGACCCTGAGCCAGTGGTCGACAGTACTGCAGCCACTGCATCAATCACATTTGCCATCTACCAGTACCTACAGGACTGCATGAACCAGGCATTCACTTACCCAACTGTGGTTCATTGTACCAATGCCAAGCATCCAGTGTGGTGTACCCCAGCCATACACAGGATGTACAACACGAGGAGGTGGCTACTACAAGGTGGAGCAGACACCTTGTGAGGTATGACACCCTTGGTCATCATATGTGTAGAGTTACACACTGTCGTGCCATGGTCCAGGGCACATTCCACAGATATACCTACATGGACCTGGCTGACAATCATACCATCTTCAGTTGCTATGCTCAACACCTGGGAGGTCACTCCCACATATGCTCTGACTGGGTTCACAAAGAGGTGGAGTTTACTCAACATACATACATTGCCAACAAACAGGCTGACAAGTCCAGTATGGACATCTCCACACCCTCCCCCACACATGAGGAGATGTCTGTACCAGCGGTTTGTGGTCACCAAATGTTCTGTGACACACAGGTGGGACATGCTCTCTCCAGGGTAGTGGACATAGCATCCATGAGACCAGCTGGTGACCCCACTGTGTACTCCACTATCTCATTGAGGTATTAGACCCACAGTTAGGACAGCTATTTCTTTGTAGCCTCACGTAAGGTACCCAGGTTGTGTCGCATGGCAACTGTAGTCCCACGTCACAGGGCCAATGCCTCCACTGAGCCTGGTTATTACTGTCCCATTACCATGAGGAGACCTATCTGCAAAGACATGGGGAGGGATCATACTGCGGCTCGTATATGACTGCATAGGGGACATACATACTTTGCATCCAACACGGTTTGTCTTGTTCAGGGGCGTTTCATGCCTTTAAAGCATGGGTGCAATTTTCGGGACAGTCACTGGGCCATTGATGGGGATGTTGCAGTCCATACAGCCTACCTCGACCTGGCAAAGGCCTTCATCACATTACCCCTCAAGTATCGCTGATAAACCCATTGGCTGGGATGTGAACACGTACATCACAGAATGTGTTGGAAACTGTCTATGCGACACAACCCACACGGTCATAGTTGCTGGCAGCGTGTCAGACCTACTGCCTGTCGCAAGTGGTGTCCCATGGGGCCCTTCCATGGGTCCACTCCTGTCATACATCTACATTTCCACGGTACAGGCACACACAGGGGTTTTGTGGGCAACATTGTTTGTAGATGACTGCAAAACAGGTGCCATAGTGGGACGGACATCTGACACAGATATCCTTCGAAGGGGCCTCCCAGATATGCATATCTGCTGTCAGGGACATGTCCCACAGCTAAATGCTACATGATGCAACATCATACCTGTGGAGAACTACTAGGTCACCCCTGTCCAGCATATAGGTGGCTGTCCACTCAGCACAGGGGTGATTACCAGGGATCAGGGGATAGAGTTTGCCAGTCACCATTCATTCAACACACACATTGCTATCGTGGTTGTGTGGGACTTCTACATTGCCCACCTGTTTGTGCAGGGATTCACATCTACATCAGGCTAGGTCAGTGTCTCCTTGTACCCATTACGTGTTACAGCTATGATTTACTACATTGCCCCATTCAGACTGTATCTGACCATACACCTACAGCAGCTGGGAAGCCCTCATAGGTTAATTGTTGTACAGATGCAGGATGACATCATTTTGTGTAATGCTGCCCCACTTGTAGGACCCCTGCCACATTACGTCACATACCTGCTGTTTAGTGTTGACCTGTGCCTGACATACAAGGCCATGTCAACCCATATGTCATGTGTATGCTTCACCTACTGTATCTGCATCCCTCAGAACCACTAGGGCAGGTGACATTTACCTTGTCACGGTCATTAATGGGATGTGTTGAGTGACACATATATCACCCAGACACTCATAATGCTGTGGATCTACATCACAGTACATGTGAGACAGAGATCCTTCCTAGCCTTGTGCGTGGGTGTGTTGTCCATTGGATGGAGAATTGCAGGTATAGGCCAGGGATTACATAATTATCCCTGCTTGACGGAGGTACGGCGCTATCATGGGTATTTTATCTGAAGCACAGAAGGTTGGCAAAGTCATCCTAACTATGGTGTAGTGTTATGGCTGAACCTGGGACGATGGCCTACCCTGTACCTATGGACGTATGAACCTATATTCATAGTTTGTCACATTTACAATTGTCTATCCCCTATACTCTTTCTCCAGTGTATATTTCTGTGGCACATGATTGTCCTCTGTATTACATGCAGGTATGCTGTGTACAGTGCACATATGTCACAGTTGATGACAGTGTATCTGTGTCCCTAACACTGTGATACCGAGGACTACCACACATCCTTCACAACATTACATGCATATGTCCATTCTATTCTTCTTTGGCCTATGGGGGGGTGTTAAGGCAAACATTACACAAGTCCCTGTTTGTGCATGCTTCATGTTGGTGTTTGACCAGGCTCTGCAGTCGTGTGTTGGACAGTAGTGTTTCTGTGTGTTTGCCATGTGTTTTATTGCCGGTACATCTGTGGGAGGTGTGGTTGGCACATGTTCCTCTTTGCAGGGACACCCATCCTGGGGTTTGTGTCATGCATCTGCACTTGGCACGTGCCATATGTCCTGTACTATTCCCACAGTCGTATGCCTTCATGCACTACTACTGCGTGTTACTGGCTGTTTGTATGTGGTACACATGGACATTGTGATGGTTGGCTTGACCTATTCCCATGCTAGACCGTACACATCTGTCAATTAAGTTGTTTAAATCAAACTGTAACACTCATTCGTATTTTCAAACTGACAAGTCAATAACACAGGAAGCTGAGATTAATAACGTTTTACTACTGTGCAGCTGGAGGCAAAGAACTATGCAGTAAATGTTTAGACATTTGTTTTACTCTATACATGTTACAGCTGTATGAACATTGGGTATACTATCATCTTTTGCACACATTAATGATGTGGTCAGTCACAAGGCATTTACATCGCTAGAGTCCACAACGTTGTATTCCTACAACGGTGCTCAGGTAATGCTTATTAAATGTTTTCCCATGAGAATAACACAGCCTTGCAAGGCACCTTGTCAATTACAGTGTCCTTCTGTGATTGTAGCTGTTTCAAGGACCGTAGACTGTTCAATACTGTAGTCGGTTAATTTCTTAATACGTTGCTTTGTCTCTCTGGTAAGGAGTTGTACTGTTATCTTCGATAGAGCTCACAAGGCCATCCTCCTCAGGGGAAGGGGTGATGTTATGCATGTACATACATTTATTGTTCTGTAACCCAGCAGATAATTAATGCTGACAGACATAAGCCTGCTGTACTGGTTACTGCCAGGATCAGAATTCCATCACACTACAGCTTAGCTTCACCAATTACATGCAGGCTTAGTTCTACTGCCATATTGTACGGTACAATTCAATGCATTATCTAGTATTTCGAGTCTAAACTGGCACTTCATATGTGTTTCTATATATATTTTTCGAACAACATCCATCCCGCCATATGCATGTTGTTCCGCCCTTTCCCTGGCCCATGTGTATTTGCCCGTCCGCAACGCTTACTTCCACATGTGATGTCCCACCTTCCCTTCTTTGCCTGTAGCACCCTGTTAGGAAGTCCTGTTTGGTGGGCACGTGTTCCGCTATATGTGATCGACTTCACTGCATAGCTAATCATCGATGCGGTGGTTCAACAACCCGACTTGTCCACATGTGTACAGTTATGTGCACAGTGTCGTATGCAAACCTATATGGTTTCGACGGGTACATACCACATGCAGGATGTACACATTCTGCAGACACATTCACATGCAGCCGTTTACATATCTGTACCTGAGGTGGGTTGGTGACATGTGGGGTACGTATTTGCCCGTGTGGCATTGCCTAACACAAACATCTTACCACATTTCAGGTATGCACATTGTGTGTGGGTGTATAGCTGCACACGGATGCTAGCGGTTAGGTGCACAGGTGTACATGGGTGGGACTGACATGTACAATGAGGCTATTGTGTATTACATCTGAATGCATGGGTTCTGCTTCTGGATATTACACTTCAACATACGCCATCCAGTGTATGCGACAGAGACGTTGCTGGGTGTGGGATATGTTGCTATGCACATGTTTGCCTGTGTTTAAGGTATCTTGATTCCTTACTGTTGTTATGTCAACACAGCTACCCGTATATGTACTCTCACTACTGCTTGTGACCATTATGGTTGGCACCTTTTCCAATGCCCATAGTGGGGCATGTTATGTGGAAACTTCGGAATTTGCAGGACTACACCTACCCACGGCAAGTGCAGTTGACAGAACTTCACTTGTTTGCCATACTATGCTTATTCTGTAAGCATTTAGGTTCCTTATTCATTTTCTTCTGCCATGTCTGTGTTTCATATACCAATGTATTATGTTTTATACTACTATTACATGTATATTGGCAATATTTTTGGCAGGGGATCTGAGGTCATTTTCCATTTTTCCGATTGTTGCAGGGACACAACTGTCCAATCAGGGACTGTCCATGGCACATTGGGACAGCTGGTAACCCTGGTGACCATGCCCATGTCGCTACTGGGGTTGCCACCTTTTCCAGTTTCCAAGCTGGGATATTTACGGACTCACATCTGACTTTACAGGCCGACACATACACACGGTCACTATATAGCATAGGACTTCACTTGTTTGCCTAAATAAAAGCTTATTGTTGTGGCAGTTTGCTTGCTTATTCTGTTTCTTGTGACATTTAGGTATTTCAGTTACAGAAATAACCAATTCATGCTACCATTACATTACATACGGGATATCATTATGTCCTACAATCTTAGCACATTTGCCATTTTTAATACGTTTTTTCGGGACACAACTGCCCATAGAGAGACTGCCCCACCCACAGTGGAATAGGTGGTGACCTTAGTCGCTGCTCCTATGTCGGTGCGGCGCTGACATGCTGCTGTACACCTTCTCTGAGTGTAACCACTGATGGTGCATTGCGGGACAAACGCGGTCTTCTGCGTATCCTTTGCTCCTTGGATGGGTACACTTAAGCCTTCGTGGCTTGTATTTGCTTCTCCATTTATTTGGGACGGGTACTATGCTGCATACTCTACGTGCGTTTCATTCTGCACGGGACCTGGCTGCTGCCATTACTATTATGGGCGGACCGTGGCTGTCAGCACATTAGGTTGCTCACCTCATGCCGACTTAGACACGCCTCCAGACGCATCCTACCTGGGCTCGCTCACATACACTACGCACGTGTCTGTGGTTGCGGTGCACTCTCATTAATATGCATATGGCGCTACTGCGCCGGCTATTCACTGCACCGCCGGCGCAGACCTTACGCTGGCCTTGCGCCGAGCTTCATGAATCCCGGGGTTTATGTATTCATTCACAAATCTGGCCTAAAGATAAAGATGACAGCTTGGTATGTCCTGCAAGATACCATGTTGATTCTTATGCTTTGAAAAACATGATTAAGACAAATTGGAATTTTTTTTAGGTAATCCAGAGTTAAGTAAAGTAATAGGTATTACTCCCATCTTTTCTGACAGAAAAGGTGGGAGTGTTAAAAAAATAGAAAAAGTTTAACTAACAATATATCAAGAGAATTTTGGTACATTTTCTTGTTATGGATGCTGTAAATATAGGTTTATTAATAATAGTAAAATATTACATTATATAGCATGATTTTTTTTTTGTCCAGATGGACATGTCACATATAACTCTTGACAGAGTTGTTTACCTGGATTCTTGTTGTTCTGTAATTCTTTATATGTAGGTAAGACTATAAAGAAATTAGCAGTAAGAATAAGAGAACATCTGAACACTATTAAGAATAACGTTTCTACAAATGCTTTGAGTAAGCATGCAATGGTAGGTAAAAGTTTTAAGAAATGTATTTTAGTGCTCTAGAATCATGAGGGAAGACATGGATTCCCTTTCAGAGTATAAGGAACTAGAATGGCAAATAAAATTAAATGCTAATTCTCTCCCAGGTGTGAACATTGATTGTCTTTTAAAATCAAATGAAATGAATTGATTTAATTTGTGATTAATTCAAGGGGTGGGTTATTCTAATGTTTACAATGAGTGATGTTTGTGTATCTGTATGTTCTGAAGAAGTCTGTAAAATAAAATAAAATATGGTAAGAGGAGAAGGCATGTATATCTGTTTTGTGTGTTTTTTGGTTTTATTTCATAGGTAGGTACTAGGCTATTGGCCCAAGGACCTAAGTAAGCCTAGCCAACAAGGTTCCCTGGCTTACGGCACCCAAGAAAGTTATTTTTCTTTGCCACTGTCGAGCAGAGACACAGAAGTGATCCCCGGGGTGTATTTCCTATTTGGTTTATTTCAGCATACAAGATTTGTATTCAGTTGTTTTTTCATTATATTAAGCTTAAAATCATGTTTGCCAGAAATGGTTTTCAGCGACTTTTTTATTTTTTTCTGTTTTGTTCACTGGGGAAAATCCTTCACCAAAAAAATCATAAATCATATGCAGGTATGGTTTAACAGTAATTATTTCCAGTTTATTCTAAGATTTAGAGTGATATACAGTAAGCAACATGCTTATTAACTGCATACTGCCTTATGCTGTAGAAATCCTGCAATGAGTGAATCCGCTCATTCCCATTTTTTTTCAGTATTTTTTCCTAAAATATCCTTTCCACAACACCGCAATGAATGTTTTTAATTTAAAAAGCAATGTATGGCTGACTCTCCGTAAAACATCATTGAAGTTTGATTCACTTATAAATAACCTTAAGTTGACACTAACAAAATCCTGGGAGTATTTTACAGATCAAAAAATTATCCAATTAATGAAACATGAATATGACTAGTTTCATTCATGCATCTAGGTAAAGTACTGTAGGTTCCCTTCCTCCTAATACCTCCTCCCCTACCCCAGCACTATTTAATGAGCTTAGCCATCTCATGTCACAGAATTGCCAGGTTCACCACAACTGCACCTGCCAAACACACAATACTGTATAAGACTAAAGACATTGCGCACTGATCTGCTGTGATATCACAGGCTACCATGATACCCAAAATATTTTGGCTAAATCCCTGTCTATATCTACAGAACCAAGTTAATTGAAGATTTCCAGTAAGAAATCTTAGGTCTTCTAAAACCTGATTGTTGCAGTACTTTACATCTTGGCATCATTTTAGGGAGTCCACATGCACATTTCAAGGACTTAAAACATGGACTTTTCCACTCACAGCTGCCCAGAGTGCAAATATTTACCTTTATTCAAAGAACTCTGCAGAAAGTACCTTTTTAACCAAAATCCTGCTCTTGTGGAATTACACAGACCATAATGACATCATATACTAACTTGGCCTGCTGAAGTAACCTTAGTACAACCATCCTGTATAGATCCCACAAGTTTGTGACAAACTGTCTCTAAATGCATCCTTTACCTAACAATGCCTGTCTTTCTTCATCTCATAAAAGAATCATTATTTTGCTTTAGACTGCATAATTAATTATATTTCTCCTTCCCAGCTGTAACTTTAATCCTACAACTACTCTTTTATATGGCTCTATATTAAATTGTTGACTGAAAAATCAGTCGACTTGCACAATGTCAAAAAGGAAACATTGAAACTCCATAATATCAATGAGCAAAAAAGTATGTATAAAACATTATTTGCAGGGGGCAAGGCCCCCTGCATCCCCCACATCCCTTGCTAATTATATATCCTAACTCCAAGATCATACTATAGTGTAGAAAGGGAACCTCTGGTTCAACATTTTGCTTGTCTTCTGATTTTTCAGTTGACAAATGAATGTAGACCCCTTTTATGTAATTAATTTCATAACTTTTCTTTTCTTCCATACTCCTTGCCAACAGAGATAATTACCTTAAGAAACAATTCGCCCCTGTCTACCACTCCCAAAATTACTCTTATCTAGCTATATCCGCTTTCACCCCTACTTACTCGATTTCTACTCACTGTGCCCTTCACAGACCGCCTCCAGTAGACTATAACCAATAGATGGGTTCATACTTTACTCCACTCCTATATTAAAAACTCCCACTTTCATCCTATTTCTTTTGAAACTTTGCATAGCACCCCATATTCTGCTGCATCTCATACATACATTTATTTACCTTTTTGATTCTTCCCATTCCTTTACTCTGCTCCTCAAAAGTCATCCATTTGTACCACCTCACAGCTCTTTGTAATTCTCAGTCCTTTTCTCTTTTTTCGTGTTTATTACTACCACCTTACTTTACATCCATCTACTTTTTGTAAGATGTAGATATTGTAAACGCTATATAAAGTCAATATTATATTGAAGTTGTGGTGAAAATAGTGTGTAGTCAATCTATGCACTTCATTCAATCTGTTGGGTCTGAAACCCAAATTAATGTTAGAAAGTTGTATTGTTGGCATAAATCTGTCTCTGAGACACAGAGGGATGAAGCCCTGAATATGACCCAAAAGACCTGGAATACAACAAATGGCTGGGGCTCTGGAAGAGCTAGGTAGTGTATATCAAATGCTTTCCGTAACTGCTCATTTTAATTTGGGGAAACATGACAGATGTTCTTGTGTTGACTAGGCCAATATAAATTAGCTTTTTAAGCAAACAAAAAAAATCACATATTTGATTTCTTTCAAATTCAGAAATAAAACTTTGACATTTTTCTTGAAAGTACACAAAAAGGAATTTACAGAAGAGCACAATTTCACTTTAGACATTTATTTGCAGCAAAGGTGAGGCACTGCACATATTTCATGATATTTAGGCAGTTGCCCTTTTTATTGCGAAATTTCTACAGTTTTAAATGCTAAAATGACATCAAAAGTCTTTTCTTCCACATTAATGACTTAAGAATAATGACAGTACTACTAAATTTCATAACATTGTGTGGTACATTATTGTAGATCTGTTAGGTTGCATTGGAACAGTATCAGTTAAGTAATATAAAAAAGAGATGAGCAACATTTATGATATAAAGTCATAAGCCAGGTTTAAGCACACAACTGATGGAAAAATAATACTTTAGCAGCGGAGTATTAACCTGGAAAGTTGTCAGTACAAAATTCAATAAATGTATATGTATTTTTTCAGGGAGTTTGTATATCTCTCCGTCTTTTATCATCAGGGTTTTGCTTCCATGCACCCTTAAAGTACATGTGTTAATTCCCAGGTTGCAGTGCTTCAGACTGAAGGAAATACTTTTTTTTTTTTTTTTTTTTTTTAACAAGAAACATCTTTATTAAATTATCACATATGACATAGGCAAGCATGCATTTATATAAATGAAAGCAAGCCGTATAGACATCATTTTCATTGCAAAGATTATACATCACAAACCATATGACATAATTTTAGTTGCAAACATTATACATCACTTATAATCTATCCAGTCATTGTCAATCAGACATTACATTGCTCATTCAGATTCTGCCTTCTTTTAAATCTCATTCCTCCTCTGCATGTATTTTTCCCACAATTCACTTTTTTCTATATAATTTGCTCGTACCATTTTCTAAATATCCAAATTCCAGTTGTTTTATATCTGTTGCTATATTCACTACTTCAAGTACAGTTGGTCTAGACTTTGATTTCCATTTTCTAGTAATTGCTTTTTTGGCAGCCACCATAATTAGACTCAGCAAGGAATTACTTCATCTAAGCAATTCTGATTCTGTATCATAGCTCAAAAAATCTTTTCTTTAGTTACACCAATTTGCTCAACCAGTACCTATAGCAGAGTAGTCTGCAGAGAATCTTTAAAGTGTGCCAACTCATTACACTCCCAGAAAATATGTTCCCAATTTCTTCTTTCTTCCCCATCATACCTCAAAAATTTGCTGTCAGCCTGAGGAAAAATTCTTTGGAGTCGACTTCATGTTTAAAAATACCTATCTAAAAACTTCCAAGCAAATATCCTAAATCTTTGTTGCATATTGGGAGACATACATATTTCCCTCCAATGTTTCTTTGTGAATTACTTATCCGATCTCTCTTTCCAATCTTTTATAGCCCCCTCTGTCTGATTCTTGGTTATCATGCAATATTTTATAAGCTCTTCTAATTATTGATTTTTTTTAACAGCAGTTTATTTTCTTGATTCTACTAAAAACTCTACTAGTGCTGGTCTTTTGATCAGGATCCCCCTATTTGTTTCTCTTTCCCAATACTCTGATATCTATCTGTGATACAGAGGACAATGTTTAGCCTGCAGTCCAAATAAATTCTTGGCCTCTTCTCATTCTTATTACCTTTCCCTCTCTAATTATTTGCTCCCAGTACTTTGGTTCTTTTGCCAGTTTTCTCCAATAAATTCCAGCCCCCCCTTACCTATTGTATGTATCCTAATTGCAGTCATCCCTATTGGCAGAATCTTCTTTCTCCATTCCCATGTTGGCTTAGTTCTAAGAATACTTTCTGCTACTTTATGAATATAATATTCTGTATGGTTATTGTTATTCTCCTTAAGGATCTCCATCCAAAAACCCCAGTCTCTCCTTGTTTCTTGAGCTTCCACCCTGTTTCATCATCATCCCTTTCCACTTTGAACTATAGGTTTCTGCTCGTGCTATATATAGGAGCCTTAGCTGTGTAGCTCTGCATTACCCCTTCAAATTGGGTAGTCCCAAACCATCTTGTTCTAGTGGAAGAATCAGCTAATCCCACATAACTCTTGCTGTCTTCCCCTCCCAGATAAAATTCTTCAGCTCATTATAAATTGCTATCCTCAGCTTCTCCTCTGGTTGATAAAAATATGCCTGACCTGTGTATAAAATAAAATGGACTAAAAACATTTTAACTGCTTGTATCTTGCTATACCTATTCAATATAACAGAGCTTCCAATTTCTCAGTTTTTGTATTATCTTTTTAGTCTCTTCCCTCATATTTTTAGATGCCACACCAGAATCCTTTTTAATCTATACTCCTGAGTACTTCATTTTATCATGACACATAGATATGGATATTACTGAACCAATTTATGTGTGGGTACATAATTTACGGCTATTGTTTTCATTTTAACTTAATTACTTTTGTATTCCGAAAAAAATTGATACTGCCTCAAAATGTTCCACAACACTGAAATGTCCTTTTCTGTTTTTTTTTTATCAGGTATAAAATAATATCTTCTGCAAATTGAGCCAGCTTTTCTTGACTACCATACCAATTACATCCTTGAATTTCTGAGTCCCTTATTTTCTTTGCCAATGGTTCTAAATATAATGCAAATAACAAAGGGGAAAGAGGACACCCCTACCTGATTCCCCTGCTCAAACAATTCAGAGAGAAGCCCACCCACTTTAATTAACACCTCCAGTTCCTCATATATCCTCGTAAACAACCTTATAATTTTATCAGGGAATGAAAATTCTACCATTGCCCTGTTCATAATCTCCCATCCAAATATTCCCTCTAGCACCAATGTGATCCAAGCTCAGAGTTACTTTGTTTAATTTAGGGAGGTGCAATTGGTGGGTTGAATGTATGACAAAGTCCATATTTGAGCTGAAGCAGAATAGTGGCAGCCCAGAAGGTAAGAAGTGCTTCACTAATGAGAAAGAAGCTCTTGTATAGTTATACATGTGGCTATAAACAACCTATTCTCAGAGTACATTACTCACATTATCATTATGACTTTGCTACTTACCTGCCTTCCAAGCTATTTTTAATTTAAATTGTAAACTTCTGTTATCACATTCCTATCTCCAACAAATTCCCATATGTTCATAGGTAAGTACTAGGCTAACTGCATTTGCATAATGCTAAACCTGTAAGTGCTTTACCCTCCTATTTCCAACCAATTTCTATGTCACTAAACATTTAACTACTTTGCATACATAACAGACTAACGTGAGATTAATTTTAAAAGTATGATGACTAGCTATGAAAATTCAACCTTATATCATCCTGTACTTTCAATGTTATAACTATATATTATCATTAATGTCTTTTATTAATTTGTAATTTTATATTGCCTGATCTTTTTTACCTTTAATTTTCTTTTTCTTATATGAAGCGTTTCTCCCCAGGAGACAGTTGAAAAGGAGTCACCGACCCAATTTGGCTCATCCTGGTTAAAAAATGGAAACAAATAAATAATTGATGTAGCTCGGGAAATGTCTGGGGATGTAGCAAAGATGTCTCATGAGCTGAAGTATAACATAGCATTCTTGCAACTTTGTCCATTGGCTGTATACCTAGGAAGAACATAATTTCAGAGTTTTTGCTGGCTGAGCAACTGGACATGGTTATGGTTATACTGTGCTGGCCAGTGACATACTCCTGAATTTTTTTTTTTATTCTGTAGCTAGAATTATTGCCTTAGATACAGCTAACCAGTTGTTTTATTGACCAACCTCTACTAAAGCTTACCTGTTTAATGCAACAGATGCTGTGACAATTTCCAGAACAAAATAACATGAGATTTTGCAAAAGTGGTGTTTGTGGAGAATGTGAAATTCAACCCAGACCAGAAACCAAGACAGCAGTAGTATGTCAATCATATTTTTCATTGTTTGTGAGGCTGAACTAAAATGAAAGGAAAAAATAGTTTAGGATAAGAAATCAGTCATGATGTGGGTGGAGTAGTTTTCCTTCTCAGCTACATTTGCATGCTAAGCTTAATACTCTTACTTTTGTTTAGACAAAGAACTGTAGGTCCAGACCACTCTATGTAGGTAACCTAAAATGTTGGTCATCTGTTACTAATAACACACATCTAAGAAACTGGACTGAAAATTTTCATTAGCCCCATGGCTATAATGATTGTCCTCCCAAATTACTCCTGTTTTATTATGGTAGTGTAAGCCCAAGATGTAACTGATAAGACTAATTCCCAATAGAAGTAAGACATTTCCAAGCTTGGCAGAAAGGTTCAGCCATAAAACAAATGGAATCATTCTTAATTGATGTTTTCTTTGTATATGGCCCTCTTCATGCTGGATTAAAGAAAAATTAAAAGTACATAATAGTGACAAAAAACGGACACTTTGTTGGTGATGTCCTTTCAATTAGAAAGAAACAAAGAAATAACTTATTTTTGCCTTTGTACTTTTCTCATGCATACAGTGTTACTCATTTTCTTGTTGTATAAGTGAAATACTAAACAGGTGGTTGAAATATAACACTTTAGTACCATTTAAAGTGTGAAATCAATTGGAAGTATATTATTTAATTGTTTTATTGTTTTATAGTTAATTGATTAATTATTTTGTGTTTGTTATAAAAAAGGGATGTTATATACTGTGGGTTACTTCTTGAAGGCTATTTGGCCAAGGCACTGAAATTTCATACAATAAATTCTTCGGAACTGCTGCTGGTTGTTTATTGTTATATTTACCCTTTGTTTGTGATTTTTGAGTTGCTTGTGAACTTCACCTTCCATGCAGTTACTTGCTCACAATGTAAAGACAGAAGAAATAAATTAAATTAATTATTTTACAGGCTCTTTCATGTACCTTATACACACACAGATAGACACATGTATAAGACACACTGTTTGTCAACTCGAGTTTCACTGAACTAGGAATTAGAAGTTATGTTTTGTCTGTTTCCTGCTTTGTCATAGCCTGTGTGTTTAAAACAGCAAGACTGCAGAAACATGGATGCAAGGAAAATTTTTCTTATTCAGTGTTGTACAGTTTCATAGTTACTGTACTAAAATATGTGGGGCTGTGAGATGCTATTCAGGGTGGCTTGTCATCATCCCCCACCCCCATCTTCAGAATTTTAGCAGTAATGTGGGTTTATACAGTTTATACATATATATATATCTATATATATATATATTTTTTTCGTTGTGTGTTCGATCAAAAATGTTGGTGATGATTATCCATAGGCCTATTGCTACTTAAAGGGTTTTTTCAAAGGTAAAGTGCAGGGTTAGGTTTAAGGTTAACACCAGTTTACTAACATGTGCTAATCCAATCTCTGCATCTTACTTTATAGAAAAATATTTCCACAACACACACTGACACACATACATACACACATAGACACACAGTGCTAAATCCTAATCTCTTACTTACCCCTTACTCTGATACTAACTTGCAAACACTCCCACTACCTAAAGCCAAAACTTTCAGTATATTTGAAAGATTTTGCATCAATATACCAAACGCACACTGATCTTACCAGCATGTATTAGATGTTCTGTTAAGTCGATATTTTCAAAGTTCAGAGAAGGGAGCACTCAGCAGCATTTCATTGCCATTCACTTTGTTGACAAGTAGCTGATTCAAGACTGAATGACACTTATATATATATATGTATATATCTGTATATATATATATATATATATATATATGTATGTGTGTGTGTGTGTGTGTGTGTATATATATATATATATATATATATATACACACACACACACACACACATATATATATGTGTATATATATATATATATATATATATATATAAACGCGCACACACACATACACACACAGATATACATACGCATACATAGATATATGTGTGTATATATAGATATACATATATATATATATATATATATATATATATATATATATATATATATATATACACACACATATGATTGTCTCATGAAATATTAAATGCTCAGAAGAAAAAATGAAGAAACAGTGATCATTTTGGAGTGAATCTAAAATGATGGAAAAATAACAAAACTAACGTTTTTAAAGTGGGCATGCTCTCCTGCGACAACTCCAAGACTGCACAACAGCAGGGCAAGGGCAATTCCCTGACCCCACTGCAGTCCAATTTCACACAAAAAGCAGCTGGCTAAAACACCATTAAAGAGAATGTTCACTCATTTGAGTGTTCACTATTATTTACAGCAGTAAAAACTGTTCACTTATGCCAGCATTTTCACACATCTATATATATATATATATATATATATATATATATATATATAGGACTTTTGCACAAAATCACGTTTCCAAAAAACATAAATGACCGAACACACTTTAGTGAATGTGCTTTTCACCAAAAAAGCACTTTCACTAAAGTGTGCAAAAAAAATAAAAAAAAAAAAACAATACTCACATTTACGCAGGGGCTCAAGCCCCCATGCACCCCACACCCCCCTACTTTTATATTCTCACTCCAAGATTGCACTACAGTGGGAAAAAGGGAATATTTCCTTATTCTCACTGTACAATCTCAGCAACAGCCATTTCCCCACATTCTCATCTTTTTTAAGCAAACTTTCAGTGAAATGGTCATTCGATAAATAGTAGAGATCCCATATATATGCTTACACACACACACACACATATATATATATATATGTGTGTGTGTGTATACATAAATAGCAACAGAGACAGTGTTTTTTAAATTTTCTTTAAGCCATTTAGTGAATCATATCACATATTACAGCTTTTAAATTCTTCCTTCTCAATACATGCTAATAAAAATGACATTATTCTGTCAATGAAGTAAGTGGTATGGACATTAAAAAAATGACTCTGGGTTTAGGTTTTTGTTCCTGGTTATTTTTGGTTATGTGCCTGACTGTTGAATGAAGAGTCTGAGAGCTACAGTGCTGCCACATGCTTTTAACAAAGTGAGCGCCTGAGGGTGTGTTGCATTTTACTGAACCTGGTGCTGAACAAGTTGTATTTTACCCTGGAGTTGAAACTCGTTTTCTCTTTCCTTCAGTCCCATTTCTGCATACGTCTCCTCTGACTTCTGCTTCATATGTTGCTGACGGTACAAAAACAAATCTGATATTTTCCTTGAATTCCAGCTCTGAGTGCTCTGTTTTTTGTTACCTACCTGACCCTGCCCCCTGCAAAATATTAAATGCACTAGCGCTACTCAGCAATACATCCCTCCAATAAATATTCATCTTGCCCCGAGGTGATCTTCCTCCTGCTGTCAGTATTATGAATAACCCTGTTAA
Source organism: Protopterus annectens (assembly GCF_019279795.1). NCBI lineage: Eukaryota > Metazoa > Chordata > Ceratodontiformes > Protopteridae > Protopterus > Protopterus annectens. Next base: position 202,049,844 of record NC_056743.1, read on the forward strand.
AGAAGCAGTATACATGGCCATTTATTTCCAGTGGAATGCCAAACTGGGCTGATAAATGAATTCCCAACTTTGGAATTTGCATACATTCCATCTGTAAGTAAGCTGGTGTTCTTTGTTTCTCTTAATCAATTAATCCCTTTCGTTGATAGGAACATCTACTTATTTACTCTCTGGAAACATCACATTCCATTAACTTCAGTTATGTATTAACTCTGTCTAAAGCCTTAACCATGCTATTTTGCTGTCTGCACATATTATCTTTATTTAAGCATCTGTGTTTGAATATTGCTTTGAATGTAACTTGTGCTATTTCAATCATATTCTGTAAAGTTGTTCAAATTATAGGCTATGAGCATAAAAAGTTATGTTTAAACTATTATATATATATATATGTATGGGTCTACCTGAAAACGCCAAAATTGCAGATCGCCGACAACGAGAACACCGACACCGGAAGATCGACAACGGGGAAGACCGACAGTTGAGAATCCCAATGCTGAGAACACTGACATGTTAAAGTATGTGTGCGATAGGGACGGACGTTAGGGTCAAGGTGTGGGTAAGGTAATTGTGTAATAATGGCAGACGTTAGGGTAGGGTGCAGGTCAGGTAAGTGTGCGATAGTGACGGAGTTTAGGTTTAGGGGCGGATTAAGTGAGTTAGGGTTAGGGTGCGGGTAAGGTAAGTGTGCGATAGTGACAGATCTTAGGTTTAGGGTTTGGGTTAAGGTAAGTGCATAGATAGTTGTGTATGTAAGGTTTAGTGTAGGTTTGTAAGGTTTTTGGTGTGCTTGTGTTGTGTGTGTGTTTTTCGGGAAAGGTATTTGTTTTGTTGATTGTCGGGATTTTGGTTTGTCGGGCAAGTTTCGTGTTTTTGAACTTTTTTTTTCATGTCGGTTATTTCGTTGTTGGTGTTTTGGAGTGTTTGTGTTATCAGGTATACCCATATGTATGTATGTATGTATGTATGTATGATGTATGTCTATTTTTCCTCATACATGACTGCCCTGTCGTATTTCTTTTGCACACTGCAGCTTTTTGTGCCATTCCTTTTTTTAGATTGCAAGAAACTTTGCTCCTTGCCAGTTAAAGATTTTAAACCGTTTTAAACAGTTCACAGTAGGGAGAATATGTATTAATAGTTAAAACTTTTGTTTTAGTCCTTTTATCTTCACAGTCTTCTAACTCTTAGCCCTGCAGCAGTGAACATGTTCCATCTTTCCCTAGAAGGGACACTGCCAGTCAGGGGGAGACCACTACCAAAGTAGCAGTCTGGGCTTTTGTTATTTTATTTTCCTAACTCTTTTCCAAGACTGACACATATATGTTATCAGTGCAAGATCATGCAGTGCCTTCCCATAAGGACATGCACATTTCAGGGCATGCCCCACAAAGGCTACCATGTATGACCAAGCACACCTCCTGATGAAAGCTGCCTCATCCCTGTTACCCATCTCCATTACAACAAACTCGACTGCCTTCTACCCCTGGGGATCAGTGAGATAACATCTGCTGCTTGCTCTCATCACCCCAAGGATCCCAGACACTGATCAAACTTGAATTGTTTGGGTCATAGTCAGAGCTTTCTCCCAGGGCAAGGCTTTAAAGGGTGAAGGATAACTCATTCTTTTACAACGTATTATTGTCGAAATTTATTATGCAGTTTATATTTGTTTAGGGTAAATGAAATGATGATCTAATAAATATGTATTTTCGAGTTCATTACTATGTATTTACATCATTTGTTCTTCTTCACATAGGTACACTGCTGTTCATACCTCTCAACTGTCCAGATTTACACAGAGTGTCCAGATTTTTGCCTCTTATTTTTGGTCAATGCCTCATAAAATTTGTAATTTTCTGGCAAATCACTAGAATGATCTGAGGATTGAAGTCAGTAAATAATGCTATACATTTGAGTTTCTGTCTTCAAATCCTTCATAAAGTGCACAGTAACACAAAATCTATTACTCTAGCAACTTTCTAAGTTTATAAGAGCAATATTTAAAATCTGTCCCTATTTTTGGACCTTTTCTCCCCATTTTCTCAGGCTTTGTCCAGATTTCTTGCATTAAGAGGTTGAGAGGTATACTGCTGTTTGTTTCTTGCTTGTCATTTGGCCAGAAGTTGTAACTAAAATTGATCCATTAGGACCGTCCATTTACTTAGTTAACAGATGCATTTGTTTACCAGGGTGGAGCTCTGATTGGGAATCAGCTGGATGAATCAAATAATAAAAATAAATTTTGGAGTGTGTACACCACACATCCTATTTCATTTATATTAGTGCACATTGTATGTGTGTGTATTTGTACATACATACATACACGCACGCACACACACTAACTTCACAATTAACATAAGCAGTCACTTGACTTCTTGTTCTTATGCTGACATTACAGGGTAATGCTATATTCATCAGATGACTTCATAAGATAAGATGCTAAACCTTGTTGTTCATACCTCAGATAGACATTTGAAGATCCCATGTTACTTTTACTAAGGACTGAGGTTTACAAATAAGTGTATAATTTCATTACATCAGATATTATATACTGCTGTATACTAGCAGTGGTTATGTGCATGCCTGATCTGTGATTGATTTCAAATGTTTACCTCAACTTAATGCTTTATGTTAATGCATAATGCCTTGCATTTTTCTATCAGGATGAAAAGTGAATCTATGCCATTAAAGAAACATTAAGATGTTGTACCATGTCTACCTTCCAATTCCTTGCATGTGCATTATTTTGTTAGTGACTACAAACTGATGCAAACTCAGTGGTGGTGACAGGGTTGGGATATGGTGTCAGCATGATGCTGAGTAACAGTAGGTTCATAGACTGGTACTAAGCTAACTGCCCTTGCGAGCCATTTCAAGCCTAGCCAATTATACCTTGTGAGACTCAAACCCTGCACCTTGTGTTTGTAAGGCAAACACCTTAACCATTAGGCCACCCTTCCAACACCTAAGAAAAGAATATTCGAGAAGTGAGTGACTAGGGGATACAGACATGACATGTACTGGTAAAACCAATGTGTTTGACAGTTCATCAGAAAATTTGGTCATGTTTGTTGACAGACTACAACATTCCTTTCCTGAAAATAGTATTTCTCATGATAGTCATGTTCCTATACTTTTTAGTGCTATGGGAGCAAATCATATACCTTGTTGCATAGTTTAAACCAAGCAGGCCTGCTGATAAGGTGTTCTATAAGATAGGGTGGATGTTCAGAGTATCTTGTCCCCAAAGCAGTTCCCACCTAACCTTCACTGAAGACACACACTCGTGCGCATGCACCTACCTGCATGTCTTTAAAACTCACTCAACTGAAGGGTGGGCATATAGAGTCTGCACAGAAGGCACTCCAGCTGAGAATCAAACCAGAGAGCCTCTTGCTGTGAGGCGACAACACTAACCACTGCACCACCACATCCAACCAAAGGCAATAGACTTGTAATTATGCAAAATGCTAAGTATACCCTTATTAGGTCACGAGTAGCTGAGGAAGTCAAGACTTGACTGGCAAGAGCCATCAAGCCTGGTCTGCTGAGTCAAAAATTATCAGGGAAAAATTGGAACTTACATTGAGAGTTCCTATGTTTAAAAGGGGCATTGGTACCCATCCGTACATTACGAGCAAAACAGTCATGTGAAAGAATGTCTCCCCACATGTTTGCAAGGCATATCCTATATATTATGCTATCCATGTACTGGTTACACAGTAGTTGTGCTGCCTAAAAGCAGATGGAATACTTTTTTGCAAATGGAATACTTTAGAGAGTAGACGGTTGTGTGGGAGATGCCAGTCTTCCCTAAAGTAAGGAAAACTGAAAAAAATAGACTATGGGGGGTCATTAAGGTCACAGTTAACCTATGCCCAACAGCATTCTTTGCCAAGGATTGATATTACCTTGATGATATAATTATCACTTCTGGAACTAAAGAAGGGGAGCCCTTAGAAACCATCAAAAGAGTCCTCAGTAGATTAGAGAAATGTGGGCTAAGAGTCATATGTGACTAATATGAGTTCTTAAAGGCTAGTATCATATATTTTTGTACATATTATATATGGCTGAGGACTGCTTCAAGTACTGTTAGAAATTTCAGGCTATATTAAAGGCTCCAGACACACAAGATGTTTCACAGTTTATATCCTTCTTGGTGTTTATGAACTGTTGATGGCAAATTGTTGCTAAATATGGCAACCATGCTACATCCACTAAATGAGCTGCTGTAAGCTAGCAGACCATGGAGTTGGATTAAAAATGATAAAAATTCATTTTGTGAAGCAATGCAGTTGGTCACATCTAAGAGAGTACTAATTCACTATAACCTGTCTCTTACAGCGAAACTGATCTGTGATACTTCCCCATATAGCACTGGACTGGTGCAGTCACATGTTATGGAAGATGGCAGTGAGAGGACTATAGCACCTCGTTCACACTTCCTATCTGAACCTGAAAAAATTGATGTCCATGTTAACAAAGAGGCATTAAGTCTTGTTTGGGGTATTAAGACATTTAGCCACTACCCACTTGGCAAAGAATATACACTTGTTGCAGACCAACAGCCATCGGTCTGCATTTTTAGCACCCAGAAGGGAATTCTCACCACTTTAGCTGCCCACATGCAATGATGGCACTGTCTTAAGTAAGCACCAGTACATACTGCATGTCATGTGAATGCTGATAGCTTGTCTCCTTCATTATACAACACCAGAAGTGATCAGCATAGAAATGGTGAATATGTTTTCCTTAGTCAGCTGAAAGCCTGATAGTCACAGTAGATTTGGAAAAGTAGAGACCAGATGTAAAAAAGTTTTATCTCATAGTATATACTGTGACACAAAGTGGCTCTCTAACCCAACATAAATATTTAGTAGTGAACTAGCCTCAGAAACAATATGAACTTACCTTAAATTTGTAATGTTGTGTTAATTATTTTATTTTATTTATTTTATTTTATTTGTATTTGTTGACCAGGAGTGTCCGACTGGACGTAGGTCCATTTTCAGCGGAGGCCCGGGGAGAAAAGCTCCACAGTTAAAACAAACAGACAGTAGTTACATTGGATTACATAGCGATTAACAATTTTCATAGCAATTACTTACAACATATTTACAGATGAAGAACATAGTACATCAGTAGACAACTAGAATCTATCTGTTAAGTACATAACAGACATTAACAAATGTTACAATAAAAAGTTCCTGCTGCATAATAAGTACTAGGCTTATGAGCATCTGAGATTGCTATAATCAAGGTAGTTAGTGGAGTGGAAAGAAAGGTAGTGGTTGGATGGGTGGGTGATATTAGAGTGGGAGTTGCAAGGGCATAGCCAGCATGTTTTTAGGTTTGCTTTTAGTAAAGTTTTGAAGTGGGTGCATGATGGTACAGAGATAATTGTGGGTGGGAGGGGGTTCCATAATTTGGCTATGGTGCAAGAGAATAGTGCTTCACCAGCAGAGTTATTGGCTTTAGTGATCTGCAAGTGATTTTTTGTTGCTGGATCTTAGTGGTCTGGTGTTGTGATAGGGTTGGAGTAGTTTCTGGAGGGATGGGACATTTAGTGGAATGTTTACTAGTTTGTGGGTGAGTGAGAGTTGATAACATTGAAGGAGGTGATGGAGTTCAAGCCAGCCCAGTTCAGCAAGTGAGAGACAGTGGTGACTATGGTAGGATGCCCCTGTGGCGAATTTGGTGATTTTGTTGTAGCAGGTCTATAGCTTGTTTAGATTGAATTGCCTTAGGTTGGTATATAATGGAGAGGCATAAAGTAGGGTGGAGATAAGGTGGGAATTTGCTATTAAAATATTTGCTGCTTTGGTGAGAAGTTGCTTATTTCTCTGTAACGCTCCTAGCTTCTTGTGGACTTTTTTTTATGGTCATGGATATGTGAATGTCAAATTTTAGTTTGTCTATTTCCACTCCTAGCAATTTGGTGTGTTCAGTTGGGTATATAGTGGTGTTGTCTTTTGCTGTGATGTTAAAGTGAGTGTTGTTTTGAGTATGCTTGGTGGGTTGGAAGATGAGTAGTTTAGTTTTGTTTGGGTTGAGTATTAATTGGGCATCGGATAACCAAGTTTCAACAGAGGAAAAGGCTTCCTGTGTGACTTTTTGCAGTTTGGGTAGGGACTGGGCTGAGCAGATGATGGTTGAGTCATCTGCGTATTGTATGAGTGTGCCATGTTTGGTGGCAGAGGCTAGATTATTGGTGAAACCAGAGAAGAGTAGGGGTCCAAGGATGGATCCTTGGGGAACCCCTATGGAGACAGGTAGTTGGGGAGATATGTCATTCTGCCATACAACGGATTGTTGGCGGTCAGACAGGTAACTCTAAAACCAGTTGGTGACTGATTGTGAGAAGGATAGGTTACTGACGACAGAGATAAGTTGTTTGTGTGGGACCATGTCAAATGCTTTAGATAGGTCTAGGAAAGTAGCAGAGGAGAGATAGCCATTGTTTTTATGCTGAAGGATAGTGTTAGTAAAGGAGAGTAAGTCAGTGGTGGTGCTATGGTTTGGTCAGAAACCATGCTGAGTATTGGAAAGGAGGTTGTTAGTAAGGAGGTAGTCTGAGACTTGAGAGTGTATGCATCTCTCTAGTGTTTTGGAGAGTGGAGAGAGAATAGCTCTGGGGCGGTAATTGGTTAGTTCTGTGGAGGGTCCGCCTTTGTGGAGGGGAATTATATGTGATACTTTCCACAGTGTGGAAACGTAACTTTCTGACAGAGATTGGTTAATCAAGATAGATACTGGGTAGGCCAGAGCATCAGCTGCGATTTGTAGGTATTCACTTGCGAGGTTGTCTGCTGCTAATTTGGTGGGCTTAAGTTTAGTTAAGATTTTTTTTATGTTAGAGGTAGGTACAGGAGAAAAAGAGAAGGCAATGGGGAGATTACTAGTTGAAGGTGTGGGTTGGAGGGGGGAGGGTGGGTTGTGTTGTTTAGCTAGTGATAATATGGTTTGTGTGAAGTGTGTGTTGAATGAGGTAGCAATATTTTCTGAGGAGTGAGCGATGTTAGGAGGAGGGGTACTGACTTTACCTGGGTGGAGGATGGAGTTTATGGAGGACCAAAATTGTTTGGGGCTGAGTTGGGAGGGGTCTAGGGCAGACTGGTAGTATTGGAATTTGTCCTGTTTTATTAGCTTTTTTACTCTATTGCGTAGTTCTAGGAATTTCTGTCTAGTTGAGGGGGTTTTGGTTTTGCGCCAGTGCTCCCAGGCTTTATCTCTGTTTTTCATTTCTGACTTAGTGGTTTTCTGCAGCCATGGGGAGGGTTGTGCTTTGATTCTGGAAAGTCTTATGGGGGCATGGTAATTAAGGATGCTCAGGAAGGTAGAATTAAGTTACATTCTTTCAGGGATGAGATGAATGTGAGTGGGTTAAAGTTTAGTTTTTTACATATTTGACGGTAGATGACAGGTTTAGCTTGGTATAGGTATTTTTTGAGTATGAATGATGGGGAGTGATCACTGAGGCTATCTGATAAAGCAGCCTGTTATATATGACTGGGGGCTCTTACTGACTAGTATCCAATCCAGGGTAGTGTGCTTGCTGGAGTTTTTATTTATCTTGGTTGGCGACTGGACTAGTTGGGTGAAGCCATGAAGATTTAGATGATGGGTGGTTGGATGGCTGCCAGAACAGGATTGCCAGTCAATATTGAAATCACCTAAAATGATAGTTTCTTGGGGGAGATGGTGGGTAAACCAGCTGAGGAGGTTTTCTAGTGGAGGGATGTTTTGGCCTGGTGGGAAGTAGCATCCAATTATGTTGATGGTTTTGTTTTGGTTTATTTTGAGGTTGGTGTATATTATTTCTTCATTGCCTATTTGTGGAGCTGATGAGTTTAAGATCTGGATTTTTAGATGCTGTTTAAATATTATAGCTACACTGCCTCCTTTCTTGTTTAGCCGGTCTACTCTTAGTATGTCATAACCTGTAGGGAGTATTTGCTCACTGGTAATGTGAGGTTTTAGCCAGGTTTCTGTCAGGATGACTATATCTGGGGTGTACAAGTCTATGGTGGCATGGAGTTCATGGACTTTGTTGGATATACTTCTAATATTTAGGCTTAGTAGAAGGAAGCCACTTGGCTTTCTATTGGCAGTAATATAGGAGAAGTTGTGGTTTCTAGTCTGATTATGAGGATTGGGGTTGGAGATGGTAGGGCCAGGGTTGGGGTGGATGTCTCCACTTAGGGCTAGTTTTGATATGCATGAGGTTATTAGTTTTATCAGTTTTTGAATGTGTTTGTTTATAAGGGAAACTTTATGATTGTGCTCTGTGGGTAATAGGTATGGTGGGAGGGTTACTATGTTAAGTTGTATGGATGCTTTATGTTTGAGTAATATAGTTGGTAGAATATGTGGGGGGTGCATAGAGATGGTTTTTGAGTTGGTGGGAGGGGAGCCGAGTAAGGGTGAGACATGAGTGGTGGTGTGAGTGGGGGAATGATGGAGCTTTGATAGGATGTAAGATACGCAAGTAGAGTGCATGCAGTGAGCATAGGTATGGTATTCTTGTACATGTTAGTTGAGTAGGTGTGATAGTAGTGGGAAGATGGAGGAGGTAGTGTTGGGTTAGCGCTGTGGTTGGTTATTAGAAAGATGGGAGGGGTTTGTGAGTGTAATAAAGGTGGGACCACTGGGGGCGGGAGGAAATAGGGGGCAGGGTGGGGAGCAAAGTGGGTAGAGACTCTGTTAGTTGCTCTTATGAGGGGCTGGAAACAATCAGGTAACAGAGTTAACTGATAAATGAACATATGATAGTGACAAGGGTGGTTGTAGTTTTAAAAATGGTGCCTGCCACAGGTAGTATTTATTAACTTTGGGATTGTCTTAAGGTAATAAACAGAGAAGGGGGAGGGGAGAACAAGGGTGTGAGCAGGCAGTTCTTTGTACTGCTGCTAATGAGCCAAAGCAAAGACAAGTTTGTGTTTAAGAAACAATCACAACTTGACCAAGGACTGCTCTGAAATTGTAAGTAATTTCTTAACCATTTCACAGGTGGAAAAACAGGATAACCTTGTATCAGTAGGCTACTGTGGTCTCAGTTTAAATTAACAAACATACAGTATTGATCAGTTATGGATACTATTTGCTAACAGAAGGGAATAAGAAAGAAAGTGGAAGATGTGTGTGTGTGGGTGGCTGCTTACAAGCCAAAGCAGAGTGCCCTCCCGGGGAAAATGAATATTGGCTCAAACAGGTAGACACATACTCAAAGTTACCTTTAGCTGTTTGCAGACAGTTCAGATCAGGACTGCGCTTTTCTTATAAGAATGATAAAGGTGGTACTGCAGTTGAATACTTGAGTGGTGTTAGGCTCAAAGTCAACTTCAGCTTTTTGCAGACAGTTCAGCCCGGACTGCACTTTTCTTACAAGAATGATAAAGGTGGTACCGCAGTTGAATACTTAAGAGTGGTGTTAGGTTCAAAGTTAACTTTAGCTGTTTGCAGACAGTTCAGACCAGGAGTGTGCTTTTCTTATAAGAATGATAAAGGTGGTACTGCAGTTGAATACTTAAAAGTGGTGTTAGGTTCAAAGTTAACTTTAGCTGTTTGCAGGCAGTTCAGACCAGGACTGCGCTTTTCTTATAAGAATGATAAAGGTGGTACCGCAGTTGAATACTTAAGAGTGGTGTTAGGTTGGAGAGACACTGAGCTCCTCATGGGTCTTGTAGCAGAGTGGATTGTAGTTGTAATTAATCAATATTGTATTTATTGTATTGCAACCTAGATCATTAGATGAACTTCACAGATAAGTAGTAGGCTAACTGCCCGTGCAGGCCATTTTAATCCTAGCCAATTTCCCTTTTTCTGCTCAAAATAACCTATACCATTTTATCATAGATTGACCTTACACAGCCCATGGTCAATAATTACATATTACCCATAATGAGAATAATTGGGATTATACCATAGAAACTTTGAGGAACCCATGCATGGACTAAAGCATTTAGGAGCTACATTTGTCCATTAGTAGTACAGGAGGCAGTCCATGGATAAATTGTCTGTTTCCTATCCATAGATCTAAGTTGCACTTGAAAATGAACAGCTATGAGTTTTGTTTCATTTGGATGAGGAGTCTTCATCAAGGGTATCTCGAAATAGTAAAGATAAAAGCAATGGCTAGAACTTATGTCCGGTGAATAAGAATTGATCAAAAGAGCCAACAGCTGGCCATGAAATGTACTGACTGCTAGCTGGCCCAGAGTGAGCCACAACATGCACCACTAAATCCATGGAAGTGGCCTACATCACCCTGCCAACAGATAAATGCTGATTTTGTTAGCAATATAAGAATGCAACAATTTTGGTGGTAGCTGACACATAGCCTGAATGGTGAGAGCTCTATAACATGAGCACGATTACTTCTGGTCTCTCAGCAATGATTAATGGTAATGGCTCTCAGTTTATGGCAGCTGACTTATAGACATGTCCTTATAAAAATGGCTTTTGACATATTATTTCTTTCCCCTGGCATCCAGCAACATATGGGCCTGCTGAAAGTTTTGCACAGCACCTTAAAAAAGCAGTTCAAACCATGGCAAATGACAGGGTTACATTTTACCAAAATTTAACCACATTCTTGTTTGCATACTAGAATGCTGTTCATGCTGGAACTAACAAGACCCATGTTGCTGTTGGGATGTCATCTTTATTCATGACTGGACTTATTTTTACCCAATATTTAACAAGTCACAACTGAAAAAAATCAAGTAAGTCCAAAGGGCAGTACAAAAGACTAACTACAGTTTTATCATTGAACAGATGGTCCTTAGCCATATTTACAGAGGAGATTGTAACTGGATTCCTGCTAAACGTAAATTTCAACATTGTCATGTGCCCTGCAAAGTAAAGATGACCCCTGTCATCATTTGGCAGGACCATTGGATAAGTTAGGGACATCAGGACTAAGCAGAGTGAAAAGGAAAACATTTTGACTGTTACTGTGTTTGCTCCTCAGCTAGAACCACTACTGTTACCAAGGAAAACTAAATTTTAAACTTCAACTGCATCATCCCCACATCTTCCTCAGAGTCCATTTCCATAGCCATAAACCAGACGAAGGTGCTTGGCAAGGAACGAAGGAAAGCCACTGTCTAATATGTGTTGCCCCCACAGAGACTAAGTCTGTTGAGCTAGTCTTTTTTTGGAGGGGGTGGGAGGGACATCTGACACTGTATTAATAAACGTATATACAAAAATAACTCCATCATGTCATATCTTAGGGGAAAGGAGTTATATACAAGCAAATGTAATGTGCATGTTATATCTTTGATGTTGTTGTGTCTTTCGGCTTTTTCCTGGTGAGGGGTCGCCACAGCGGAACTCCGGTCCGCTAATGAGTGGCAGTTGATTTTTACGTGCTGTGTTGCCAGCCCTGATGCACAACCTTCAACGAAGGTACGCCCATTCATGCATGTCTCCACACAGAAGACGCTCTAGCTGAGAATCGAACCGGTCAGCGTCTTACTGTGAGGCGACAACAATACCGCAGCACCACTGCAGATATCTACCTCAGAGTCATGTGCTTTAAATGTCAAGTATACTGTCTTGTGCTTTGATCTCTGAGAACGAAAGAGAAGTTGTGCCAGTAAAGAAGCATTATTAAGCAAAGCCATGTCTCCAGTTTGATTCCTTGCATGCTTATTATTTTGTTACTTTCTTTCTACTGATTCAGACAGTACACACTGCATTTGGTATAATAAAGTAGTCGCTTTCTTCCGTTAGCGCCCTAGACATTGCTTATCATAACCAACTTCCTCAAACACATAAAAATAATTTTTCAACATCTTTTATCTGCTTAGTGCTTTTCATTTATATACTGGCTGGGTAAGTGAGATGATCCACAGTGGACCTTTTAAAGCCACATCCTCAAAATACAAATGCAAATTTAAGAGTTGTATACAGAGTTTCAAGCACAGTATAATGACTTGTAAAGACATTAAGAAATATGGGATTTAAACATATCTCAGTCCTGCTGCCAGCAGCAAATGCTAAACTAACTGTTAGATGCCATAGCATGTACCTTTTACTTTGCTAAGAAAACAGTATGTCATTCTGACAATATATATATGCTTTGGAAGATCAATTCATTTTCTTGGGCCATTGATAGAAAAGAAATAGCTAATAGTAAGTTAAAATGGCATAAGAAAGGACTCCTGTAATAAGAAAAAGGGAAAGTGCAAAGTCTGAGAATTGGAATAGATTAGTTGTGTGTGAATGAGTGTTGGCAAAAGCTATTAAATCTGTAAAAAATGCAATGTTATCACTCAAATAGTCATTACAGTGATAAGTCACTATATTCATAATCTTTTCCACAAATAATGTAATACATTGTAATGCACAATACCCCAATTACATTTTTTCTGAACATTTACAAACACATTTTCATATCTTGAAAACTATACAAGCTAGACATATGACACAGAACATTTTTGCTAACCAGACATAAGTTTTCACATGACAAGAAACACTTCTATAAGTGCATGTTTACTGAGATATTTACAGAAATATAAAACGTATGTTTAATTGTATAATTAGCAATACAAACAGCACTAGACATCTCTCAGGATGTGCAGCATTCAGTGCAAACATTGTTTTCTTCAATATCTAAGATTTCACCTAATGTCATTCAACAGTTTGTAAGTCACTTGATTTTTGAAGTATTAAGTACATATGGAAATATTGCTTATTTTCACAATTTTTAACAATTCATATTTCCAGTATAGTTTGATATAAACTAACATTTTCAGTGAATTGCCCTATTTCCCACATTGGTGTTTCACACCATACACCTCAATAAAATATAGGTCTGTCAGTTATGAAAATACAAACATAAATTTGAAAATATGAATCATAAGTAGCAAAGATTAATTTCTCCACTACAAGACATCCAAGACTACTAATCTTAATAGCATTTTGTTAATACCTCCTTGCCCTTTCTAATACTGCCAGTTATTAGCTGTTAAGTAGCTTAGTTAAAGAAGCCAGACACAAAAAAGTTCTGGATGCCATAAGGAGATAGGATGCAAACTGAAAGTATATAAAAAGGCGTTTTAGGTTTAAGTGAGTTCAGTAGGTGTAAGACCTATTGTGTTCACTGTTCAGGAGTGGCAGCCACTGAAGTAGAGGAAGGGTTCGACTGTGCTTGAGGTCTGTATCTCACTATGAGTTATGCAGCCATATGAAATGATTTGAACAGGCTGATGGAGCATCATGGCCTTTCTTTATTTGACTGAATGTCCCTTTCTTTGGTAAGCTTCTTTACATTTATCCAGAGCATCCTGAAGGTCACACTGACTATGTTTAATAATAGCACAGTCATTAGAGTCCTGGAGGTCCATGGTTTGTGTCTGAAAGCTTTGGCCAATTTGTGCAGATGTTCAGAATCATTGAACCCTCTATTAATTTTGTAGTCAGTATCGGTTCCAGTGGGTAACGATTTTTTGTGAGGCTTAGTATGACTGTTAGGAAGACAGAAATCAAAGTTAGGGTATAACATATTCTTGTTTACCTCAATTTGTATTCTGAATGAGTCTGTTTTTGAACCATTGCAGAGAATTCTGACAATTCTCTAGTCATTTAGAATTCAAAGACCTTGGTGAAATTACTAGGCAGGTAAATGTTGCCAGAACCTTCTAGAAACTGTCACAGTTGATGGAGTCAAAAGAATTTGTCAACTAATTGAAAAATATGTATAGTCCTGAAGTTATTTCATGGTGACTGTGTCTGTTACAAGGGATGGTCTGAATCTAGCCTAGGATTTAGACAGGAATTCTTCAGCAGTGGTAAAGGGATAGTTCAATGAATGTGGGAAGTAATTTTCCTTGTAGTGGATAAATGTCTTTATAATTTCCACTTCCTCACTAGTTTTCTTTCTTAGTGATAACAGTGATGCAAGCATACATCAAAGCTTCCAGAATTTCCTGATTTCCATTTTCCATTCATTCATTTGAATTTCTATTTAGCAGTCACATAAAACAACACACTCTCTTAAACATTCTATAATACAAAATGTTAAAATGTTTTATAGATTGTATTTTTATTGAATGTTTTTATGTTTTGTGAGCTGAAAGGTTTTGACATTTTTTATTATAGAATTTTTATGGTATTATATGTTTAAGAAGGCATGTTGTTTTATGTGAATGCTGAATGGTTATTTTGCTTTCTGACATAACTGTTGGACTGTTTAAATAGTCTTCTGGCATTTTTTAATCAATGGTCTGATGAAGCTGCAGTTGTACTGAAAGCGCTTACCTCGTTAAACTTTATTTTTCTGCATCCATTAGTGTGGTGGTTGGATTGTTGGACTGCTCATATTCTTTACATTGGATATTACAATTTCAGTTTTTACCTGTAAGATCTGTTTTGTTTCTGCTTCACTTTTTGGTATAAAAGATAGCTTCCTTTACTTTAGAGGAAAATAAATAAATAAATCAAATGTGCTTGGAGCTGATTAAAACAAATGAAACACTGAAGGAGTATCAACTCAAATAACAAAGGCTGGAAAAATGGAAGAAACTTTAAAAACAGCTATTCAGATGAACTGATAAAATTGCAGAAATCAGAGGGAGAAATGAAGAAACTGCTAACTATGAGGCTTCTTAAGAAGACTGGTTTTAAAAAAATGGCAGAGTTAGAGGACAGAGCATAGAAAAAAACCTGAGATTTTCTGCTGTACCGAAGAAATTGGTAGGAACAGACTGTATTAATTTTATGAAAGTATAAATAACCAACTGGACTGGTATTTCACAGCAGGATTTGTTTACTGAGAGTGCACATCAAGTGCATTTTCCAAACCTGGCCATGCGAAGGCAGCCAAGACCTGTATTAGTAAAGATACAATCATACTAGCAGAAAAAGTTGATCCTGACTAAATTGTCTCAGACGGGCAAAGTATTATAAATTGGAGACAGCATAATGCTTGTGTAAAATGATCACTCACCAGTACACAAGGCAGAATAGAAGTAAATTTATCTCAGCAATCATGGAATGTCAAGATGCAGGTGTGAGATTCAAGCTGCTGTATCCAGCTGTCTTCATAATATTTTTTGGAGGATCAACATTTTTTAATGCAGAAAAGGCTAAGGAGGAAATATAAAAGTTTGTCAAACAAAAGGTGAGCCATCAAACAGAAGGGAACTCTGCTTCTCATTCTTTTGATAATAAAGCCTATAGAGAGTATGTGCCAGTGAAAACTTTTCCAGTGTTCCAAAGAAAATGCTTGAGAGAGAGAAAAACCCCCCACAGGAGTTGAATAGAAGAATCGAGAGTACCTTGAACTTGAACTGAAATCTGTGGGTTGTGAGATGGAAATGAACAGGCAGAAGACCAGCAATATTGAAATTAATAAATAAATGTCAGATTATAAAGCATAAGTCACAATTCTGAAGTATGGCTTTACAAGAAAATGTGGCTGAGAAAGATTGGACTTTTGCTGACTTAGTTAAACTTGTGGGGGGACTGATAGGTATATACCCCACTTCACGTTTGTAATGTTTGGAAAAATTAATGTTTGGAAAAAAAGAGTTAACTGTAAGTAAAACAATTTCTGTTAACAGTATTTGTATAAAACATTTCATGATATACGTTACATGTTATACAGTTAAGCATTTTCAGTGATTCTTGCATGTGATAAAGATACTAAAGTAAACTACTACTTTTTTTTCTTTTTTAATTCTAAAAACTGTAGGTATTAGAATGTAAAAACAGAAAAAATGCTAGACAAAACCATGTTCAATTCAATAGCCTGTAATTCTGAGATGTTTTCATGGGGTATAAAAGTGCACAGATTATAATATATGTAGATTTGAGATATTTCCTCTTACTCTTGCCTAGGATAGGATCTGGATTAAGGCCCTTGGCTTAATGTAATAAGTTTATTGTATAAGCATGTGTACTATAAAAATAAAAGAATCCTCTGAATGTAATTAAAAGCTTTCATTTAGCAAATATGTGTTCAATGGGAGTTATGAAGTCTGCAGTTCTTATGTTTCCACTGAAGCAAGTTGATTACAGGTCCAGACAAATCTCAATAGCTCTGGACATTGTTTGCTGAAAGAAACATAAAGGTAAAAGGTATAAAGGCAGGCAGCTTAGTAAAAAAATAAAGTTTGAAATTAATGAAAGCAAATAAGAGCAGTTTTCCTGGTGCTTATTAACCCATTGTGAATGTCAGTAGTTCTAAAACTCACCCCTAGCTAAGTACATTGATACTAAGGTTAAAAAATGTTTGAAAACTTTTACCCATCTGTGTTGAAACTCCTGGGACTTTTTTTTAAAATCAACACTTGGGTATACTCTGAAAATTTGGTATTTTTAACAACTGATGTGGTTGAGTTGTTTAATTTGATTCCACATGATGTTGGCTTGTCCTAGTTTAATGATTTTTTGAATGACTCTACTGAGTTAGACCAACATGAGACTGGTTTCTTAACTTAACTTATGGAACTAGTCTTAAAGAACAATTTTTTCAGCAAGTTAAGGGGGTGGCTATGAGGGCTTCATGTGCTCCAGTTTTCATTAATATCATCCTTATCCAGTGGGAGAAGCATTTTTTTTTTGTTTAATCATATTTCCCCAGCCCCCTGGAAATTATATATTAGATACCTGGATATTTTTATTGCCTGGGATGGTGCTATTGTGGATATTGGCCCTTTTACTGATTATTTGAATTCCACCATCCCGTTTCTTAGTCTTACTTATTCTTTTGACCTTTTTTCCATCAATTATTTGGATGTTAGAATTTCCAAAGATGTCAACAACCAAAGTTTAGTTAGTACCATTTATAGGAAACCTACTTCTTGCAACAATTTGTTGCACTATAAGAGCAACCATCCTGCGTTTCAAAAATATGGGATAGTAAAAGGGCAGTGTACATGGTTGGCAAGAATGATTTCTGAAGATAGGTGTGTATGAAGTGGAAAGCAAAGCTTTAGCTGACATTTTTCTTGCCCGAGGATATCCCCTTCAACTCATTAATTCAGTTCTGATATAGCACAGAGAAAAAAAGATGGGGTTATTTTACCTTTGATAAAAACCAACTACAAGTCAGTAGATGACATTTTTGGAGGTGTCCATGTTCATAAAAAGGAATATTCCACAACCTTTGTTATGGAGCACTATTTGGATTATCAGTATATTAGGGAGATTTTAAACAGGAACTGGTTAATATTTACCTGTTTTAATTGTATCATTGACAAAGTTGGTGAGAGGCCCCTTGTAGTGTACTGAAAGGGTAAAACTATAAAAATGATTTTGGAAAATTGTAACCTCAATCTACGCCCTTATAACTACAAAAATCCAGGACCTGCCAAATGTGTCTTTTGTTCCCAGTGTACGTCAGTGCTTGTGGGGGATTCCATCCTGGTTAATGGGAACTGTATTAAGGCTACATTCTTTTGTAACTGAAATTCACAGGGGGTTATATATCTTGCTTTGTCAGAAATGTAAACATTTTTATGTTGGAAAAAACAAGAGAAAATTCAGGGAACACAACTATGAACATTCCTTAGATATCAGGAAAAATAAATCCAGTAGCTCTCTTGTCAAACACATTTATAACAATCCTGGTCATAATTTTCTTTTTCTTGGTTTTAATTTTATTTCTAAGGTGGGTCCTGGTAGGACTTGTTAGATTGTTGTGAGTTGCTATGACAACTCAGATTGAACACTTATGCTCCCCCAGGTCTTAACAAGCATATTTCCCTTGGAAGTGTTTTAAGGTTGAAATCCTATAAAGTTAGACTGCTTTTGCAGTTGTATGTGCATTATTATATGTATTTTTACATGTATTTCCTTTGTATTTTCATATATATATATATATATATATATATATATATATATGTGTGTGTGTGTGTGTTTGTCGAAAGCTCGTTCTTTTGAAAGACAGAAGTACAACCTCATTTACGCAAAAGTGCACTTAAATGAAAGATCCCTTTTCGTGAATACTGGTTCACCAAACGGGTAATAAACACAAAAAAGAAACACTACAAAGGCAGTTTTGCTGGGGGGGTGTAAGCACCCCTGCACTCCCACCCCCCACTATTTTATATATACTAACTCCGAGATGGCACTACAGTAGGGAAGCAGGTATATTTCCTTATCTCAACTGTAGCGCACTTCGATGATGCAGTGTTTCCTTTTTGCTTTTATTTTTAAGTGTACTTTCACGTAAATGGGGTCGTACTTCTGTATTGAAAAAACAAGTTTTTGACAAACAGAAGTGTGTGTATATATATATATATATATATATATATATATATATATATATATATAGTTCAATAGTCCAAATCCACAATCACCGAACACACTTTAATGAAAGCTCTTTCACTGAAAAAGTGCTTTCGTTAGTGTGTATTTAAAAAAAAAAAAAACAATAACTCTACTTTTATGCAGGGGGGGCACACTCAATTAACCATAAAAAACAAGCGGTTATGTTCCCATGAACAATGGTTTTGTGGAAGCATTTGAGAAAGTATGTATGAGAGATATCTATAAATTGTATGACAATAATACTAGAATTAAATGTTTTTCTAACTTGAATACATGTGAAAGGGAAGCATTGGATAATCTCAGACATGATCACCCTATCTCTATTAGACCGGCTGACAAAGGAGGGTCCTTAGTGATCATGGATTTTGAATGGTACAAGGAGGCTATGCTGGGAATGCTAAGTAATAATACAGCATATGAAAAAATTGTACAGGAGGATGTGGATAAGAGCACTAATTCAATACATGATGTTCTTTTTGAATGTTTACAATGTGATGCTATAAGAGCTATATAAATATCTATTGGTTAAAGAACTATTGATACCCATTATCCAGCGTCTACCCAAGATCCACAAACTCCCCACCAAAACACCTATGAGGCCGATAGTGGCAGGAGGGGGGTGGGCTACAGAGCCATTATCTCTATACATTGAACAACATTTGAAGCCCATTTTAACCAAAAATAAATATATCTTAAAGGACACTTAGCAGTTTCTAGAGGACCTATATGAATTTGTTATGGATATATCCCCCTGCGATAATAACATTATTATGGTGGCTCTAGATGTGCAATCATTATTCACGGTGATTCCTAATGGTTGTGGTATTGAGATGTTTAAGAAATATCTAGAAAATGATGGCACATATGAATCTAAGCATATTGATCTCCTTTGTTTTTTATTAAAAATGGTTTTAGATAACCTTTTTCTCTTTGGACAAGAGTTATTCAGACACAGTGATGGCGTAGTTATGGGCACATCCTGTGCCAATAGCTACACCAACATAGTTATTGCTGAGTGGGAACACGAGTATGTGTTGGGGGATAGCAGGGACTTTCCCATTGTATTTTTTTGGAGGTTTGTGGATGACCTCTTCCTTATTTGTGAAGGGGTTGAGCCTAGCTTTACACAGTTTTTGGAATATATTAATAATACAACTAGCTTTCTGAAGTTTACAGCTACTACATCTAGCACACGTCTGGAATTCCTTGATGTATGTATTCATAAGTCACCCAATGGACATTTCAACACAGAAATATTTAGGAAATAATGTTATAGGAATACATATGTGGAGCGTAACAGCATGCATCCACAACATATTTTTAAAAATGTAATGAAGGGCCAGGCATTGAGGGCATCTAGACTTACAGCCAATGATGAGAAATTCAAGGAAGAATTAGGTAATCTTGAGACATGCTTTGTTGAGAGAGGATACTCCCAAGAAGAGGTCAACTTGGCATTCTCTGAGAGACAGACCAAGAGGAAAGGAAAAGGTAAACCATATTTTTCTAACAAACAAAGACCAGTAGCTGATGTCAATCTTAGTAATGAATTTATGAGAATTCCTGTGACGTATGCTAGTAACATCAGACTGTTACAGGAGATATTTGAAAAAAAACCTGGAATATTCTGTGCGCTGATGATGATGTAAGGCAAATGATTGGTGACATTCCATACTATGCCTATAAGGACAAAAAGTCCCTGAAAAGGTTACTTTGTGGCCCTAGGTCATGCCCGCAAACTGATAATTGTATTGCAGAGCGTGGATATGGCACTGTGGCATGTAATCAGTTTATGAAATAAACGCCAAATGAAGAACAAACCACACTGGAATCCAAAATAAAGGTTAGCGCTTTCGTTTACTGTATTAAGCAAACTTCATCAGACAAATTTAAATAAAAATACAGCCATATATATATATATATATATATATATATATATATATATATACATATATATATATATATATATATATATATATATATATATATATACATATATATGTAAAAAGTAATTAAAACAGTATGACATAATTTCCTTCAAAACAAAAACCCAGCCTCCAATTAGAAGTTTTAATTACTTTTTACATTGTACAGGAGGATGTTTATTTCATAGTGTTGTTTCTTCACCAGTTTTTATGTAATCAATTTAGTTTTTGTAAATATCTGGATGGCTCGGGTGGATTTTGCAATCCAGATACAGGCAACCAGTTGAATTTCCATTTGAGAACGGATTGTAATAGTACCAATTTGGTATATTTAAGCTACTGCTTAAAATGCTCTTCATTTTATATAGGAATGACCACACGTAGACTGCGAGATAGGAGCAGGGAACATCTTTATGACATGTCTAGACACAGTGACACCAATATATTATCACGACATGTTATGGAAATGGGCATGGGACATGAATTCAGATTTATGGTCATTGAAATGTAACACCAAATATAAGGAGGAGGGCTATTAGAAACAGAGTTGAGAACAGGGAACTTGAATGGATCATCAGGATGAGAGCAAATATGGGCAAAGGCCTTATAAGGTATCTATTCAATCGGTCTTGGTTAATAGACAGTTACATTAATAAAGTGTTTTTATACTTATTTTTAATAAGCATTTTTACTTCATCGATGAATTTCATATAAAATAGTATATTTTATTTGTATAACTTAAGTCTTTCTATATATATATTTTTTAGGAAAGTTCATGTTTTGTATATATTTTTTAGGATGTCTTTTTGAAGCTATATGTTGGTTCTTTAAATCTTAATTGCTTTTAATTGTACTTAGGGCTAACCATGATGTATATATGGGTGTAATGAAAATTGTCTGATGAAGCAGCTTGACTGCGAAAGCGCTCACCGTTATTTGTCATAGTTCATTAAAGTAACTTTATTGCCATGGTTCAGTTCTCGTATATTTTTACGTTCATATTTGACAACATTAATTGAACAACAATGATATAGAGGGAAGCTGAATGTAAGAAAACACCACTGTTGTTGGCAGGTCTTGATGCTGAGAAAGCTTTTGACAGAGTATGCTGGGATTTTTATGAGTAGGATAATGGGAGCATTTGCCTTCCTTGATACTATAATAAGGTTAATTAGCAGGATCTATGAGGGATCTGAGACAAAAATTTAAAGTGGGAGGGTTCCTCACTGATGAGTTGTGTCTGACCAGAGAAAACAGGAGAGTCCTCTTTCGTCTCTTTCCCATTTGTTATTTGTTTTATATTTGGAGCCATTGGCAAAGAAAACAAGGGACTCAGAAATTTACGGATATAATTGGTATAGTAATCAAAGCAAGTTGGTTTCATTTATAGATGATATTATTTCGTACCTGATAGAACCAAAAAAGGATATCTCAGTGTTGTCGAACATTTGAAACAGTTTCAAGTTTTTTTCGGATATAAAATTAACGAAGATAAAACAGAGATTATAGCTGTAAACTTTGTAGCCACACATGAATTGGTTCAGCAATACCCATATTTATAGAGACACAGTAAAATGAAGCAATAAGGAGTATGGGTTAAAAAGGATTCTGTTATCACAATTAAGGACATGTGAGAAGTGACTAACAAGATAATATAAAAACTGAGAAATTGGAAGCTGTTGTTTTTGGATATAGATAGCAAGATATGAACACTGAAAATGTCCCTTTAGTTTTATATTGGTAAGGGATATTTTTATCAACCAGACAAGTTGTGAACAATAATTAATAAAGAGTTGAAGGATTGTATCTGGGAGATGAAAGGTAAGGGGTCAAGTGGGATACATTGATCCTTCCAAAAAAACAAGGTGGTTTAGGATTACCTGATTTGAAGAGATACTTTAAAGCTGTCCAGTTAAGGTTCAAATACATAACACAAGCAGAAAGCTTTATTTCTAAGTGGAAAGGGTTGACAATGAAACAAAAGGGAAATTCAAGAAATAAGGAGTGTGTGGGATCTTGGATGCAGATCCTTGGGGAGAAGAGCAGCAGCCATACAGAGTATTACATTCATGAAGTAGTAGAAAGTATTCTAAGAACTAAGCCAGCATGGAAATGGAGAAAAGAGATTTTGCAGATGGGGGTGACTGCAATTCGGGATACAGAGAATAGCAAGAGGGCACTGAAATTTACTGGAGAAAACTGTGAAAGGGAACCAGTGTATTCAGAACAAATAACAAGAGAGGAAAAGGTAATAGAATGAGAAGAGGCCAAAAAGATGTTTAGACTGCAAGCTAGAGACTGCCTTCCCTCTTGGGGATTGATATCAGATTATAGGCAATGGGAAAACAATAGGGATAAGGGAAAGGACCTGTCTGTTGCAGTTTGTGGTTGTATCTAGAACAGAAGCTGCTGCTAAAAATGGGATAATTAGTGGGGCACATAAAATAGTGTACACTAACTATAGGAATCAGTCAGATAAGGTCAGAGACTGGGTAAGCAGTTTGCAACAAAACAATGGGAGAACATGCTTATGGCTCCCAGGAAACAATGGGAGGAAATGCTTATGGCTCCAAATATGAAAGAAAGTCTAAAATATTTAAGATTTCTGCTTGCAAGTGTTTGTATAGATACTTTTATTCCCCAAGCAGGCTTCAAAGAATTTTCCCTCAGGTAGGTGTCGGATGTTGGAGG
The DNA here is from genome assembly GCF_019279795.1 of Protopterus annectens. Lineage (NCBI taxonomy): Eukaryota > Metazoa > Chordata > Ceratodontiformes > Protopteridae > Protopterus > Protopterus annectens. Next base: position 202,072,751 of record NC_056743.1, read on the forward strand.
TGTGGTGGGGAAGAAAGGGGTAACTGGGAACATATGTTCTGGGAATGTAATGAGTTGACAGTCTTTAAAAATTCCCTACAGAATGCTTTGTCAGAAATATTGGGTAAGCAAATGGGGTAACTAAGGAAATTATTTTTTTTAGCTGGGATACAGTACTTGAATTACCTAGGCATAGTTCATAGAAGGGTACTAGGATAATGGCCCCTAGAGCCCTTACAAGTCTAGCTATATTTATCCCAAGTTTCCCCAAATGTCAGTGGTTAGATGAGTGAAGTTCATAGAGGTATGGGTCTGTGGTAGTTAATAAATACTTCCTCTGTCCAGGAGGGACATGAGCAAAACCCCAGGAGTGAATTTGTGGTCACCCATCCATTTATCTAGTTTGGTTTGAAGAGGGTCAGGGATGGGCTCTGTTTCACATGAATTGGAAGTTTGTTCCAGAGAAATGGTAGGTAGTCTCTCTGAGATGAATCTCTGTCTCCAGCATGAGCTGTTCATGTCAGAGATCAGGTTAATATCCCTGGAGTCAGTGATCGTTATGGAGTTTGATTTACAAATATGTAGCATTTCTATCAGGGCCAGGTCAAAGATTGTCCTGTAAGCCAGGCACAAGTCACCCCTTAGCAACATATAGGAGACAGAATACTGTGACAGGGCTTTCAGTGTAAGACTTGGTTTGTGTAACCTGTAATTTCTTAGTGATAAACCTCTGTGGTGTTTCCAGTTGTTACAGGTGTCCAGTGAGGTACTTGCAAGAGGACATTGTACTCAGTTATTGATCTAATGAGGGCCATGTGTAATGGAATTATAACATCCTTAGATCTAGATGTGATGCCTTTACTTATGAGATGTGTCATATAGAAGGATTTCCTTACTACGGTGGATATGTGATGGTGAAAGTTCAGGCTACTATCAACCCGAGTACCCAAATCATGTACCACTGGGTCTACACTTGGGGGGGGGGTATCTATAATGTAATTAGCAGTGATGCCAGTTTTCCCATTGGGAATAATAATAATAATACATTTTTTTTGCATTTAGCTTTATCCATGGCTTTGGCACCAATAATTTGTCTGGATTAACTGCATCTGCAGTATATTAACATAATTGGGGGACTCAATGATTGCTCCCAATTTGCAATTGTCAGTGAAACTGGTCAGCCATAGGGCATCCAAGTTTCTCTGGACTTATGAGAAATAAATTCTGAACACTAAAGGGCCAAGCACAGAACTCTGTGGTATGTCACTGGTAACTGGTCTTTTGCCAGAGGTGAAGTCATCCATTTTTACAGTGTGTGTTCTGTCAGTGAGCCATTTGTCTGCCCATCGTTTAATGTAGGGGGTAATTCCCAACTGAGAGAGTTTCTCTACAATGCCTAGCTGGGAGATTGTGTCAAATTACCTTGGCCAGGTGAAGATAGGTGGTATGCACTGTCTTTCCCTCAACCGGTGCGTTGGTGACTTTCTCAAAGAAGTCATTCATATTGTTTTGGGTCCAGAGTTTGCAGATTACCTGTGTCCTTGTTAATAAGGTGTGTCTCTTTTTTATTAATTTCTCCAAGTCTTTTGGGTTTCCTAACACCATGCCGGGAATGGACCCCTTTCCTAAGTCAAAGTTTGATTAAAGTTAATAAAATTAGTATTGTTTCAATCTTTGGTGTTAGCCAGAAGTGCTCTTCGCAGCACCTGCAGTGTGCCCAGTAATGACTCCTTCCACAATTTCTGTGAAGTTACATGTATCTAAGTACCATTGTAAATTATTTTTTATAAAATCTGTTGCTCCTACTACGACTAGTGGAACTGTCTGGGTATCTTTCTTCCATATTGCCCTCATTTCTACCTGCAAATCCTGGTATTTTGTCTCTCTCTGAATGTAAGACACTGTAGTCATTAGGTGTAGCTATTTCAGTAATCAATGCTACTTTTGTCTTCTTTTCATGGACTACTATATCTGGTTTTCTTGCATCTATTTTACGAACTGTTGGTAATGTATGATCCCATGTAACATAAACTTTGTCCTTTTCTGTGATGCTTTGTGGCTGTTTCCAGTGCTTTTCAACTACTTCAGTATTATAATGTTTGCTCAATCCCCAATGCAACAGTATTGCCACATTAGTATGCCTTTCAGCATACAGTCCTTCTGCCATTAGTATAACACAATAAGCAACAAGATGTATAACTATTTCCAGTTCTGTTTTACAAAACCTACATTTGTCTGTTTTTCCCACATGTTCAATGGACTCTGTAAGCCACTGTGTATGTAATCCACTGTCTTGGGCCGCCAATATTAACCTTTCATCTTTTGGTTTAAATTCATCTCTACTTAACCATTCCTGCATTTGATCCTAATCAACATGAGGTTATTCCAAGAGTTTTTATACTTGCAACTACATTTATGTAATTTCCACATTTTTTGCCTTCTCATCTGATCCTTCACATTTTATATTTTTGCTTTTGTTTTGTTTTTTTGGCACATTCAGTTGCTAACTGATTTTAATCTACTTCTGGTTTAATTTCTGTTCCCACTTGACACCGATATGCTTCTGCTAAACTAAGCAGGAAAGTCATCTTAGACTTATTCTCCTCATGTTTCAATACTTTCACTAACATTTGGGCCTTGTGAGGTCAGCAGATATGTATGCAGTCCTATTATTGCAGATTTATACATGTAATCAATTTTGAGGAGGCCCGTACCTCCTTCAGAACAGGGAATATATAATCTTGATATGCACTGAATTTTTTAGGTATCATTTGATGAGGCTGAAGCATCCTTCTTGTTTTCCTTTCCCTACTATCCAGCACCTTTTGGGGTCAATCAGTCACTCCAAAACTGTAAGTTAGGACAGGAAGAGCAAATTGGTTTATAGCTTGAACTTGGTTCCTAGATGTCAGTGTTGTTTTTAGTATTAATTTAAGTCTTGTAAAATATTCCTTACTAAGTTTTATTTGCATTTGTTCATGTTTTATTGTTGGACCTTCATCAATTCCCAAATATTTATATACTCCCTCTTGCTGAAGTTCTTTTATATCACATTCCTGGCCCAAACTGATGTTTTCTTGGTGCTGTAGCTTTCCTGCTTTAAAGGCTGCCTTTGCACATTTATCAAGACCAAACGACATTCTTACATCATCCGAAAACATTTTAACCACTGGAAGTTGTGCTTTAAGCTCCTCATCTGATGAGCTATAGTTTTAAATTGTCTACAAAAAGAAGATGAGAAGTCTTTATACTTTTTTGTTTTATGAGAGCCAAATTATAGCCATGACCTAATCTGTTAAGTAGACATCTTAATGGGTTAAGAGCAAGACAAAAGAGCACTGGTAACAGAGAGTCACCCTGGAATATCCTCTTTGAATCCTTATCCCTGGAATAGTAAGTTGTCCTTTATAATGGCTTAACTGCACTGCAAAGTGGTTTGCCACTATTTCCTGGTCACTGTAATTTAATCAATCAGTGTAGGATGTATCTTATACATCTTTTAAGCACTCTTTTATCCATGAATGCGGGATACTGTCAAATGCTTTTTTGTAGCCTGCCCATGCCATACATAGATTCTTCCCGTTTTTACAGTTCTCCGTTATGACTTTATTTAATATCAAATGATCATTTGTTCCATATGATTTTCTTTTTATTACCCTTTTGTTCTACTGCCATGATTGAGTTTTCTTCTAAATGAGTATAAACTCTGTCTGCATCAATTCCAGTGTATAGTTTATACATCATTGGAAGGCAGGCTATTGGTCTATAGTTTTTAAAATAGCTTGCAAGTCACTAAAGTAGGAATATTGTTTTTTCTGTTGTTAGTCAGGCTGCTGGTGTCTGTAAGGGTGCAGATATAGTATGTCTTACTCATGGCTAAATCTTCATGTAAAGATGTTAATATTTTTAACTAGAAGTTAGGTATTGCATCTGGGCCTGGGGTTTTCCAATTAGGAACTTTTTTTAACTTTGTTTCAATCTCTTTGGCCATTATTTCATTCCATTGCATATCCAGTGCATTTGAATTTCTTATTCTTTCTTTTATATCTGCTATCCATTTAGCATTTTTGTTATGTTCCACAGGGTCTTCATAGATATTTCTCCAAAATGTATCAATTTTCTTCTTTTTTTCTGGTGTTTCAATTCATTTTGCCTTGTTTCCCAATTCTCTATAAAACTTTTTTGGGTCATCAATACATTGCTTATTTTGTGCCTATTTTGTGATTCTTTATAAAACATTTTTTAGAATCAATAAATTGTTTATTTTGTACTTTTCCTTTAAATTTATCTGCATATCTTCAGAATTTTTCTGCCTGTGCTGATATTTTTAGTTTATTAATTGCAATAGTGCACAATAGATCCTGATCTGTTCTGATACTGTGCATTGTTTTTATCACTTCTTTCTGAGTATTTATGTTGATCTGTTCTCTCTTCTATACTCTTCTAGCAATGACACTTCTTGTCTTAATTGCTTTATAGTTTTCTCTATTCAATACTTTCATGATGGCATTCAATTTCTCCCCTTCCTTTCACTTACTACCCTGTGTTTTTGTGGTAAGACAGTATCTGTTATTAATTCAGCTGCACAATATGTCCTATTTACTTCTGTTATATCACATGAATCTCTATGGACACTCCTAATTACTATGTTCATTTTTTTTGTCAGACTTCTAACTTTTTGAGTTTTATTGACTTTCTGTAGTCTGTTTCTTTCATTGATCTTAATATGTCTATCTATCTCTATTAAATCAAGCAACTCTTCTCTTTGATCATGTTTTCTAAACTGAGGGCATATTCTTTGTTCTCCGTTTACTGTGGGCATTCTATATATAGTTCCACGGCATCTTGCTGTGCCACATTCTCTTCAGTTTCATCCTGTGCCATCCATTGCCCTTTCATATAGGAACTCACTCACCTATCGCCACACAACATCAGCTGTATTGGAGTTGCTATAGTTTCCTTTTCCTCCCCTTGCTATGCAACTCCTTCTAAATGTTTGTACTGGTTCCCTGTAGAAGGCTCCAAAGTATCTTCATGTGGCAACTGAGCAGATGTTTCCCACTCCACTGCTTTCACCTTAATTTGGGGAGCCTTTGCTCTATCCAGCTATGATGTTTTCCAAGTTAGATTTTCTACACTAAATGCTTCCCTTTGCAGGTAATCCATAACCTCAGTTTTTGTTTCTTTAACTTATCCATTACTGATCCTCATGTCTACCTCTTTGTTTTACTAGTTTTGCTTTGCAGAATTTTCCATATCTGGATGCCTTTGCCTATATTTTTCTTCAGATATCTTTGATGCTGCTCTTTTTGTATTGATTAGTTTTGCTTTCTCCTTTGCATAGGCATTACACCATATTAAATCTCTTTTTCTTTCCCATGTCCATAATGATTCTTTCCATAGCCACTTAGAAATCTTGACATTTCTCTTCAGAGGTCTCATCTTTCACTACACTATAAGAAAACCCTTTCATCTTGCCACAAACACTCATTATCCCTTTCTTACTATTAGCCATAAAAAGCCTATAATCGGAATAAGTCAGCCAGATAATGGTAGCTGTGAATGCACCTCTCTGGGCCAGTCATCAAGGAGCCTCAATACTCACCACTGACACTGAAGAGGGACATTCACTTGGAACAAAATTGGATATATCCAGTATTTCCAGATGCAGCTGTTTGCATCAAGCAAGATTTCCCTTAAGACCACACACGGAACACAGTCAGGGTTTTACAGTGTGCATGTGTATGAGGATGGGGTGCCTGTGCCAACTCAGTGGAAGGGCTGACAGCATTAACTATAGTATGAAAGTACTGATCTACAGTTGAGATAGTTAATGGTAATTCAGATAAAAATTAGCCAATAATATGGTCTTTTTACATTGCAGCTAATGTGTTACTGAATCACCAATTCCCACATTGTATAAACAGACACTTTTTACTACACCTCTTACAGTGAGAAGTGGAAGTGTTTCTGAATCACTGGGCCTCTTTCCCAAACACCTACAGTCCTGTCTATAGACACCAGATATAGCAATTCATTCCACTGCTCAACTCTTCCTTATCTAAATTAACTTGCATGACTCTACTGAACTTACAAATAACAGAACATGACATATCATGATTTTCAAAAGATAATACTAAAAAATATGATGGAATACTTAAAACATTGAAAATTTAACATCAAAAGGAGAGCAAGCAGGTGTTCTCTTCTTTTTTTTTTCTTGTTTAATTATTATAAATATAAAAGTACAGCAAGTCTTTGAATCTCTTTCCTCTACAACCCATTCTGGGGAACTGTTCCAGTACACCACAGCTACCTAAATATATGGGCTTTAAGAATGGAATACCTTGAAGTAAACTGACAAGTGGATTTATCAGCAAAATATTTATATTTTTTTAGTTTTTTATTTGGCTTTAAAACAAATCAATTATAAACAAACAATTATTTACATAGATCTACAGCTGATCCATACATCAAAATTGTACATCAACAATTAATATGCTGCAAGCAAGTATTTAAGTTTAAGCCAAGATTTATATGAATGTGTAATATTAGACGTTATCATTTTAATGTTTGCAGTTCACTACCACAAATGATTTTTGCCACACTAATAAATTCATCACTAAAGGGGTAACTACTTTTCCAGTTTTTAGTAATTTCTTTTCTGGCTATAGCAAGAATAGACCAAAGAAGATGCATTTGCATTTTTGGAATTATCTTGGGGAGTAAAGCATTAAATAAAACTAAATATTTAGAAATATTACATCTGTCTTACCATAGAGCTTGAAAAAAGTTATTAATTTCTTTCCAAAAACAGAGATGACTTCACATTCATATACCATATGCAACCAATCAGCTATTAATTCAGAATCACACCTCCAGTCTTTAATTCAAATTGATTTATACACAATTGTAATTTTATTAGGAGTCACAAAAGCTCTGTGTAAAAATTTCCAAGTGAAACTTTTCCAATATAATGAAAATGTAGTTCTATCTGTAGATTTTAATATTAATTTCTTGTAGTCTTCAGATAAGTCTTTATTATAAATTGTTGGAGTAGTTCCAGTAAGAGTTATCTACATATGTGAAATCTAACTTAAGAATTGTATAAATTTGTGACAAATGTGATTTATTTTTCATTGCATTATTATTGATATTTATTAAGAATTCCAATAATTTGCAGAACAATTTTTTATCTAGGTTAAATATCTTATTTACCTATGTGTTCACAAAGTCTCTAAATATTTGTAAAGTTAACCAGTTCTCACAATCTTGATTGTATTTGGACCTTAAATTTTCAACAGTATATGTATCAGTAGTATTTAAAAATTGATGCCAATAAATTAAATTACCTTGCTGTTTCATTGCTAACATTTTGTAGAAGTTATGAGTTTCTAAGCAGTCATTTGTATATTATATTGGAAACACAGAAAATATTAAGTTTTTAATACAATGGTTAGAATATGTGAACTTTTGGAGAGAGAAATGTTATCTAAATAGGGAACTTGGGAAGAGGGTGTAATACCATTTACTCAAAAATCTTTTAATAACCAGATAAAACTATTGGATACTATTTTTTATGACTGTGATATATTTTATTATTTGCTAATATTATTTATTGATGTATGTGTTTCCATTTTGAATCATAAGATGAATTTATCCACAACGCTATAACTTTTACAATTGTTGAAGTAGTATACATTTGAATATCAAGGAATCCTATTCCACCATTATCCCAACCTTTTCTGTGACAATCAAAAGAAACTCTTGTTTTTTTTTTAGGATGCAAAAAAAAAAAAACAAATAAATGTATTGAATATTATTTATCTTAATTTTTTGGTGGAGATGGTACTAAAGCTAGTAAGAAATAATATTTTAGGGTGAATTACTATTTTAATAAGCATTAATCTTTCTTCCATGGTAAAGAAGAATTTGTTCCAAGTTGCAGCCAAACTTAAAATTTTATCATCAACCTGTTGAAAGTTTGTATTATTTCTTTACTATTAGACATAATGGTTATATAATGGTATTTCATTTTATTGCTATTCCAATTGAAGTTATAATATATTTTGTGTGATTTTTTTATTTTTTATTAATAATGTATTTGTTTTATTATTATTAAATCTTAGGTTTGAAATTTCTTCAAATTGACTCATAGAACTAATTATATGTTCTAATGAATTTTTTGTATTTCTTATTGTTAGTAAAATATCATCAGCAAAGAGTTGAATCAGTTTGAAATGTTGTTTTATTTTAATACAATTAATGTTCTTATTGGATCTAATACTATTAGCAAAGGGTTCTATAACTAATGCATAAAGTAAAGGTGTGCTAATGGACAGCCTTGTTTTGTGCCTTTTTGCAATTTAAAGGAATTACAAAGAAAAGAACCTATTTTAATATAAGCACAAGAGTTACTGTGTAACTTAGAAATTAATGCAATTAGCTCAGGTGAGAAATTATATACTTTAAGCGTTTTAAACAAGTACGACCAATTAACTGAGTCAAAAACCTTATCTAAATTGAGAATAATGATAAACATGTATTTTTATTTTTATTTGCATAGTCTATTAATGTATGTATAATTATAATATTATCATGTACTTATATATTTAAGATAAACCCAGTTTGATAATTGTTAATTACTTTAGGTATAAGTACATTAAAATGTTCATGCCCATTTTAGCTAACAGAATTATAGCCCACATTTAAAAGTGAAATGGGTCTGTATGATGAACACTTTGTAGGATCCTTATCTTGTTTTAAAATAGGTGATACAAGATATTTCCATTATGGGGGACTTCAGCAGTTTTTATTTGTCTATAGACCTTATATAATATTTTAACTGCATAATCTGGTAGTATTTTATATAGTTCTGGTAGAAGACCATCTAAGCCAGGTTCCTTATTATTTTTTAACTTTTGTATTTGATCTTTTATTTTTTTTAAAGTGAATGGTCTGTCAATTTTTTTTATTTGTTCACTTGTTAATTTATTATTTATATTTCCCCTAGAAAAGTTTCAACTATAGCATCATTATCTAGGTTATTTATATTATTATTTATATTTTCATAAAATATTGTTAAAGCCCTCAAGAATACCTTTACTATCTGTTCTGCTTTCTTTTTTATTTGTGTTATAATTTCTTTGATATGATTTTGTTTCTTCATTTTCTTTGATCTAAGACCAAGTTTACAAGCATATAGGATTCACTGAATGTGCCTGAAGTTTAAGTTTTACCAGGTTTATTGAAACTTTATAATTTAAAATTTTGGCATATTTTCTATTTAAGTTTTTAAGTCCAAACTGACTGATAATGTCATTTGATTTTAGATTTAACTTTAGTATGTTTATTTTGGCCTGTACAGTATCCAATTCTTTGTCACATTCTCTTGTTTTGTTAATATACCAGCTTGTAACTCTTCTATTTAAGTAAGCCTTTAGTGAATCTCACAGGACACTATCAGTTAGTTCACCATTCATGTTTATTTCTAGGTAATGTTTGGTTTCTTTAACATACCAATCTTTTTTTCTTTTTTACTGATGTGGTGGTGGTGGTAGTGACTAACTTTATTTCATCATGTGACACAAGGTGGTGTGCATTCACTTGCTATTACATGGGTTCAAGTCCCGCTGATGCTAGTAATTTATACCACGCTCCCAATAGCTCCACTTTTCAGTTTACAAGTTCTGAGACAAAATACATCTATGTTAATTAAAGCTTGAAAGCACAAGATTCAGCTGTAGGCTAGTAATTATTAGTATAGTTCCGCCTGTGATATGCATAACTGTGTTATTGCCACATAATATACAAACAAAATATTATTTTTATTTCTGTATTTTACAGACCCCAAGAACCAAGATAAAACATTTTCATTTAAGTGGTGCACAAAAGTGAAAACTATCAAAACAGAAACAAGAGAAGACTTTGTATTTAGTGTCAAAGACTGCAAAGCTGACTGATTTCCTCACACAAGTTACACAACATGATATACCGATTCCAGATCAAAATCAATCTCCGTCATCAGAAGTGAACACAAATACCACATCGATCACTTCAAAATCAAAATATGATGATGCTGGAATCACTGAGATGTCCCATGTCACTTTTGCTGTGAATTCTCTTGATACCGCTACTGCAAATGTTGATTCAAGTTGCTTTACAAGACATTTTAGAGTTGAAATAATTGCTGAAAATGAAAGTTTAGTGGACCATGGTGACGGTAGTGAAATGATTCAGTCTGCAAAGGATGAAGTAAATATAGCAAAAGATCCAGGGTTGTGGCTTGATTTCTCTGCTGATGATGTGGCTTATTGGGTTGCTTGTGGACCAAGTGACTGTCAGCACCACAATGGGCCATTTGACAGGTCTTACTGACATTTTTATTAGTGACAAACTTGCAAGATGTTGTTGTGTCTTTCGGCTTTTCCCAGTTAGGGGTCGTCACAGCGGAACTCCGGTCCGCTAATGATTGGCAGTTGATTTTTACATGCCGAGTTGCCAGCCCTGATGCACAACCTTCAATGAAGGTATGCCCATTCACGCATATCTCCACACAGAAGACGCTCTAGCTGAAAGTCGAACCGGTCGGCGTCATACTGTGAGGCGACAATGCTACCACAGCACCACCAGAAGATACTGTTCACAAACACGTTTTGTTTTGACAAAAGCTAGTGGTGAGAAATACAAAAGAAAGTGGTTATTGTATTCACCATCAACAGGATCAGTTTACTATTTTGTTTGTAAACTGCTCCTAAAAATTTCTCACATTTTGTTATAAGAGAAGGGTTCTGTGACTGATGAAATATTGTAATTAATCATCATGAAAAAAAAGCACTACTCAATGAGACTCTATGCTAATATACTTGCACTCGCAGATAAGGTGTGGGGTTGGGGCAACAGTTGGAAATACAAATTCAGGAAGAGGGAACCTGTCTTCAGGCATGTCATAGCTGTCATTTGTATGTTAGCTGAACATGCATTGGCTTTTCAAGGAACGGAAGAAAGATTTGGATCATTGCAGAATGGGACTTTCTTAGTGCTGCTTCAGCTCATTAGCCAGTCTGAGGCATTTTTAGCAGGTCACATTTCAAAATATGTAAACTCTAGCAAATGAAATCATTCTTACATGTCCAAAACCACCTGTGAGGAACTCATTCAATTAATGGCTCAAAAGGTCCACCCACCATACCTCTCATCTCTCCAGATTTTTGGCTCATATTTATGGTCTGTTCTTCATAAAATTTGTGGTTTTCTGGCAAATCACTGTGATGATCTGAGGATTGAAGTCACTAAATAAAGCCATACATTTGAATTTCAGACTTCAAATCCTTCAGAAAATGTATGTTTAAAACAAATCATCACAACAACAACAATAAAAGTTCCAGGATGCAAAAAAAAATCACTGATAACCAGAAATAATGCACTCAATGGCCATCAACAAGAACTCCACTTTATTAGAACCAAACACCATCAAAATCCATTAATTGTTAAGCACTTTCATCATAGACAATGACTTCATCAGATTCTGATGAAGTCATTGTCTATGATGAAAGTGCTTAACAATTAATGGATTTTCTATTTAAAACAAATTGTGTTATTCTAGCAACTCTCTAAGTTTATAAGAGCAATATTTAAAATGACAAACTTCAAACTGAGATGAGAAGAAGAGGAGATATATGAAGAAATAGCAGAGATTTTCTTTTCTAAGTGACGTGCCATATAATGGCACTTCATCTACTGAAATTGAAAGGTATTCTCTAAGTTTATAAGAGCAATATTTAAAATGTGTCCCTATTTTTGGGCCTTTGCCCCCCCCCCCCCGTTTGTTGGGCTTTGTCCAGATTTCTTGCAATAAGACGTATGCCACCCACTCATTGTTGACAAAGTAAAATTTCCAGATCTATCACATATCAATCAGTTGTGTTGTACTTAGGTACTTAAAAGATGGACAACCTATCTGAATGCCAGCGATAAAATTTGTATCATCACTTTTTACACAATTGTTGACAAACTTCAAACTGAGATGAGAAGAAGAGGAGATATATGAAGAAATAGCAGAGATTTTCTTTTCTAAGTGACGTGCCATATAATGGCACTTCATCTACTGAAATTGAAAGGTATTCTCAGTGTTGTCAAAAGCTGATTGATGCTTACCCAGAGGAGTTGAACACTAATTTCTCAGATGAGCTTTAGCAGTTTCACTCATATCTGTGTCATAAGTTCAGTGCAACAAAAAATGTAAAAACAAGATCTCGTCATGCTGAACTTTATAAAATAATTGTAGAAGACAATATTGAGTGTTTCTTTCCAAATGTAGACATTTGCTTTCATATATTTTTAACATTAATGGTTACAAGTTGCTCAGCTGTGTTCATTTTCTCATTTTAAGTAAATTAAAAATCCAAACATAACAACTATGCAACAAGGCAAGATGGATGCCTTATCTCTAGTAAGTATAGAAGCAGATGTGTAAAATAAGATTAATGTTTGTGGATATGAAGACTTTGCAATTAGAAAAAGTAGGAGAAAACGTTTCAAATATAAATAAATTGGAAGTATACAAAAATAAACATTCTACATCTTACTGTAAGTTTTGTTACATTTCAAAAAAAAATGTTATTTTACAGTTTATTATTGTTTATATTTTGAATTAGATATATATGGGGGCACCAAAATCTTTATGTGCTTAGGGCCTGTAAAGCTCTTAATCTGGTCCTGTCTAGGAGGGTCATAGGTGATATCCCTCCCAGGAATTTACAGTTTCCTATCTAGTCATCCAGGCTAGGCTTAAACAGGGTCATAGAGGGGCTTTGATGTGAATTGGAATCCTATTCCAGAGGAGTGGCAACCTCTGAGAGATAGAGGGTCATAATATTATAGGAGATTACTAGGCTAATGGCTCTGGGGCCCTTACAAGCCTAGCCAAGAGTTTATCCCCCAAAAAGAAACCTCAAACAGGACCTATTACCCCTGTCAATAAGGGACACAGGTGGAACCCCTGGGACAAATTTGTGGTTGCCCATCCACTCATCAAGGTTGCGCTTGAAGAGGGTCAGCAACGTACTTTGACGTGTATGGGGGGGGTCTATTCCAGAGACTGGGCAGCCTCTGGGAGACAAACCTGTTTCTCCCACAGGTTTTGTTAATGTCACATATTAGATTTAAGCCTTTTGATCGAGTACTACGCGAGAAGTTAGACATATGGATATGGAGCATCTCTAGTAGAGCAGGGTCTGAGATTGCCTTGTAGGTGAGACACAGATCACCTCTGAGCAATCTGTATGATACAGAGTAGAGTGATAGTGATTTGAGGCTGTCAACATAGAACAGGTGTTGGAGGCCATGGATTCTCTTAGTGAGGTATTTCTGTGGTCTTTCCAGTTGTTGCAGGTGTTGGAGAGGTACATACCAAATGGGGCGTTGTACTCGATTATTGGTCTAATGAAGGAGGAGTACAGAGAGGTAATAATCTCCTTTTTTTCTGGATCCAATCCCTTTGCATATGAGATGAACCAAGTAAAAGGCTTTTCTGACCACTGCCTCTACATGATGGTCAAATGAGAGATTGTTGTCTACTTGTGTACCCAGGTCTCTCTCCGCAGGTTGTGTGCTTAGGGGGTGGCCGGTAATGTGGTAATCAGTGGGGGCTGTGGTTTTGCCGAATGGTATGATGATACTTTTTTTTTGCATTTAACTTAAGGCTATGACTTTGGCACCAGTCATTTGTTGCTGTGAGACCCTCTTGAAGTATGTTAACATCATTTGGGGAGTCAATGACAGCACCCAACTTGCAAACATGGTCAGCCACAGGCTTTTTGTCTTTGCCTGGATGTCTGAGAAATAGCTGTTAAAAAATGGGGTCCCAATACAGCTCCCTGGGGGACACCACTAGTGACAGATCTACTATTGGAGGTAGTGGCACTTATTTTGACCTTGTGGGTCCAATCACTGAGCCTGTTGGCCACCCACCTGATGAGTTAGAGATTTACACCAAGTTCTGTCAGCTTTACAATGATACCTGAATGGGAGATTGTGTCAAAGGCCTTGTCCAAGTCAAGGCAAGCTGTATGTACTGGTTTTCCCTCATCCAGTGCCTTGGTGATGGCCTCAAAACATTTAACCAGGTTCAACAGGCAGGATCTGCCCTTGAAGAATCCAAACTGGCTGGGGTCAAGTGCTTGAAGATTGCCTATGTTCTTGCTTATGAGATCCATAATAATATGCTCCATGACCTTGCAGATCAGACTACATCTGTCTCTCCAGCAGGTCCTATTTATGTCGTAGGCCAAGCTAAGGTTCCCCGGAGTGGGTGACCCTTGTACCATTTGACTTGCGGTTGTGCATCATTTCCACTAGGGTTGGATCAAAGATTGCTCTGTAGGCCAGGCATACATCTCCTCTAAGCAGTCTGTATACAACTGAGTGCAGTGACAGTGACTTCGGTCTGCCATTGTATGATGTGCTGGAGACCCTGACTTTTCTTGGTTAGAATTCTCTTGAGTTCTCTCAAGTTGCTGCAGGTGCCTGGTAAGGAGCATAAGGGAGCATTATACTCCATTATTGCCCTGATGACAGTCAAGTACAGGGGTATTATGATCTCTTTCACTCTTGAGGCAATGCCTTTGCTAATGAGATGTGTGACATAGAATGCCTCCCTTACCACAGTAGACATATGGTGGCCAAAGTTTAGGCTACAGTCCTCTTGCGTTCCCACGTCTCTCACTACTGAGTTGTTACTTGAGGTATTATTATTTATATGATAGCCTCCAGGGATATCGTTATTACCAAAGGGGATGATAATGGATTTTTAGCATTGAGTTTAAGTCCATGGCTTTGGCACCAGTCATTGGGTTGTGTAAGTCCCTCCTGAAGTATATTGACATTATTTGGGGATTAAATGATTGCATCTAATTTGTAGCTGTCAGCAAACATAGTCAGCCACAGCCCCTCTGTTTTGGCCTGAACTGCTGAGAAGCATATTCCAAACAACAGGGGACCCAGCACTGACCCCTGTGGAACCCCACTGGTGACAGGACTACTGGTTGAGATAAATTTCCCAACTTTGACTGAATGTGATCTGTCATTGAGCCAGTTAACAATCCACCAGACAACATAAGGGCTGATAATCAACTGAGAGAGTTTATCAATGATGTCTGAATGTGGGATTATGTCAAATGCCTTGGCTAAGTCAAGGTAGACTGTATGCACAGATTTTCCTTTGTCTGTTGCTCTGGTGATGTTTTCAAAGAAGTCTACCAAGTTTAACAGGCATGACCTGCCTTTGACAAAACCAAACTTTGTCAGATCAAGGGTTTGGAGATCACCTCTATCCTTATTTATAAGGTCCATGATTTGTTCCATTGTTTTACAGATAAGGCTGGTTAAGTTTATGGGTCTGTAGTTCCCAGAGTCTGTTGCTGTACCCCCTTTATGAAGGGGGATGACAGTTGCTGTTTTCCATTCAGCAGGGACAAAACCTGTACTCAGGCTGTGGTTGAAGACAGTACCCAATGGAGTTGTTAACTCATGTCTTAGACCACCTAACAGGCAACCTGGGCTGCCAAGCAGTCCCATAGAGGCTGTGTTGTTGGCCTTGGAGAAAGCATTAGTGACTTGCTCCTTGAGGATGCAAGGTGGGGGGAGATGTAGAGGGAATGCTTTGTGGAATGTTTGGAGGGGACAGGGGGAATTTTCGCCAAACCTGTCAGCTAATAGGTTAGCTATTTTTGCAGGATCAGTGTGTGTGAGATGCCATCCACAGCTGGTTCAGCACGTCTGGGTCCTACCTTTTAGGTTATGGATATAGCTGAAAAATGCTTTATGGTTATCCTTGGCTATGGTTGCTAATTTGTTTTTCGAAGCTGCCCTTAGACGATTTTACAAGTTGTCTTATTTTTTTGTTCAAGCAGAGGAGGGTCTTCTTCCTGTGCTGAAACCTCTCTTTTTTATTCTTAGACAGTGACTTCTTTCTCTTGTTGTATAACTTACTAATCCTAGATGTCCATCAGAGCAGCTTGTTTTTCTTGTGGATCTTGTTTTGATCCTATCAGATACAGCTGTGTCAATACATTTGTATAAGTGTTTGTACAGGGCATTTGTGTATACCTTAGTATAGTTGTCAGTGCCACCTACGGGAACAGGATCTTGGAAATTATTTATGCCATCCCTTAGGAGAGTATAATTAGATTTGGTGAAACATATTAGCCTGATTTCACCTAAGAGAGGTGTAGGTGTTATAGCTACTTCAAATGTGACTGATTTGTGATCAGATTTAACCAGTGAGGGTCATATTCTTGTGGTGGTGCAGGTTGCGAATATTTGAGCCTCTTGTGGGGTTGCATACTATTTGTTCCAAGGCATCAGTTTTAACAAAGTCCAGGAACCTTTGTGTGAGCATGCTGGTAATCATATAAGTTTCCCAGTCAATGGAGGGATAGTTAAAATCACCCATGACTAGAGTGTTTGGTTGTAATTTGATTGACTCAAGAAGGTCCAAATAAGCAGGGTGGGTATCTTGGTTCATTGAAGGGCACCTATAGCTAATGATTACTTGAAGGGGGGGTCTTATCCACAGTTAATTGAACTTGGAGTAACTCCATGGAGTTTCTCTGTCTAACCAGTCTAGAGGTGTATTTGTCTTTGATGAAGATAGAGTCTGCTCCTTTGGTTCTCACACATTCATTTTGTAGTCTGAAAGTGTGGAAGGCATTGCAGCCTTGCAAGGCTGGGGTACTCTCTGTGGCCCTGAATCAAGTTTCTGTGACTGCACAGATGTCAGTGTCTTCCAGGGAGGGAAGTGCTTTCAGAGAGCACAGTTTCTGATTGAAACTCCTAGCATTTAGCAGCGTAACCTTTAACGTATTTGTGAGTGATATTTTCATGTCAGAAATTTTGTTCTTGAGACCTTGCCTGAAACAGGCACTACAGGGGAGGCAAGTGCCTTAGCAAGTAACTGAAATCCTAGAGGTGACAGGTGAAGACCATCTCTGGCAAAGAAGCGTGGCCACCATTTCATCCCAGGCTGACAGACACTGGATCCCTTTAGAATGACACCAGAAACTAAGCCAATTGTTGAAGTCTATAATTTTTTTGTTTATATTCTGGTATCATTCTAGGTGAGTGTAGAATGCTGCTCAAAGCTAGGGACATACCTGCCTTGGACACACATTCAGCTCGGTTATGTGTCTCTTCAGATTTAATTCATATGATCGACATTTCAGAATGTCGACATTCATATGGCCGGGACCATAATATTGACATTTAAAATGTCGACCATAGGAGTAAAAATAAAAAAACTCAAAAAAAACTTACCTCCTCACTGCTAGCAAGGGGCTATGCCACCCTGCAGCCCCACACACACCCCGGAACTTAAATATACTTGACCAGACGATGTCCCAGGCTGCGTCTTCCACGAGCTCAAAGATGAACTATCCCCTCACCTAAACACACTCTTTAAACTCAGCTTCTCCGCAGGCTATATGCCCACAGAGTGGCGCACAGCAACGGTTATTCTGCACCACAAAGGTGGAGCCACAACGGACCCCAGGAACTAACGCCCTATAAGTCTGACTAGCTTGGTCTGCAAAGCTATGGAGCGCATCATCATGGATCTCATTAACAGAGACATTGGAAACCTCCAAACACTGGACCCAACCCAGTTAGGCTTTGTTAAGGGCAGATCATGCCTCCTAAACCTGGTGGACTTCTTTGAGACAGTTACCAAGGCTATAGATGAGGGAAAGGTGGTCCACACAGCCTACCTAGACCTTGCAAAGGCCTTTGACACCATTCCTCACTCAGGTATTATAGAGAAGCTCACCAGCCTGAACATAAACCCCTACATCACGAGATGGGTTGCCAACTGGCTCATGGACAGAACCCACATGGTAAGAGTTGCAGGAGCTAAGTCTAACTCTAAACCGGTTACAAGTGGCTTTCCCCAGGGCTCAGTCCTAGGACCCCTCCTGTTTGGTATATACTTCTCAGAGGTACAGGCAAGCACAGGAGGACTATGGCTCACCATGTTCGCAGATGACTGCAAACTAGGGGCTATAATTGACTCTCCGGCTGACACAGTCATCCTCCAAAAGGGTCTCACTGAGACAGATACCTGGTGTCAAAACCATGGTCTCAAGGTAAATGCCAAAAAGTGCATAGTCATCCCCTTTGGAAAAAACAAAGTTCCCACAAACTACCACATAGGTGGTAGCCCCCTAAATACGGAAGACGTGATAAGGGATCTGGAGACCCAAGTAGATAGTAACTTCTCCTTTGATATTCAAATTGCCAAAGTGGTTAGAAAAATCCTTCTGTGTGGCCCACTTAATCACAAAAGGGTTTGCATCCAGATCGAAAGAGGTCATTGGGCCCCTCTACGCACAACTCATCAGACCCATCATCGAGTACAATGCCCCATTTGGGATATACCTTACAAGACACCTGCAACAACTGGAAAGATCACAGAAGTTCCTCACCAAGAGGATCATTGGCATCAAGCAGATGCCCTATGCAGCTCGACTGAAGAAACTCCAGCTGTACTCAGTTGCATATCACCTACTCAGACGTGATCTCTGCCTGACATACAAGGCCATATCCAACCCAGAATTGATGGACATGCTCCTCCTAAAGAAAACCGTATCCCATCGAGCCACACACTCCAGGGATCTAAACCTCACCACAACAATAAATAAAGACATGCTGGAGGGATAGATTCCTGTCCCAGAGACTTCCCATGCTCTGGAACAAGATTCCAATCTACATTAGGCAGAGCTCCTCGCTAACACTCTTCAAGAGAAACCTTGACGAGTGGATGGGAAACAGAAAGTTTACCCCAGAGATCACTTCAGTGGCTCTGCTGGACAGATTCACAGGGAGCTAATCTAAGGGACAGCGAAAGCCAACACATTCTAGCTAGGCTTATAAATGCCTTCGGGCAGATGGCCTAGTACCTACCTATGAACCTATACCAACTCTGAGATCGCACTACAGTGTGGAAGATGGAAATCTTTCCATTCTGCACTGTACTGAGATGCCAGTCCCGCATGGTCAACATTTCGAATGTCGATCATATGGTCTCAGCCATATGAATGTCGGCATTCTGAAATGTTGAAGGAAACCCCTCTCTTCATATAGTGCAGTGAGGTACGTCTTAAGTCATTTAATCCAACATGAACTATGATGGGGTCATAACGGTGCTTGCTGTTGAGACACTTGTGTGCATGTATGATCTGATGGATCCTGACAACCAATAGACAGCTGACCGTAACCTTCTCCTTGTCCAGTTTGGGAACATCTGTGCGTCTCACAGTGGCGTCACCTTTGACTAACAAATTTGGTTTAGATGTGTTTTGCCTCAGGGGCTTATTTCATGAGACACTGGTGCTTGTGTTTTCATGTGTATTGAGTACTGTAGGTGCTGTTTTAGGTGTAGCATATTTGTGTTTGGAAGGTCTCTGGTGTTTAGGTAGGTTTCTAGTGATTACCTATGTGTATAATGGTTGATGTGTTGAGTGCATGGTTTATGTAGGAGGTGTAGTATGTGAGCTGACTACCTGTTCAGTGTTACTGTTCTGTGTGCAAGAGAGCAAGGAGTCCAGATTTTTAGTGTAGATGCAACTCTCACAAATTGTACTTGGGTGATTTAGGAGTAGAGGGTTGTCAGTGTGCATGAAGCAGTTGCTACACTGCCTCAGGATGCCCATGGCAATTAGGCTGGTAGGAGAAATGGAGGTGACACTGACCATCCATAATATTAGATTAAGTCCTGTTTCCACAGTGGGTATACCTCTCAACCTTGAAACATCAAAAATCTGGACAAAGTCCCATGAAAAGTAGGTACAACTGGCCAAAACCCTGTATGCTGATTAACATAAATCCTGCATACATAATTATGAAACCCCACCCACTCTGATGGAATTGTGGGATACCAACATTCAAATGCAAATTGAAGAACAGACAAAATATTAAGCAGAAAAATATAACCAGTACAATGGTGTTTTATTTATACTAACATTTGAACTTGTATCAAACTTTGAACTTGTGTGAAACTTAAATACAAATTTATTTTATAAAAATAAAATTAACTGTTTCTGCTACATTAAATATTAAATAACACAGCATGATATAACCAGAACAACTGTTTCATTTATTTACAATGCCTTTGATATTGTGTCATGTTATGACTGTACTGGAAGTTATCTATTCTACCAGGAAGTATGTAAAAATGTATAAAAAGATGTAGCTGGGGCCAGAACAAATTAACCATGAATGAAATGACAAATAGGCATAAGAAATAAACAAACCTCTGAGAAAATAATAAAGAAAAGCTGTCTTCTGAGTCCTATATTATTATTCCTTTTCCTGATACGCATTTTATCTTATTCATAGTTACAGAGGGGTCACCTCTCAAGAGTACAGATTTTCGCAGAATGTCCAGATTTTTGGCTCACACTTTTGGTCTATTCTCATAAAAATCTGAGGTTTTCTGACAAATCATTGAAGACTGAATTCACTGAATAACACTAAATAATGACACACGTTTGAGTTTCAGACTTAATATCTTCAGACAATACATAATTATGCAAAAATCTTATTCTAGCAACTTTCTATGTTCATAGGAGCAACATTTAAATTATGTCCCTATTTTTGGGTCTTATCTGGCATTGTCCAGATTTCCATTACAGACATTTATTGACAGACTAACTAGTCTAAACATGAATCCCTATTTCACCTGGTAGATAGCAAATCAATCTGTTTGAACACACACACACACACACACACACACACACACACACACACACACAATATAAACGTTAGTGGCCTATTCTCATATAAAAGGCTTGTCACTAGTGTTGTCCCACAGCGCCGTTTCCTGGGTCCCCTCTACTCTGGCATCTACTTCTCCAATGTGAAAGCAGATGTCAGTAACAGCAGCCAGTTTGGAACCAATATCTGGTGTACCAACCATGACTTCAAGTTTAATAGCAAAAATACAATGAAGCTGACTTAGAGAAACAAATCTACCATACTGGTTACCATGTGAGCAGGAACTCTATCAAGAGAAATACAGATACTAAAGATCTAGGTACCTTCATCAGCATTGGACTGTCCTTTGATCATTATTTATCAGTTATAGTGAGGAAATCCTTCTACCTTTACTCTTTTGTAAATAAAGATATACCCTTAGGATGTCCTGATCCCACTCCCTCTGTTCTTCTTTCGACAAATACAATGCACCACTTGATAAGTACCTTCCTAGAACCTAACCCAGTTAGAAAGACTATAAGATTTTTAACTTAAAATCAAAAGATTAAGTTCTCTTAGCTACTTAACTACCTGGACAAACTAAACACTTTTTTTGTTTTTCTCTGTCCCATACCAGCTCCTAAGTGAATGACTGTAATGGACTCTGGTCATAGCTAATGGAGCCTGTTGGTATTTCATGTGTTATATAAATAACAGTCTTCAGAAATTACTCTGAATAAGGGCTTGGCTACTCAAGAAAATGGAAGTGCTCAATTCAATGGGGTCTCCTTTTGAAGTGCATTTTATCCAGACTTTTAACCTTCAGAAATCACACATTATCCCAAGGCACTCATAAGGAAGTATATCTATGCAGAGTGAAACAGGAGGATCTCATGACACAGCGCATCTTGTAATGTAACCTGTCCACACCAGAACACAGAAACAGAAAGGCAGCAGAAAAATGGAACTTAATTTAGTTGGCTCTGGTGCATCTTGAGAAAAAAAATCCCATCCCCAATCCCCAGTAACCATCAGGCTACTGACAATTACTAATACCATTTTTTATTCCCCTTTCGGCTTTTCCCACCAAGGGTCGCCACAGTGGAACAATGGTCCGCAGAACGATTGGCAGTGCAGTTTTACAGTGTTGAGTTGCCAGCCCGGCACCCAACCTTCAACAAAAGGCACACAGACACTCACACCTAGGGCCAGTCCCCCTGCGGCATGTGTGTCTAATGGCTTATCTTCTCACATTGTTGTAACTTAAAGTAGAAAACTATAATTTTATCTCACAAGACACCAAGCCCTAGCACAGTGGCGCAGCAACCTAACACTATAGCAAGCTATGTAGTTATCAACCGCTGCAATGAACTGTTTGGATCCACTTCAGCCACAGGGTAATAACATCACTTAAGGAGGCAGGGCATAAAGAATGATTTACATTCAGAGATTTCAAAAAAATGTGGATAGGAATTCTAGCTACTATAGATAGATCATATACACTTCTTGGAAAGTCTATTTGTAGGAGGCAAGATGAAATATTAATGATTCAGCACTGCTGCTATTTTAATCCATCACTATCCCTAATCCTAGTAAGAAAGAATGAATGACACTGGATAAGGAAGATGATGTCTAGAAAGGTCCATTTTGCAAATAATAGGCAGTGAGTGAATTCACCAAACCGAAAACTAGTAATCAATAAATATTCTTGCGTGATATTTTAATAATTTGCATTCTCATGCACTTTGAGAAGCAAGTGATATTCACATGAAATGCATTGCACTGCCATGCCTTAACATCCATTCCCAACAGCAATACCCACACTTTTCGAACATTACTGAATTTTGAGGGATAATTCCATACTGTACCTCAAAACACAACAACCGTATTCCACATTTCAAGATACCTTTTTGCGACTGAAATGCTCCCCTAGACAGCCCACCCAGCTAGTTAAGTAACAATAAAAAATAAAGGGGTTGTCATACATTTAGTAATAAGATTAAGTAAAAATAAAAAGTAACATAACATATTAAGCCATGCAGCAAGCTCCTCCTCACTAAAGCTGTCAAGGAGGTTCAATGTTGTTTGCAATTTTCATTTCGTTAACCGAGTTAGACCTACTGGGCACAACTCAAGAGTGGAACCGGGAGAAAAAGCTCCCATTACCAAAGTGACAAACTTAAGATAACAGTATAAAAATAAGCATTTAGACTTGAACACAACAGACACAACAAGATGCAACAAGATACTTTGCCAAATTTAACAGACACAATGCCACATCATTAAAATGAAAGCTAAAAAGCATGACACTGCCATTGTCACAGCACCTCACTTTTTATTTTGAGCACCGCAGTCGTGTTAATAAATATTCTCACTAGCTCTTAATAGTGTACTAACAAGGTCCAGGGTGCCGACTCCCTTCCTGGTGCTGAACTGCAAGAATGAATGAAAACATGTCCTGTCAAATCAGACACGAGGTACAAAAGCATTACTCAAGTAGTGTAAACTAAAACAGTTCTTACCTTCCACAGAGCCAAGAACAAAAATAAAAAATTACGCTGAGATAAAATTGCAATGGGATTGTGCAGTCACTTGGCACCAAACTAATTATACCATGGATGACTGAAATCAAATCTTAAGTTAGGAGGACTGAATTTCACAACAAATGATGCTGATTGCTGAAAGAATCTACAGTTCTATATGCGGTTGCGTGGTCGAGCTGCCACTGCTGCCAGAGATAAATTTTCTCATCCTCCTTCCTGATCCTGGGGGTGCGGACTCTGCTCTGCAGAAAGTACATGCTGGTGCTTCTTGGGCTTGCCCTTGGCTTAAGTGTTGGACAGTTGGATTCTCCAGTCGCTGATTGGTGTGATTGCTGCTGCCTGTTGTGCTCCTCCTCCCATCTCTGTTTGTATGAACATACATACTCACTCATAGTTAAAAAGTAAACAAACACAGTCCGAGCCCTCATGTGATTTTCCAGTAGGCACTCAGTCTGCCTAACGAAGCTGATGTCATCGCGCACAACCCTGCACGTGATGACATCAGCAACATCTTCTACTAAAAAAAAATTATTTGAAAAAAAAATGGGAATTGAAAGGGCCACTCAGGAATTCATGACACCCCATTATTTATTTATTTATTTATTTATTTATTTATTTATTTTATTTATTTATTTAAATTTGTTGACCGGGAGTGTCCGACTGGACGTGGGTCCATTTTCAGCGGAGGCCCGGGGAGAAAAGCTCCACAGTAAAATAAACAGACAGTAGTTACATTGGATTACATAGTGATTAACAATTTAACATAGAAACATTATTTTTTCCTCAAAACCAGTAAATACTGAGGAATTCGGTACAGTCGAAAAGTAGGACAGTGGGAAGAGAAAACAGAGGGGTGTGGTATAACTGCATGCTCTAAAGAGGGTCAGTACTAATGGGGTGCTTTATAAAGGGTCTATACTAGTGGGAGTTCTTTAAATGGTATGAGACTATTGTAGATTTGGTGATTTTGGGACTGTTTAAAGGGCAAAAATGCAACTTAGGTGCTCTCTGAGCAGCTAAGCGCAATTTAAGGACTTCTCAAACAGACTTTATCCTTGAGGATACAGAAGACTCAATGAACAGAGAGGTTATATTACCCCTCTGTAGATCCCTGGTCTAGATATAGTTTGGGGTACTGGGTTCAGTTTTGGTGTCTGGACTGAGATAATATCAAATTATTCAGATAGCTACAATTAAAGGTTACCAGTGCAGTAAAATAAATGAACGCTGCTGTATTCATCCACACTTGAGGAGAAGTGTGAAAAGAGAAACTGTGTGCAAAAGACACTTGCAGCCCAATGTAACAACAAAAATCTAAAAAGGAAACTCCAAGGAAAGCAAAAGGGTCACACCTACCAGAATAAGGTTATCAAGTTTGACAAAGGCATTAGAATGAACTTCTTCATAGAAAGACTTTTATAGGTTCATAGGTGTGTACTAGGCTAATGGCCCTGGAGTCTTTACAAGCCTAGCCCATAGGATTACCCTGGTATCGTGCCACCTGACCTTAGTTACCAGTGCTTCTGTCAAGTAAAGCCACTGGAGTGATCCCTAGGATTAATTTTCTATTTCCCATCCACTCATCAAGATTTCTCTTGAAGAGGGCCAGTGAGGTTCTCTGCTTGACTTGTATGAGAAGTGTATTCCATAGCATGGGCAGTCTGTGGGTCCCTCCAGCATGTTCTGTTGATTGTGGTAATGAGGTTGAGGTCTCTGGAGCATGTGGTGCAGAGGGATTGGGGTTTCTTTAGATGTAGCAATTCTAACAGAGCTGGTTCAGACATGGCTTTTTAAGGCAAGCAGAGATCACCTCTAAGTAGCGATATGAGATAGGGAATAGTTAGAGTTTTTTTAGTCTGTCCATATAAGACAAATGTTTAAGGCCTAGGATCTTCTTTGTGAGGTACTTCTGCGGCCTCTCCAGTTGTTGCAGGTGTTTAGTGAGGTACATTCCAAATGGGGCATTGTACTCAATGATTGGCCTAATGAGAGAAGAGTAGAGGGAGACAATGACCTCTTTCTTCCTGGATGCAAAACCCTTAGTAATGAGATGTGCCACATAGAAGGACTTTCTGACCACAGTGGCAGTGTGATAGTCAAAAGGGAGGTTGCTGTCAACCTGTGTTCCCAGATGTCTTATAACGCCTTCTGTGTTCAGTGGACTACCATTGATGCATAGTTCATGGGAACCAGGTATTTCCCAAAGGGAATAAAGACACATTATTTGGCATTGAGCTTAAGGCCATGGTTCTGACACCAGTCGTTGGTCTCAGTAAGGCTTTTCTGTAGGATGTCAACATCACTCTGGGAGTTAATAATAGCTCCCAACTTGCAATCATCTGTGAACTTTGTCAGCCAGATTCCCTTCATGTTGGCATGGACTACAGAGAAGAAGATACCAAACAGGAGAGGACCCAGGACTGAACTCTGTGGAACTCCACTCGTGACTGGTCAACAGTCTAACTTGTTGCTTAAGTGAACATGTATATCTGAACTGATAGTGTACTCTAACAGAGCAAAGTCCTTCAAGAAGGCCTTAGATGGTTACTGGTCACAAAAAAGGGTACTATATAAGGACACATGAAATATACTAGGTACAGTGACATCCCACCAGTGGACCAGTAATCAAGAAGCCTCATTCCTCATCACTGGCAACAGTGGGGGACATACATTTGGAGGATAACAAGGTACACATACAGTATTACCAGATGCAGATGTCTGCATCAAGTGCAATTTCCCTTAAGATCACACAAAGACCACAGTCAGTCTGGGGCTGGTTTCTCCCTCTTTCTCCAGATCCCCAGTAAGACTCCCTACTGACACAGCTATAGAGTTAAAATCTCAGCTGAGTGACCAAGCCAAGACCTCCAGGACCCTCTCTTTCCAACCAGTGCTTCATGTCCCTGCCCATGTAGCTGACACACACAATCTTTGAAGTTTGATTTATACACACACAGACACACACACACCTGGAAAGGCTGGCAGGTTTACTAGCTATGCCCCCTTTTGCCCAGACTATAAGGTAGGTACAACTGCCACCAGCCAGTTCCTTATCAGTTACTTTAAGGCCCTTAACAAAGGGTGTCCAGTCTTATTGTGTAATGTTACTATTAATACAAATGGTGGTTTGACCAAGAGCAAGGCTATTAGGGGTGGCCCACAGTGTCACCAAATAAATATGCAAGTACTCTCAGAACTTAAATATCTCTACACAGATCAGCCACAGTGAAAGGTTTAAATATATTTAAGATGGCACAGTGGTGCAGCGGTTGCATTGTTGCCTCACAGCAAGAGGTTCTCATGTCCGATTTTTGGCTGGGGCATCTTCTGTGCAGAGTCTGCATGCCCTCCCTGCATTCATGTGGGTTTCCTTCAGGTAGTCCTGTTTCCTCCCACGTCACAAAGACATGCATCTGCAGCATTTCTCGCTGGGTCTCTGCTGAAAATTGCCTTCATTCCAAGTCTGACTTTCCCGGTAAACAAGTGTTAAATAAATAAATAAATATTTAATAATAATAAAAAAACAAGAACATACTCAGTATATACTTAGTGACAGAGTTAAATATCACAGGAAATATTTAAAACAACATTGTAGGACAGTCTCAAATAAATAAAGAATAACATCTAAACTAAGCTTTGCTATATTCCTGACTGTATCTAAGAGAATTACTATACCGTAGTTAATTTACTTCAGAGCAAGGCAGATGTGGTGAATGGATCTTCTCTAGCTGTTGTTGTCAAGTCCAAGACAGAATACAGAATGCTGTCTCTCTAAGAGACTTCTTAAATTAATATCTCAAATATTACTGCTGGGATAACTTTGCAGAATGACATCATTTCTTGTCATCTGACTCTATCCCAGGTGAAAACTCCCACTGCTGGAATCTGGCAGTATTTAGCATCTACCTGTGAAAATACATAGACCTCAGATCTTTTATCAGTTGGTGGAAGTCATAAAAGCAATTTACATTCCTCCATATTTAAAGACAATACAGAAAACTTCTGTAGTACAGATATTGTGTCTCCTGCTGCACTGAAACTGAATGATAATATATTTTATGGCCTAGCCATAAAGTAATTTAATGTCAACTATTTTTCTGAAGTTAACCTTCTGTATTCCAGTTTCCACTGTTAAAATATACATTTAAACAGTTACAATAGTGCATGTACATTTCTGTTCTATTCCTGTAGGGTACACTGTGGATACACTTTAAACAGCACTTTGTAAAATACCTCTTCAGCACACATGGCTGTATAAACCCTCTTATATGACTTACAATTCTAATACATTTATAACACAAAGATCTTATAAATCGTTTTGATATTCACAAAAATATAATTATTTACAAAATTCCAGATAGCTAGGCTGGCAGTATCTCCTTTCATGACAGCTACACAAGTAGGGCAAACTGTACAGTTTTGTGCTGGTATAAGTGATTTGTGAGTCAGGGAGGTCGCAGTACAGTGAGGAATGAGAATTTTCCTTTTCACTACTGTTATGCAATCTTATAGTTTGTATACTTAAGTGGCAGGTGGTGTGGGGTGTGCAGGGAGACTTGCATCTGCAGCAAAAAAAAAGATGTTTTGCATTGTTTTGTTATTAATTTGAGTTTCAGTGTTTTCACTTGGGTTTTGTGTCCTTCGATTATTTTCTTTTTCAATTAAATATAATATAATCTGCAAACTGTGTAATTTGCTGATCCAATTTTATTATGCCCTGTAATATCAACAAATGTACATGCCAATAAGAGGCATATGTGTGTATGATATTGAAATGTATGTAACCACTGGAGCTAAATTTACACAGGACATAGCTGCTAGAAGCAGTTTAAGCAGACACTTGATTCTTCAGCTAAAATTTACCGTTTCCCTATTATATTAGCAAATGCACTGAATTGCAAACACTGTTTAGTGGAATGTCATTACGAGAAATGGCAAAATACCGAAAGCACGTAACAGTGATTTTTTTCCTAGGGAAAAAAATCACTGGGCCGTTTTCGGGACTTTGCCATTTCCTCCACTGTGGTGCGATTTTGGAGTTGGTATATTTAAGTAGGGCGGGGTGTGGGGGGTGAAGCCCCCTACTTTATTTTGTGTTTGGATATTTTTTTTTTTTTATGGATCAATGATTTTTTTTCCCAGGGGAAAAAAATCACTGATCCGTGTGTTCGACATTTTGGGTTTTTGGGGATTGTGGGTCGATTATATAGCGTTCACAATTTTGTACATTCGCTAATATAATATGGACCCAAATATGCCATGGTGACAATACCATCATGTAAAAAGTATGCATTACAAATGTGTAACAGCAATGTCAACCCACAACTTGCAGCTCAGCAACACAGTACAAAAAAGTACAACAATGTTGTGAGTGGCTAATCAACACTTACAGCAAGTAATCATACCATTTACGATCATACTGGAACATATTACAAAAATAAAATCCACAACAGAAAATGTTGACTGTCACAAAAAACACAAACAAAAGCATTTTTGCAGGACAGACAAGCACTTGTGCGTTGCCCATGTGGGGGTGTGCTGCACTCCTCACACCTTTGCTTGTATGAATATTCTAACTACAAGATCACTCAACTTTAAGGATAAGTGGAAACCTTCCTTACCCCTAAGATTCCTTGATCTTTAATTGGAACTGCCAATATGTTCAACTAAAATGGGTTTATCTATTTCTTGTTAACTTATTCCCATTTTGAAAAAAAGTCACAAAGGTTAAACTTACGTATCCCAGCTGAAACTTCGATATAAACATTGACATAAAAAGCAGGATATGATCAACATCACAAAAAAGAAGGGAGACCATCCCAAAACAGTCTGCAAAATCCCATACTTAGGCAAAATAAACATGCTGAAAAATTTTTGCACAGTATATTACTCTGTACTGAAGGTCTGACCCTGATTCCAAGGTTTATACTGAATTGTGCACATAAGCTACAAGAGCTATTAATGAACTTATCAGTATCACTATGTTATAAAAATAGTTTAAAGAAAAAAATAAATACTGCATTACAGCACTCAATATTCAGTACATGTAGATAGTCAGAAATGTTATATCAAATATAAGTAAACATAAAGGCTATATAGTACATCATGTCACATATCTCCCATTGCAAGCCTCAGAGGAAGAAAGGGGTGCTAGGAAAGGGTGAAGAGGGTAACATAAAGTAAGTAGGAGATCCCATAGGAGGATGAAGTGTAGTAAAGGTTCTGGACTGTGGGAAGTAGGAAACATGAATCTGGGGGAGCCTTGTTTAATTGGCAAAAAGAGATGTTTTTTTTTTGGAAAAAAAAGCATAGTATGGTGGGGATGGATATAAAACAAAGAAGAAAGGTGTAATGACAGCACACATGAGAGGACAGACATGATGCACAGACAAAGTAGTAAAACAATATTATGGGTGACAGAGTGGTGAGCAAACAGTGCTGGATGAGAGTTTGAAACAGTCAACTCAAGTACCCACCTGCATAGAGGGTTTGAATAGTACATAAGGGGGGAATAACATGGATGGGAAATAAGGTAGAATCCCAGCAACTGCCATACTTTTCACCTGGTCATAATGTTAGAAAATGACTGAATCCAGGCTTGCTGCTAGCATACACACTGGAGCAAGTTGTTGCATTCATTCACTGTTATTTCCAGGAAGACCCTCCATTGGTCCATATATCCAAGCAATTTGTATCTGCTGGAGTATAACACCTCATCATAGCTCAAATGTGTAATGTCTGATCCACTCTCTCAAGAACTTCCAGCACTGGAAGCTTAGCTATTTCAGCAAAATCCCCCTGTACACTATCTCCTGCAAGGCTGTCTGCAGGTGTTGGACTGGAATATTGAAATGAATCTTTGGAAGACAGCATCTCCCATATCCTCACCCTTCATATGTGGCATCAAACAGGATGGAAAATCGATCAACATGGGAAATCGATGCTCCACATCTATGGCCACCCCCTCATTGGTCAGGTCAGACCATAAGCTAATCACCCTTAACATCCACATCCCACCCCCACCCCCCAGTAAGGAAACCTCCATAAAAAACTTCTCCAAAGCCAACTTCATGCTACTCAAGTCAGAAGTTACAAACTTCATGACACCCATGCAGATGGGAACTGAAAGTTCGACTGCTGAGTCCTACACAAAGGCACTGTACGAGCGCATCCACTCATGCATGAATCGTGCCATCCCGAATAGAACCAAGATGCTCTCCCCCCAAAAAAGGAAGCCAATTTGGTGGTCCTCTGCCATAAACAAACTTTACAACAAAAGGGAGAAACTGTTGCAGAAAAGAGGAAAATCCCAGGATGCAAAAACACCCTTACCAGCCTCAGTAAGAAGCTGAGATCCCTCATGAAATCCTCCAAATCTAGTTACGAAAATAAAATTGCCAAAGATTCCAAAGACAACCACAAGGCATTCTATAACTATGTCAAGAATCTAAATGGCAATGCTCAGATCTGCTCTGAGCTACAATAGAATGCTATTAAATATACTGATCCCAAGGATATTGCCAGTATCCTGGCAGATCGATTCAGTGCCAACTTCACCCACTCCTCACCCCCTAAATGGCCCATCTCAATACCGGAATATTGCCAAATTTCTGTAATAACGGCCATGCAGGTAAAGAAACGCACTCTCCAAAGCTATGAATACAGTATCCATGGGACCAGATGACATCCCAGGCTGTGTACTACATGAACTACAAAATGAACTGGCACCTCACCTAAGTGTCATGTTTAATCATACCCTCACCTCAGGCTTCATGCCCACTGAGTGGCGCACAGCTACAGTTATCCCACTCCACAAGGGGGGATTCACCTTGGATCCCGGGAGCTACTGCCCCATCAGTCTGATGAGCCTGATCTGCAAGGCCATGGAACTTATAAACAAAGACATTGGCAACCTTAAAACACTGGACCCCACACAGTTTGGGTTCGTGAAGGGCCGATCTTGTCTCCTGAACCTGATTGACTTCTTTGAATCAGTCTCCAGAGCCGTGGATGAGAGTAAGGCAATCCACACAGCCTATCTGGACCTCGCCAAGACCTTTGACACCATCCCCCACTCTGGAATCATAGATAAACTCACTAAGCTGGGCATTAATCCCTATGTCACTCAATGGGTTGCCAACTGGTTTACTGACAGAACCCACACTGTAAAAGTAGCTGACTCCAAATCCAGCTCCAGACAAGTGACAAGTGGAGTACCTCAGGGTTCAGTCCTGGGATCTCTCTTGTTTGTCATCTACTTCTCTAGAGTACAGGCCAACACTAAGGGACTCTGGCTAACAAAGTTTGCAGATGACTGCAAACTGGGAGCTATTATTGAATCCCCAAACGATGTTGATACTCTACAAAAGGGCCTTATAGAAACAGATGCTTGGTGCCAGAGCCATGGGCTCAAGCTCAGTGCCAAGAAATGTATAGTTATCCCCTTTGGGGAAAAAACATGTACCCATGAATTACCACATAGGTGGCAGTACACTAAACACCGAAAGTGTGATAAGAGACTTAGGGACACAGGTGGACAGTGGTCTCACCTTCAGTAACCACATTGCCACAACAGTCAGGAAATCCTTCTATGTGACACATCTCATCACTAAGAGCTTTTCATCCAGAAAAAAGGAGGTCATTGTCCCACTGTACTCATCCCTCATTAGACCCATTATAGAATACAACACCCCATTTGGTATGTACCTCTCAAGACATCTGCAACAACTGGAAAGGCTGCAGAAATACCTCACTAAAAGACTCATAGGCCTAAAGTAGATGCCCTATGCTGACTGCCTTAAAAAACTCCAGCTATACTCTGTCGCATATCATCTACTCCAAGGCGATCTCTGCTTAACATACAAGGCCATGTCAAGCCCAGAGCTGTTGGACATGCTACACTTAAAGAAATCCCAATCCCTCAGAGCCATACGCTCCCAGGGATCTAAACCTTGTCATCACAATAAACAAAACATGCTGGAGGGATAGGTTCCTGACCCAGAGACTCCCTAGACTCTGGAATAGACTGCCCATACATGTCAAGCAGAGCACCTCTTTGGCCCTCTTCAAAAGGAACCTTGATGACTGGATGGGAGAAAGGAAATTCACCCCAGGGATTACGTCAGTTGCCCTGCTAGACAGGGGTCCAGGGAAGTAAATAGTGTGGGAAGAAATAGCCAGGGAATTGTTATGGCTAGGCTTGTATAGGCCCTAGGGCTGATAGCCTAGTACCAACCTATGGATCTGTAAAGGAAGGCACACATACAGAACATAATATAACCAAATATGGACTAGGCTATAACAAACCAAACA
The DNA here is from genome assembly GCF_019279795.1 of Protopterus annectens. Taxonomy (NCBI): domain Eukaryota; kingdom Metazoa; phylum Chordata; order Ceratodontiformes; family Protopteridae; genus Protopterus; species Protopterus annectens. The sequence goes on from NC_056743.1 coordinate 202,105,330, forward strand.
ACATTGGCAGTAGATGTCAACATTGGCAACTAGGCATGTGACTTATCTCTGACATATTTAAGAATTGGTCCACCTCTCCTTAGCAGCTGAAACCAATGAGAAGCAGGCTTCAGATACTTCAGTATAAAAGATGGGTACTTTTCCGTTAACAGGGCAACAGTTTTTCTGGCCAAGTTGTAAGGTTGCCATCATCATGCAACTGATCAAGCTGGTTGTATTAGCTTGACGTGTGAGGTCGAATGTGGATTGTAAAACAGACCAGCCACTTTCATGGTTGCATAAGTATTCACTGCATATTACTGTTTTCCTCATCCTGCAACTGATGAAGCTAGTCATATATGCATATGTGTCTTTACGACATTGTTTTGAAAAATAGTAGATGTGAGTAGTCTGTTACTATTCACTAATGAGACAACTGGCTGCAGTGAATACTTATACAACCATGAAAGTGACTGGTCTGGTTTAAAATCGATACACATGAAGCAAAACAAAACGGAATTCGTTATTTTAAGGACTTCTCCTTGAAGTCACTGGGCAATGTCTGCTTGTTTGGTTATACATTGCTACAGAGAGGAAATTGAAGCAGACTCTGATCATAGAAATAGAGTTAAACACAACTCACCGCTTTTAAAAGTACCAATTGAATTCCTTGATGGTGGACTCATCTTCTTATAATGCAGTCCTTCACACATTAAAATACACACAAAAAAAAGTGGCACGATGAATTTCAGCAGTTTGATTCATAATTCCCTTTCAGAAGAGGGAAATTTCACTTATTTTGATGTTTTTGAAACTGCATATTTATGCTAATATCGAGAAAGAACGACAAGTTTCCTTATGACAAACCATTAACGAGGCCAAAGAAGCTGTTGCCCCATTAACGGAAGAGTACCAAAGATGTACCATCAGACAACTGCATCACTAATTTGGTATATATGTGCATGTATATACATGCACACACATTATGAAGGCACATGGCATGAAGACATTCTGACAAAACTTGTTAAACTTTGTAAAAATGAAAATGTAACATATTATACTGTCCCATATTAACAAAGTGATGATGGATGTCCATGCTAACAGTATATCTGCTCTGTGAAGTCTGCCACGCATTCTGGACACAATGCATGATAGTACTGAGGGCCACATTGTGAACTGATGCAGGGCACACAAGAGATAGCATTTTTTATTTATTTTATTTTATTTTACATTTGTTTACCAGGAAAGTCCGACTGGACACAGGTCCACTTTCAGCGGAGACCCAGGGAGAAAAGCTCCAGTAAGGTACAGTACAAAAGATGCAATATGATAAGATAAGTGAGTGTCACAGCAAGCAGGAGATTTACACAACTGAGCATACTTAGCAGAAATTAACAATTTTAAAATATCTAAAAGAAAGAATACATTAGAATATACATTTATGAAACTCTGAGACAATTTTTTTTATTGTAGGTTATTTATCGCTGGGTAGAGTAGAAGAGAATGGGGGGTAGAGAGCCGCTGCTCTGATGTAAGTAGGATCTCAGCAACAGTGACGTCATGGTTTAACCTGGAGGGTGACATGAGCAAAGCCAGTTTAAGTAGTGGCTTTTGAGAAGTTTTTTAAATTGGGAAGCAAAGGTAACAGAACTTAAGTGATTTTGAAGTGAGTTCCAGGTTCTGGCAGTAGAGCAGGCAGAGAGAGATTTGCCAGCCTCATTTTTGTGTTTAATGGCCTTTATGTGGTTCTGGTTGCTAGATCTTAAGGTTCTGGAGGTGGTGTAGGGGTGGGATAAGTGCAGAAGGGCAGGGGGTTTTGTCAGGAAGGTAGTAGAGCTTATGAGCTGTTGTTTGTTGGTTGCAGAGGAGTTGTGGAAACTCAAGCCAGTTCAGTTGCTTGAAGGCTATACAATGACGGGTCCTATTAGTGGTATCGGTAGCAAACTTGGCAATCTTCTTGTCGCAGGATTCCATCTTGGTTAGTTCGGTGAACTAACAAAAAGATTTAATAAACTTCTAAGACACAGAGTAAGTTCAAAAAATTCAGACAACATATGCAAACACTTTTTGAAAAGTACATAAGAGCTTTAAAGTCAGCAGAACAGAATGCTGACAAATATCTGGTTAATAAAGAGTTAAAGCAACAGCAGTTAACTACGCTTAGAGAAAATAATTTACGACATACTATTCTACATTTAGAAAATTGTTAAGCGTACACAGCACAAACTTTCATTCAGTTAAAGCAAATCACTTAAATGGTGATTTTAAAACCATTTCATATAACAAAACAGTTCTAGGGCATAAAAATCAAATGAGAGTAGTTAAATGCAGAAAAGACATGACATCACAAGACTGACATGCATGTATTTTCATTTCATCTAAAGTGCAGCAAAAGGCAAATGATAGCGAATGTAAATACATCTGTTTTAAGCATTTGTTAGTTAAGTCAATATCTCTTTTGTTTCTTACAATATTTTGCAATCGTATGATAGCATAAAAAATAGCACAGACTCCAGCAAAAACAGTATTCAAAAGCAATACTATGCATAGTTAGGCAAATTACAAACATTTATAATTCTAAGAGTTTTACAACTGCATTCTAATATCAAGTTGCAAGTATATTACCGAATGATTGAAGGTACGAGTAAGTGCTAAAGGAGTTAAGGGTTAAGCATCTGGAATGCACACAAAGAAAAAAAGTAAGTAATGTGAGCTCAAATCTTTCCAGGCTGGAATGGGTAGTTACAAGGAATGTTACATAAGATAAAATGTTACTGGTACTGAATTTTATAACTTCAAGGAAACAAGACTGTTTGCCAGGCCAAATGGCTTACGTTTTTCTAAAACATTATTGCTAAGTATTCATGTACAGCATTAAGCAAAAAGCACAAAAGTCTTCAAAAATCCTGTTTCGTAATTGTAATAAAATGTCATACTTGTATATACATGTCATTAATAATCTGTTTGGAAGTAAATACTGCACTGAGTACAGTCAGTACATGGGCTATGGTATGCAGTTAAAATAAATTATGCAGGTCCTTTTACAAAAAGGGAGGGTATGAATAGCTAGTAGTAACAGTAAATGTCTTTTCAAAATGGGTAAAAGCAATTCCTACTACAACTTTGACAGCATAGGCAACAGCAAAAGCTTTATAAAAATATTTTCTGTTTTTGAAAATGGGCAAAAAAATGAGCAAATGTGTAAGACCAAAGTGTCACAGTCTAGGTAACAGCCAAAGGGCAAGCAAGCATACATTCAGTTCTTACAGCATAAAGCAAATAAACAATACTGCAATAAAATGATGCATACTACAGGGGGAAGGGCATACTTTAAATTTTACACTAACTGTGTAAACAGTTCTGCAAAAGGGACTCAAATAAAAGTGTAAAGTGGTAATACCAAAAATACATTTTAATGTTTCAAGTAATGTAATTAGCAGGCTTTAGTTTAATGTTAAGTTTGAAAACTAGACTGAGTCTGCATTACAGCTATATATATATATATATATATATATATATATATATATATATATATATATATACAAATGCAAAGCCAATATGTACAAACAAGTGTATTCTATACAGTATATAGTAAATGGTTTATCTATGTAAATAGAGTAACATGTCAAAGCTTGACATTTGTGACGTGTTTTTTTTTTTTTTTTCAAAAACCAAGACTGCAATGAAATCCTCAAGCATTGTCAATAAATTACTGTATAGGACATCACTGTATAGAGTCATATTCAAATTCATCCAGTTCTAATAGTAATGGTTATCATTGTGTTGACATTATAAAACTGTGTTAACTTGCTGTATTAAAAGAAAACTAAAGGTTTTGTTTCCCAATGTCTTTTTAGTTAGTAGCAATACAACTTAACTAAAAAGTACATACTAATATAGACCGTTCTGGATTTAAATTAAAACAGAGAGAATGTATACAGTGATAGATATGTTTAAAAATGTATAAATGCATGTGCATATCTATTTGCTAGTTAGATGGATATACACATCTGTTGCTATAATAAATGTAGAAATAATATAGTTAGTTAAATACATGTATTTCTGTTTGCTAGCATACGTATATTCTGGTACAGCTTGAGACAAACTGAATGATCAGTGTCTGGAACATGCTTCAAGGACTATATATAAAAATGCAGCTGCGAGCAAGGCACACAGCATTCAACACAGACATCTGCATTTCATTTGCATCATTCTGAACATCAAAACTGAGGGCATTACAATACTTCACAAATAAAATTAGGTTGGCAAAATGCTACACAAAATAGAACACATGACAATTTCAGTTGTAAAAAGCATACAGCATGTACCTATGGGAGGATAACATTTAACACAAATATAACAGCATGGTTACCCGAACAAGGTCAACCAAACATAAAAGTAGAGAAAAAATGAAAGACTGACATAAACATTTGAATAAACAGCTCTATCTCTATTAGATGCTGTACATTACGTCCTGAAAATGTAACAGTTCTAATAAGGACAAAAACATATGAGCACACAACAAACTAGAAAGTAGAACTCAAACCAAAAGCTGTAGATGGAATGAAGGAGCGAACATTATTCTTTAGTACTTTCGTTCAAATTTATTCTTCATGAACTTCTTCAGAAAAAAGTTAACCTCTCAAAACACACCTCTTATAAAGTTACATTACACATCACTTGACTTTCATGATACTTTAAATTAAAGGTATAGAATCATACCATAAAAATAAAAAACTGTATTGTTTTCCAAACAGCTTTGAATGTCAAAACATCATAAAAAATATCTTAATATAAAAACATTGTCATATTATTAGGATTTCAATGTAATTTTAGTGTTAAAAAATATTTAATATTAATGCATTCGTTCAGACCAGGGGCTTTGTCTGCTACCAAACTGATCTGCCACAATGACTCCTTACATTCTAAAATCAAATTGGTGTTCCCTTTATAATCCACTAGTTGAACATAATCTATGACTGAAAAGGTGAACTTTTTAAAGTTCACACAGTGAATAGCATGCCTAGCTAAAGAATTGGTAAAGTCCTTTTTCTTAACAGCAAGTGTGTGCTCATATATTCTACGCTTTAAGCATCTGATGTTTTTTCCTGTGTAGTAACTAGGTCAAAAGTCACATACTGCCACATAAACTATGTTTGTACTCTCACAGGTAAACTGTCTGTGGACCCAAATAGTTCTTTTAAGATGTGTAATAAATGTACTAGATGTATTAGTTATATACCTACATTGTTTCCACTTACTGCAGGAGAACGTACCTCGAACACTGTTCACATCAGTCGAAGCTAAAGTGTGCCCCCCCCCCATTTTCCAAAATATTTTGATGTTCTTAATTTTCTTGTAGGTGAACTTGGGTTCTACACCCACTACCTGTATGAGTTCCCTCTTCCCCATCAAAACCTTCCAATTGTCCTTAATTATGTGTTTAATGACACCCATCACATTGACAATGGGGATGGGGAAAGAAATGGTGAACACTGTGTTGTCCTTCTTTTTCCTGTTGTTACTTACATCACCAACCCCCCCCCCCCCCCCTAATGATGGGCTTAGCAGCATTTTGTCTCAGAATGAACACTTCCTTGTGTATGTTGGTTAAACAAGACTGGTCATACTCTTTGTTCAAAAAAATGTGTCAACATGATGACCTCTTGAAAAAAGTGTCATCATCAGATTTAAGTCTACTGTGGCAAATAAATTGCCCCTTAATCACCCCTTTCTTCATATGCTTAGGGTGTAGCTATCTCTGTGCAAATATTGGTTTTCAAAAACGTCTTTCCTATAAATCTTACTCACAAAAGTGTTACTGAACGTATCAAAAGCCAAATGTATTTCCAAGTCCAAGAAATTAATGGCCCTACCAAAACTTCCCACAGAAAATTCCAAAAAGTCTGTGGCGTGATTTAAGTCTCTAACAAAGGACTCAAATTCACTCTCATCACCAGTCCACAGAAATATCAAGTCATCAATAAATCTTTGATATAAAATAATGTGGGACCTTTGTGGATGTACATACAAATATCTGTCCTCCCACATGGCCATTACAAGGTTGGCAAAAGATGGGGCCACCCTTGCCCCCATAGCCTCCCCTGAGGTCTGCTTATAATATCTTTGGTTGAACTCAAAAAAATGATCAAGAACTATACCCATAAGCCTGCAAACCATCTCTATTTTACTGTGTGTAAAGTCGGTGTAACCACTGAGGTAATCTCTCAGATATTCTGAACGGGCATTTTGGTTGATACATGTATACAGTGATTTAATGTCTAAAGATGCAAAATAAAAATCACCATGGTTGAGGTTAATGTCCCTCAAAATTTCCAAAAGGTGCCAGGAGTCCCTAAGGTATGACTTTGCTTTTTGCAGTATAGGATTAAGTATATAATCCAGCCATAAAGAAATATTTTCTGTCTTGGTTCTCTTGGCTGACATAATGGGCCCAAAGGGCGGATTTGTTTCTGATTTGTGCATTTTGGGTATCCCAAAGAAACGTCCCATACTGGGATGTTCCACTAACACATATTCATATGTGTCATGATCTAAACTACTCTGACAAAACATGTCGAAAAGATCAGTGTTTATTTTCAAAAAACTGTTGTTAATTACATTCTTATCTACAACAGAATACAATGTGTCATTTACCAACATGTCTTCAATGTTTTTAACATAATCTTCAGTACACATAATCACCATCATACCACCCTTATCAGCTCTCATTACTCTAATGTCTTTGTTTTTACTTAAAATACACAGTGCCTGGTGTTCTTCCACAGTGAGGTTATGCATGTGGGTGTCCTTAACAATATTCTTCATCTCCAGTTCACACATGTCAGCAAACACTTGCAAGGTGTTGCACAAAGGGGGGTTATATGTGCTATTCTTTTTAAATTTGTTACAAACCTCTTATTTATCTACATTTAAATCATGCAGTAGATAATGAAGATTCACTTTTCTCAAAAAAAGTTTGAAATCAACTTACAGTCTGGTAATATTAACAGAACTACTTGGTATGTAGTCAAAACCTCTTTTCAAGACTGAAATTACTTCATTAGATAAAATACTATTTGACAAATTCAAAATGTGAATTTCAAAGTATGAAACATTTAGTTTTAATTTCTGTTGTTGTTTCTTCCCCTCGTTTTTGTCTTGTTCTGATTTGACGACCTGGGAGTCTGTTTGTTGCCCCCTTGGTCCACCAAAAAAGGACCTGATCCACGGGGGTTGTTTGCAGATGAAACCACTTCAGCAAATATTGGATTATTATTGTCAAAGCCTGTTATTGTTTCCACTTCCATTATCATTCACCTCACCCTATGTGATGTTGTAGTCATTAGTTGCATTGGTGTTGATAGTGTTCTCCTGAAAAGCCTGCCGACGATGCAAAGGGTAGGCCTCTTTTTTGGCAAAGGCCAAAAGATCCCTCCACAGTTTGGACTGCTTCCTTGTGACTACAGAGGCTCTGTGCCTATCAGCTTTAGCCTCAGTGCTACTATAGAAGTCAGAAAGTACATTAAAACAACGTCTCTTAATTTTGTCCAAATTTGCCATATTTTCTTTGACTGTGTCAATCTCTTTTAAATAATGTGTTACAAGCGTACGCATCATGCTGACCCCTGTTTCATTGAATAAGTTGACTAACTCAATGTAAAATGGGTCAACAAAGTTCACACAGTTTGGAAATTTTGAAAGTCTTAGTCGCTGTGGAACACATTTACACTTAATACATTCATTGAGATATAAAATCTCTAGTAACGTAGATATAAAGTGAACTGTGAGCTTCTCAAGCTCAAAAATGTCTTTCCTACTACTGCTAAGATCTTCATAATGACTTGTAACATTATTATTAACAACAGTACTTACATTTTCACCATTCGGTTTGAAAATGATGTCCAAAAAAGGAATGTTGACTTCCTTAAACACATAATCCAAAATGCTGCTGTCTAACATATACCGACTATAGATAAAAATGCAGCTGTGAGACAAGGCACGCAGCATTCAACACAGACATCTACATTATTCTGAACATCAAAACAGAGGGAATTACAATATTTTGTGAATAAAACTAGGATAGGAAAATGCTACACAAAATAGAACACAAGACAATTTCAGTTGTAAAAAGCATACAGCATGTACCTTTGGGAGGATACCATTTAACAGAAATATAATAGCATGGTTAGCTGAATAAGGTCAGGCATACATAAAAGTTGAGAAAAAATCAAAAACTGACATAAACATTTGAATAAACAGCTCTGTCTCTATTAGATGCTGTACATTACCTCCTGAAAATGTAACCGTTCTGGCAAGGAAAGACATCATGCAAAAATGTCACAGTGTGTAGAGAATAACACAAAAATAAGAATAAACTCAACAGGGGAAAAAAAGGGTATGATTTCTACCAATACTGTTTATTTGTATAAACAACACAGTAATACAAAAAAAGGACCATGGGTTAAACTACTTACCATTTTGGATAACAGGCCAGTACTTCATACAAATCAAATGGTAAAAATACCAACCACTTGTACTACACTTCAATATTACATTTCCAAGTTTTAAAGCTACCAAATGCAGATTTAAAAGAGCTTGGTATAAAAACTAGTAAAACAAGATATCTGACAGATTGTACATTTACAAGCAAAATGGAATTAAGTCATTACAAGTATTTTCAATAGACAGATTACAATATAGTACTAATGTACAATATTCCCTTCAAATTTCAAAAGGTCTGTTAAAGTGGCACCGCAGTTTGTATGTATAGTTTCAAATAACCCAGTGTTAATAGTAAAAGACAAAAACAGAAGCTGACACTGCCCATAATTGGTGGGACATATTCAGAAGATGGTCATCATCTGGGACCAAATTGTTAAATTGGTTAATACTTTATTTTATTTATTTTTTATTTTATTTTGCATTTGTTGACTGAGCTAGTCTAACTGGATATATGTCCATTTTCAGTAGAGGCCCGTAAGCTCCATGTAATAGTAAAATACATCCTGTGTTAGTAGTTTTGGGTGTCATAATAATAATGACAGCTTAAAATTGTTTTATATGCTGCAGGTTACAAAGAGTTGCAATAACTCAACAGGTTATGATTGTAAATATGAGCAAAGTGGTAAATGTTGTAAATGATAATGCTAACAAAACAAATGCAGTCATTTCTTTAACTGAAGTTTAGTCCATTCCTCAAACAAATAAAATAACGGGGAACTGAAAGAATATTAGTACTCTGTTCTATTTAGTATACACTATCTTTTCAAACTGTTGATAGCATGTTTATTAGCTTGAATAAAAAGCTGCAAGAATGATATGAAATATAAAGAGTTAATTTAGAAATAGTATAAAATGCAGAAACATAGTAAGTGTGCTGGCAAGCATATATAGCTTAATTAGATATTGGCATCCATGTAAAGGAGTATGTTATTAAGAAACAAAGTCTGTAAAAATAACTCCGCAGATGGCAGCTGGAAGGACATCAACAAACTAAAGAGATGTAACATCAAGCAAGATAAAGTTAGAACATCAAGTTACAGATACTGCTGGAACATTACATTTCAGATAACTGAGTTTCCTTGGACCACCAAACATGAAAGAATCAAGGACAAATCATAAATTAGAAGAACAAAGGAAACTGTTATACAAAGAAAGAACTGTTATACATCAGACTTTGAGAAAAATATCAGACTTTTTGGTATAAAGAGTGTGTATAAACAAGCGTTGGGAATTTGCCATAGAGAGCTGACAGCATCTGTGTTGCATGCTTGTAGATCCAAAAGGAAAATGTAATAGTAAAATGCATACAAACTGAAGCAGTTGTTTCAGTGTATTTATTGTACTTAGTATAATACAGTAATAAGACTAGTTGGTCACAATAAATAGTTAAATATACTGTGGTATGCATGCATGTAAATGCAAGTAACCGCAAGAAACCAACAGAAGATGTCATATAATTTTCAGCTTGAGGGCTATACAATGATGAGTCCTGTAAGTGGTATCAGTAGCAAACTTGACAATCTTGTTGTAGCAAGATTCCATCTTAGTTCGGTGTGGCAAATGTTAGTTAAAATAGGGGAGGCAATACAGAAGGATGGATAACAGATGGATTCTTGCAATGTGCTACTGTTTCACAAACATACCTGTTACAAACCTCAACATGATTTATCAACATGGTGTTACCTGGACAGAGGCTCAGCTGGCATCAGATAAATTAGGCGGAGGAGCAGTGTCTATTTCATTCTGTTTGGTGATCCCAGTAACCACATCATGTTTCCATTCCAAGATCTGCCTCTAGATCTTAAAAATCTACTTTCTCCTTTCAGTTAGTATGGGTGCCAGCATTGTGTAGGCTCTAGAGGTAGGGTTACTTCAGGCAGGAGCACACCTGACCCATTCCTAGTAGGAAGGTATGCTGGCTTCAGTCATGATTGGGACATTCACAATCAGCAGTATGTAGATACTTCCACAGAAACAGCGAGGATGTTTTTGTAATGGTAATCTTGGACATCCTTTTCAACAGATTGATGCATGGCAACTACTTTGTTTCATTTCTGACTACTTGTGCATGCATTTGATGATGGCTCCGTCATGAGTAATCAGTCCTGAATGGCTGAGTGGTGATGTCTGCTACTACAAGTGAACAGGACATACATTGGCAACATGTCCTGTATCCTTGACATCACAGCAGCACCCCAGATACATGCGCAATCATCCTGCTGTTTGCGCATTATGAATGGTGGCATATCACAGTGTACACTTTTCAACCAGATGTTGCCAGGTCACTTACACCTGGGTATACTGTATGTGTTGTTTTGCTTCTAGTGAGAAAGTTGCGGAGATACATTGATTCCTAGCTGCATTGAGGCCAGCACTAATAGTAGCCAGGTACTAGTCAATAAGCAAACCATTGTTGAGTTCAAGGGTCCTTTTGGTGTTTCATCAGGATATGTAGTTAGTAACTTATTTAATCGCTGACTGGTCCGTGTTGACATGGGATCAGAGTTTGTTTTTTCTCCATCTATTGCCAGCCTGATTGCACTACAGATTTTGTTAAAGACTATCACACCCACCCAACACTAGACATGTTTATGCTGAGGTTGTAATGAAGCCATTACCTATGATTCCTAGAAACAACTTAAACAAACCGCTGCCACATTCTATCATACTAACAATACACCTTCACCTGCATGTAAGAAAGGTTGTTTTGACTCCAAACCCACGTCCATAAGATCTTCAGAGCTTGTGGCCACACATGGCAATGTACTAGTAATAAGTGACTCCACAGTTAGACACAATATCAACATGTGCTGAACTTGAATATTGAATTGAAGTTTCATCTGACAGCGTCTCCCATATCCTGACCCTTTATCTGTGGCGTCAGACAAGATGGGTTTGTAAAGGAAGGCACACATACAGAACATAGTATAACTGAACAGAGAATAGACTATAACAAACTAATCACTATTGGCAGTGGATAGAACATGTAGAAGTACCAGTTTACACCTCTGTACCTCTGTCTCTGCTGAAATATGCTTCATGATAATCCCAGTCAGACTACCCGGTAAACAACAACAAAATAAAATAAATGTTTCACTCATCAACTTAGCAAAGATAGTGTCATGATAAGTTGTCCCTTAGGTACCTCCACCCCAAATTTAAGTAGAATCTTGTAGTTGCCCACATTGTGGTAAATAACTTTAGATGCTGTATCCTATGGAAGATGCAGAGAGACGTGGCCGAACTCTTCATGCATGTGTCCAAGACAAGAAAGACACCTGTTTCGAGCAATATTTTGCCATTGCTTCACTGAGAATGATGCTGCAATTCAAAAATAAAACAGTTGACTACTACAACTGGCTAAATGACTGGTGCCATTCCAGGGGATACAGTGCATGTTTGCATGGGAGGTAATTGATATATCTTCCTGTTTCACTAGAGATGACCTGCATCTCTGTCTTTTTAGGGATTTTGCATACTGGGTAAGACCTTTTCTACCCCATACTGTCTTTGTTAGGTAAAGTCCATCTTGTGAGCGTTCCAATCTTACAAATTACAGTCCCTATTCAAGTGGCAGTGCTAAGTGCTAGTGGTCTGCACACAGACATTGTCCACTCTGGAGGCCTTCCTGACATCAGTCACAGACATATATACATATGTGCATGATTAAAAAAAACTTGGTTTCACTATACTACTAGCACTCCCTTCATACCAGACTACTGCAGCTATTACTCATTTAGACTATCTGGGAGCAGCAGGACAGTCACAGTATTGCCCCAAATCCCTCATGTCACCACTTTGAAACTCCTGCATATCTTAGTATCACTAAATAAAGCCAGTTGCTACATTATTACTAACTACCTCAGTAATTTAAATATTAATAACTATGAATCTCAGTGTACTTAACTTTAACTACCTGTGTAATAACTGAATGTCTTGTCCAGCAAAAAATAAATATTCTTACTGGTTCATCAGTTTTATCAGTACAAAATCCTTTTCATATTATTCAGTTTCAGTTAAAATGTTCCCCACACATAAAAAAATTCCTGTTTTGTATTTTGGAAAAATTAGATCCTAACCCAAGAGGAGGAGACATAAAGTTGCAATTGAAATATAAAGATGTGAAGTGGCAAATTAAACTTAATGCTGTTTGTCCACTAGGTATAAATAAAATTATTTCCATTCACCCTCTATTAGCATTAAAGGCAAATAGCTGGTGATCATCAATTTATTTGGTGTATTTTAGATGTGAACAATGGTTTTATGATGCGTTATTTATTGTATGTAACGCTGTGCATTTTAAATATTTTTATTTGTAAAGGAATGGAGATGTGATGGGAAGAATCTAAGCCTGCTTTCTTATTGTCAGTTGTTTAATTATCTGTTGTTTAATTGTCTTTATTGTAGATGGTATATACAGCATACTTAGAGGTTGTACTTTTAAACTGATTCTGATGAAGTCCAAGTTAATGGATGAAAGCGTTTAATCATATAATAAAAAGTGCTACCAGTTTCCCTTTTGGTTGGGAGTTTACTTTTTGTGAAAAGTGGTTTTCTACAAGGCTGTTTCAGACTTATTTTTTACTGTTGACATTGGCACTGAGTGGGACGGCAGCTTGCGTTACTATTCTGTGCACACATTTAGTTTGAGTAATGCATTTCAATGTAGTTTAATTATTGACTTACCCATGGACACTCATGTGACAAAGCAAATACTGCCAGCACAGTTATCTGGAATTTTGTAAATAATTATATGTCACTGGTGAATATCAAAATGATTTGTGTAAGATTCTTGTGTTACAACTGTATTAGAACTGCATCTTATGTGTATATCAAACTGCTGGTACATAAGTGTGTGTTGAAAAGGGTTTGTAAAGTACTGAGTTTAAAAATATAACCACAGTGTACCCTACTAGAAAACAACAGAAATGTACATACACTACTGTAACTGTTTAAATGTATATATTTTAACAATGGAAACTGGAACACTGAAGATTAACTTCAGAAAAATAGCTGAAATTAAATTATTTTATGGCCAAGCTATAAAAAAGATGTTATCTTTTAGTTTCAGTGCAGTAACAGACAAAATGTCTGAGTTGTGAAGTTTTCTGTATTGTGTTGAAAGGGTTTTATTGTTTTATGACTTATAGGATCTGCAAAGATCTGAGGAAAACCCCTTGTGTATGTATTTTTAGAAGTAGATGCTAAATACTGCTAGTTTTCGGCAGTGGGGGTTTTACCTGGGATAGAGTCAGATGACAAGAAATTATGTCATTCTACAAGCTATCCCAGCAGTAATATTTGAGATATTAATTTAAGAAATCTCTGAGAGAGAGAGATAGCATTTTGTATTTTGTCTTTAACCTGACAACATCAAGATCCATTCACCACATATCTGTCTTGCTATCTATAAGTAAGTTAACTAAGTTATAGTAATTCTCTTAGATACAGTCAGGAATATAGCAAAGGTTAGGTTAGATGTTTTTCTTTATTTATTTGAGACTGCCCTGCAATGTTGTTTTAAATATTTACTGTGATTTTGAACTCTGATGTCACTGTAATTATATACTGAGCATTTTCTTGTTCTTTTATTATTTATTATTAAATATATTTAAACCTTTCATTGTGACTGATCTCTCTAGACATATTTAAGTTGTGGGAGTACTTGCATATTTATTTGGTGACACTGTGTAGGCCACTCCTAATAGCCTTGCTCTTGGTTAAACTGCCATTTGTATTGATAGTAACATTACACAGTAAGATTGGACACCCTTTGTTAAGGGCCTTAACGTAGCTGATAAAGATGTGGAAGGTGATAGTAATAACTGCCTTATACTCTAGGCAGAAGGGAGCATAGCTAATAAACCTGTGTCAGCCTTTCCCAGGTATGTGTGTGTAAAACAAACCTCAAAGAGTGTGTGTGTCAGCTACTTGGGCAGGGCCATGAAGCACTGGTAGGAAAGAGAGGGTGCTGGAGGTCTTGGCTTGCCCACTCAGCTGAGGTCTCAACTCTATAGCTGTGCCAGTGGGGAGTCCTATTGGGGATCTGGAGAAAGAGGGAGAAACCAGCCCCAGACTGACTGTGGTCATTGTGTGATCTTAAGGGAAATTGCACTTGATCCAGAGAACTGCATCTGGAAATACTGTGTATGTGTACCTGTCATCCTCTCAATTTATGTCCTTCACTGGTGCCAGTGGTGATTATTGAGGCTACTTGGTTTCTTCCAGTGGTGGGTCATCACAGCTCATATCCACCCACATGGGTTTGCCAGCACCAACAGTTGATATACCAACCATGGTCTTAAGCTTAATGCCAAAAATGCAGGGCAGTTGCTTTCGGGAAACAAGTCTACCCTACTGTTTATCTCATTAATGAGACCCTGCTTAATACTAACAAAGTCATTAGAGATCTAGGTACTTTCAACTATAGTTAGTTATCCTTTTATTATCTTATATCAGTTATAGACAAATTGCTCAGGACAATGGTGGATAGTGTAGCTTAAGGACAATATGAGAATAGCTGTTTTGGCATATACTTAAGGGGAGGATTTAAGTATGTGCCCACTTGGCTGCTAACTAGGGTGGATTAACATTGTCTCTACATGCCACAGCATGGTGCATTCTTGCTCTAGTAAGTGCAAAGTCACACAACATTGCCAAAAACTAAAGCCACAGCAAAACACAACTCACCAATTGAAAATTTCAGTAGTGGTGCAGCGGTTAGTGTGGTCGTCTCACAGCAAGAAGTTCTCTAGTTCGATTCTAGGCTGAATCATTTTTTGTGTGGGGTCTGCATGTCATGCTTGTGGTCGAATGAGTAGTAGGGGTGTGTGTGTGTCTGTGTCTGTGTTTTATGTGAAAGTTGGGAGCTGGGCTGGCAATTCAACTCCATAAAAACTCCAATGCCAGTCATTCTGCGGACCGGAGATCCTCTGTGGCGACCCATAACAGGAGAAGCCAAAGGACTGTTTTAGCAAATCTTAGTAAATACATGAACAGGACAATTCAGATTTCTCTCACAAGTTCAAAGTGCAGATACTTCAGTATTCTATACTTCCTTGATGCTCCCTAAAGGCATGTTTTAGGGAATTTTACTCAGATACCATGTATTTTCCTCCATCCTTCTTTCATTTTACCACATAAAGTGCATGTGTTAAAATTTCTACCTTTCAAAGAACCCAGAAAGTCTGCATTTATTAATTAAATCATGCCTTTATTGAAATTAACTTGTCACAGCAATATACATATTAAATAACTCAGATGCATTCAAATAATAATTCTCAAACTTAAGCAGTTTGTTAAACTCCATTAACTGACAGTTTTTCTCAGTCTCATTCATGCCAAATATCCAGGTCATCTGGACTGTGTCTCTAGCCTTGCTTCAGTCTGTCATCTTTCAGGTTGCCTAAAATCTCTAGTCCTGGGCATGCCCTGGCCTTGGCATCAGGCTTCTCCTACCTGTAAAACGTTGATGGAAAGGCCCTTGCCTGGAAGTTCTTAACCTGTACAGTAATGTATGACCAGTTATATAAGTAAAACTGTAACCATGCTCAGAGCTGATATTACCTTAATATAGACCACTCCCATTCCAGTTACACCTGCCCGTTCAGGTGCTTGCAGCAGCCCTCCGTCACCTTGCTTTGAAATCACTACCTGTCACTGTAAAGATCTTATTGCTCTTTGTTAGACGCATCTTGCCCATATTTCCTGCAAGTTCCACACCTTTTTTTGAAAGATGCAATCCTCCTGTTCTTCATAGATTCCCTTTTGATTCTTAATTTCCACCTTACCTTCTCCTTGGGCTTCTATTTTGAACAACTCTCTGTGGATTATAAAGCAAACTTGCAAAATCTGTTTCAGTTTTGTTTCCCTCCCTGAATGTTTTCAATCCAGTATATGCCTGTGCAGATGTAAGATCTCCAGATACACACACACACATCATTCCCAATGGGAATTGATCCACTGCATATTTTCTTCCATCTGTATATATACAAAGGTATACTGGTTTCTTGCTGTGTATTCATAACTTCCTTTGTGCATTCCATTTTCCTGTAATCCTTCCCTGCATTGCTTGTCTAAGTAAATGTCATCCCTTCTTTCAGTTTCATTTCCATTGTTGTGAGTTTGCTTCCGCCACCTCAATGTTTTCTCCTCCCCAAAGATTGCCTTACTTGGTCTGTGTGGTTTTGTAAATGTATGGCCTGGGTTTTTTGGAGTAGTTTGTGATGCATTTTATTTTCAGTTGAATCTTCATCCCATTTCCTCTCAGATCTACCCATTCACCCCACTTCCTCAAATTCACCACACTGCCTCTCTCTCATGTTCACTGCCTTCCCATATCTTCAATCCCAGCATCCCTACTCATGCCATTGTCAGAGTCTCTTTAATTTCTGAGTCCTTCTGTTCCCATCCTCATCGCCCTGCACATGCACACATACTGCACTGTCATGCTCCTTCTCACTTTTAGTCACACTTACGTCTTTTATTCTGCCACCTCTTTCCATAAATTTCACTGGCTATAGCATGAACCAACCTGAGATTTATCTGCTGTGTTTTAGATATACCTTATCTTCTCTAGCCATCCATTATATCAGATTTACAACTTTTAAGCCTAGCCAGTTTCCCTTTTTGTACTCTAAATAACCTGTCCCATTTGGTTATAGATTGGCCTTACCCATCCCATCCTATGGTCAGTAATTATATATTACCCCAATGAGAATAACTGGGATCATTCCACAAATAATTTTAGGGGACCCATGTATGGGATAAAGCATTTAGGAGCTGCACTGGTCCATTAGTACTACAGGGAGCAGTCATATGGTAAATTTTCTGTTTCTCATCCATAGATCTAAGTTGCGCTTCAGAATGGACAGAGATGAACTTTGTTTTATGTGGAGTCCGTTTCACAGCAGTGGTATCCTCTGTGAGATATACCTGCCCCTCCAAGCCATTCTGTTGATGCTGCAGAAAAAGTTTAGATCCCTAGACAGAATATTTCTAATACTATCTGACTTGCTGATGTGCAGTAGATCCATCAGTAATGGGTCATAGGATTACTTGTATGCCAGACACGGGTCATCTCTTAGCAGTCTGTAGGATATGAAGTATTGTGACAGAGCTTTGAGTTAGTCTATGTGTGACATGTTGTTTAGGCCTTGTATCTTTTTAGTAAGATATTTCTGTGGGTGGTCCAGTTGTTGCATGTGTCTGGATAGATATATGCCTAAGGGGGCATTATATTCAATGATTGGCCTAATGACAGCTGAGTAAAACGGGACAATGACATCCCTAGATCTAGACAGAATCCCTTTATTTATAAGCTGTGCAATATAGAAGGACTTGCTTACAACAATAGACATGCATTAATCAAAGGTTAAGTCACTGTTCACATAAATTCCCAAATGCTTAACAACGTGGTCAGCTCTTAAGGGTGTATTGTCAATGTAGTAGTTCCCTGAGGTAGATGACTTCCCAGAGGATACAATAATGCATTTTTTGGCATTTAGTTTGTCTGTGATTTTGGCACCAATTATTTATTTGAGACAAACTTTCCTGAAGTAATTTGGGGATTCAGTGACTGCTCCTAGCTTGTAGTCATCTGTAAACTTAGTCAGCCAGATCCCTTTGGTATTGGCTTTTACTTCAGAAAAGTAGATGCCAAACAGGAGGGGTCCCAGCACATAACCATGGGGGACTCCACTGGTGGCTGGTTCCTTTGTGGAGGTAACTTCCCCAGTTTCAATTATCTGAATCTTATCTCTGCCAGTTGGCAAGCCAGTGGGTGACATAGGGAGTTAGTCCCAGTTTATTTAGCTTTTCTAATATGCTTGAGTGGGGAATTGTGTCAAAGCTTTGGCCAGGTTGAGGTATGCAGTGTGTATTGTTTTGTCTTCTTCCATTCCTTTGGTGTCCTTTATTAAAAAATCAACCAGGTTGAGTAAGCTTGAGCTGCCCTTGATGAATCCAAATTGAGACAGGTCTAGTGTTTGGTGGCTTCCTATGTCTTGATCAATTAATTCCATGATATGTCTTTCCATGGCTTTGCATATGAGGCTGGTCAGACTTATAGGATCTGTAATTGCCTGGTTCTTTGGAAGGTCCTCCCTTATGCATGTGGATGACTGTAGCTGTTCTCCATTTACTTGGTACAAAACTTGTATGGAAGCTGAGACTGAACAGTGTTGTTAGGGGTGTGGTTCAATCATGCTTTATGCTATTTAAGATGCATTGAGGAATATTGTCAGGACCCATCAATGTAATTGTTTTTAGGTTCTGATAGCACTTTTAAGACTTGGTCTTGTGTGATAACTGGAGCTGAGCCAGTTTCAGATGCATCTTGAGGGACAGACTAAATATAACTATTTGTTGCATTTACATATATTATAAAACCATATTATATTATCTTGTATAATGCCTCCTATATCTGCATTTTACACAGACTGACCAAGCAGATAATATGTTTATTGCTGATGTGCTGTTATACCAATGTTATATCTCATATTCAGTATAGGTTATAAACATTATAGTGCTGTTGTTGCTGTAGTTGATATTTAGATGTTAACAACATTAATGATGTACTAAAGATCATAGGACTATTGTCAGTTTATAAATATTGTATATACATATTTTTAAACTGTTCATTTATGATTCACATGTCCTTTTGAATGTCACAGTACTCTCAGTATAATTCTAGCTATGTACTCATTTCTGTGTCTGTACTTCTACATTACAGTTATATTGTGACTGACTGATAGTAAATTGATTGTCTAAAATTTTAATCCTAGATTTGCACTGCAAATTGTTGTGCTAGATTTGATCTCCTAGCTATCAAAAAAATCAATAACCAAATCTGAAAGCACAGTAGGTATTAAAGACTATAAATAATGATACCCTCTATGTCCATGGATATTTTTAAAGCTCTGCAATACAAAAAAAAGTTATAAAAGATTGTAGTCTAATTGTTAACACAGCAGGTGTTATTACATTTGGGTTAGTTAACTAGGAATCCTTTTAATCCCCCCTTCTGGCATGAGAGAGTTCGATGGCTTCTCTACCTGCACCCAGCTAGTCCATTTGTTCCACAGCAGCAGAAGCTGGGAATTCGTGGGCATGACCAGAGTCCTACTGCAGCCCATTTGTTCCTGCCCAGGAAGCTCAACCACTCTGTATTGAGAGTTTGGTGGTAGGGAGAATGCCAGTTTGCTGGTCCTGCAGGATGGTCTACCATCTTTCCCATTGTACCATCATCTGCACCTGTGACAGAGGGTCTTCAAGCCCAGCTCAACCTGCCCTGTGAGGGGTGACATGCCTCTGCTTGCTGAATTCCCCCCAGTTTACTGTGCAACCTGAACACAGCAGCTTGGGCTAGCTTGGCTTGAGCTGCATGGGATGAACACCTAGTGCTCCTACGAGTTGCCATCTATATACCAGGCCAGGGCTACCTCTTTCCCCCTACGATGGGTGAGTCTGCAGTGGTCACTCATTCCCTTCCTTCCTTGCCAGCTCTTACAGGCTCCCAAGCCACTATGTCTTTTGCTGGTTCGATACAGGTAAAAGTTAACATAATCTTAAGCAGAATAAATTACTTTAGTATTTTAAATGTATAAAAAATATTTAGTAAACAAGCCCATTGCCTACTTGAGTTTAGTTGTGTTCAAAATATAACAGAGGATATTTAACATCCATATGCAAAGACCCTAAAACCATATCTTGATATTTTCTATGGAAAACAGAACCTCAGAAATATGGTAACTTCTTACAAGTCTACTTATGTTAGAAATTAAATCTACTTTCACCTTTTAAATGTGTCCTTTTTTTTTAAATGGGAGGCATGCTAGACACATGTATACTATGTCCAGGGCCTAGGCATGCTGTGTGGAAAAATGACCTGTTCAGAGTTATACAGTATGCAACTTGAGATTACTGAAATCAAACTCATAAGCAGACTATGATTTTACTGTGAATAATTACATGAGATTGTTTGAACCTAAAACATCTAAACCTTTGGGAGGCCTCTAGTCAAAACAGCAACACTCCCAGCATTTTTATACCCCCAAACAATATATATATATATATTGTTTGGTGGTATAAAAATGCTGGGAGTGTTGCTGTTTTGATTAAAGGGGACCCATACAAAATGTCCCCTTTGAAACGTTGACTTACCAAAACGTCGACGTTCAAAACAGAGAGAACACAATGTTGAAACTTCATAAAGCCATACTCCCGCAAGTTAACTCCAGGAAAATAACCACTGGGCCACCATGGTGACCTTTGCCCTATTCTCCACTGTAGTGCGATCTCGGAGTTGGTATATTTAGTTAGTGGGGTTGTGGAGAGCACAGCCCTCCATGTTGGTGGGTTTAGATTGCTTCCATTCATATTTAAGTGTTTGCTGGCCCAGTGGTTATTTTCCCAGAGTTAAACTGCGACATTCTGGGAGTTAGACTTTATGAAGTTTCAACATTGTGGTCTCGCTGTTTTGAACGTCAACGTTCTGGTAAGTCAACGTTTTAAAGTAGACCAATACACACACACACACACACACACACACACACACACAAACACACATCTTCCCCACTCATACTTCCCACTGTCCATCTATACCCATTAACTCTCCCATAGGCTAAGTTGATGCCTCCAGGTGCATCTGCAGTTAATTCCTACTGATGCCTCTAGGCATCAAATATTGCTTGTTCATATTTGCATCAATAATTCCACAACCATGCTATGTACAAGGTTTTAAAAGACTTCATCTTACAGCTTACACAATGGCAAACTCAACTACATTAATATTTGACCTCTGTCTATTGCAAGCAAAGATATATTAGCCTTTGTTTTTATGATAGTAATTTATAGAGATATAATTTTCACATTTTTCTAAATATCTCAACAACCAAGTAAAGTAGACAGAATGCTTTAGCCTCATATAAAAGCTGTCTGTTAATGAATAAAATGCTGCTGACAGTATGTGTGTAATTTGAGTGGTTGCTGAGATATTATAAGTTGTTTACAAAATATTATAAACACAATAGTTAGTGTGTTTACTGTGACTTATAAAACTCAGTTTGTCATAAAACCTAAATAATGCTATCAGTATAAAAATAGTTTGTGATGAAGGGCTTGCCATTTATACTTCTTTCATAACCCCTATGGTTCCAGAGCCATGAACATTTAAAGTGAGGACATAATTTGATTCTGTCAAAAGACTTAGGCTCCGCCCATTGGAAGTTACAGTGCAAATTTCCTGAGCTGCATTGGAGTGAATGAGTTAAAATGTCAATGCACTTCATATGAACTTGTCTACATTCTCTTCCTCTTTTAGTTTCCCTTTCTTGTCTTATCTTCAGTACATCTTCAAGATTATCCGTACTAAACATACTGTATGAACAACCATCATATGTTACTTCCTGCTATACTTCTATCTGTATGTCTAAATCTCTATGTTGATGTAAATATCTTATGCAATCATATGTTATTATCTGCTATATTTTTATAAGTGAATGTGTAAACCACAATGCTCATGTAAATGTGTTATGCATAGTATGTTAGCAATTGTTCTGGAGCTTTGCTCCCCGGGCCTCCGTTGAAAACGGACAGCTCTGTCCAGTCGGACCTCCACGGTAAACAAATGTAAAATAAATAACTATATGTATATATATATATATATATATATATATATATATACACACACACAGACACACACACACACACACACACACACCTTCCCCACTATCCATCTATACCCATTAACTCTCCCATAGGCTACGTTGATGCCTATATACACACGTGCGCGCGCGCGCACACACACACACACACACACACACACACACACATGTACGTACATATAAATCACACTGACAAAGCTTGATTAACAAAACCAGTCTGTGAGTTTTAGAAGCCATTGGCCAAATAAAAACAACTTTTTTAGTCATTATTTTGAGTGCTGAATTTGTTTCCAGATATTTTTATATCCGTGCACCATTGTGGAAACATTATCACCATTTGTGTTTTTTATCAAATGCATCAAGACAGGATAAAACCACCTGCTAGAAAGAGACAAGGAAAACATCTTACTGGTGCTTATCAGCATCAACAAAAGGTGGCAAGGTACACACACACACACACACACACACACACACACACACACACTCTGAGAAAAGGGAAACTGATGGCAATCCAATGCTACACTCCCCTTCTTGCCTTTCTCCAAGTCTGTCTGTGTGACAAAATGACTGTGATGAACTGGTCAGTGGCTCCCACAGAATATAGGTCATTTGTGACTCTTCATTTTAATCCACTAAGCCATATTGACAGCTACTTTATTGATGTGATTTAGAAATTACAGTCCAGTGTTTTGATTTTTCAACCTTAGAAACAGTTACATAATGTGATAAATGAGTTACTGGTTTTGTGTTTTACATTTCTGAAATGGTGTGGTTGGTAACACAGAGTGATGATTCCCTTGCCACAGGGTAGTTATAACTTATCTCAATCTTATCCATCAGATGAGTAAAGTCCTATGTCTGTAGTATACATGTATGTAAAGTGCTAGAATGCAGTATGAGTGATATTGTCACTAATAAACTATGACTGAAAGCTGCTGAGTGCAATCACTTGAATTTGTAGCATACTAACCAGTTTTACTTTGTGCGTCTATTTGCAATGTGAGGCAGTTTAGCATCTATGCCTTCTCAATGCAGCGGTACAGAGGAAATAGTTTTTTTCTAGTTAAGAACAAAAATTTCATAACATAAAACAGCTGAATCCTTAAGCATGAATTCAGACAAGTAAATAGTTCATTGAAAATAATTTTCTCCTATGTTTATCTCAACTGAATAGTGTACTGCTTAATGTTTCTTCTGTTATTCCTTCATTGTTCCCTTGGGCTAAGCCACTCAGAGATTATGTAAAGAATAAAGGTCACTGAGGATACATATTGCAGTCTAAAAGCTCTGAAGCAGCAAATGTCTGAAAATATTGAGGGAGGAAGCTTCACTCGGCTGCCCCTCTTCACTCTGACAATAACAGAAATCCTTTTTACAGTAACTGCTTTGTACACAGACAAACAGCGGCTCCTTCTAAGCACTTTACTAAGCTTTCTTGCTTTATGCTTCTGTTACGCATCTGTCATCACATGAATGAGGATTAATTCCTCAACACCCTTTGAATGAAACCCTTTCAGTTTAATATCACAGCAGTTTCTTTTTTATGCCCAGTCCATTAATCAGGACTGTGAATGACAGGGTAGCTTTGATTTGAGGTTCAGATCTAAATGGGATCTGTGAGGCATCATCGCGTTCCTCTCCACCATTTGTTGATGCCGATAAGCACCAGTAAGATGTTTTTCTTATCTCTTTCCAGCAGGTGGTTTTAGCCTGCCTTGATGTGTTTTATTTAGAGAGATCATAATCGCATTAGAAATGAAGGCAAAACAGTTCTTGTGGTTTGATATGTGGCATTACAAATCTATCATTTAATGGGATTAAAATGGTCAGGGTCACCATTGTCCTGTTTTCAAAGCTGGCCTTTATCAAGGAGTAGTGCATTAGTTACAATATTTCACAGATTCAATATAAGCATGAAGAACGTATGGCATGAGATTTAGCATTTCATGTAACTAAGTCTAAAATACACATTACTTTATGGAATATCATTCTGTTATTTTCCAACATGTTACTGCTGGATTGAGCAGACCTTTTATGATAATTTGCTTTTAATGTTACTGGTAGCTGTATTTTTCTGCTTAATATCATTTACTTTTATTTGTATTTAGTTAGTTTTTGTTTACTCTGTTTGTTTTTCAGAGGTTACCTCTAATATCGAGCTGTAGACTGGTGAAGACATTTGCCCTGACACTGATTATGTAAGTTGTTCACAACTCTCTGGCATATACCTATTGCATCATGCTGCCCTTGCAAGGAGAAACTAGATCTACTGAAGTTTGTTTCAGAATAAAATATTATGGGAAACCCTCATTAATTAATTACACATGATACAAAAAGTTATAGTAAGAGATTAAGAACAGTGGTAATATGAAATATGTTGTCTGCTACAGGATCGTCTTTAATGGGTAGTATCAGACAAAAAAAGCTCTTTTACTACTGCTTATGATACTCACAAAGCACTGTGAGAAGCAGATTATTTAAATTTACCCTACATGTCCTTCCATCTCTGTTATCATCTCTCAGTGTGTTCTTCCTAAACACATACTTTTCCACTACAGCGTCACATGCCTTTCCATGTTCTGCCTGGGAGGTGAGGAACAGTCTCATGACAGCTGCATTTTTCTTTTGTCAGTAACCTGTTCTGCTCCAGGGTCACTCCTATGTATCTCAGCTGAAGATCAGTGGTACCTATACAGTTCTAATGTTTTTTTTTTTTCAAACCACCATGGCTCTAATGATACCATTATAAGTTTGTCTGTTAAGTCACCTCTTGTACTGTTAAGGCTCAGACTGAGTGCTGTGATGCTTGCTTGCACCACTGTCCTAATGATCTGATGACTCTGGTCCTGTCTGGGAGATGGTCCAGGCAATGGACCATGCATAAAAATTTGGAAAAACAGAACAGTCAATAAAAGATGGCCCATACCAGCCTTTCAGTATTTATTTCTTTTGGCTGATGCCGGTGTAAATATATGACTAAAACAACAAAAATAGCTTTTGATAATTGCTTATGTAACTGTTAATTCCGGAATTAGATCTTTTTTAAGCATCTTCATTAAACGTGATATCTGATAAAAAGCAGCACAAGTACATATAGTAATAGATAAGAAAACGAACCATAATTGTGTTTCTTTTATTTTTCATGCAGTATACATATATATGTTTACTTTTATCTATTATCATTCATTCCAGCATTAAACAAATTTTGCATTTCCTGCTTTTTTGAGTTGATGGTTTAAAAACCATTTTAAGGCAAGAGAGAAACACAAAGAAATTCAGTAACAGAATGGAGCCAACAGGACAAAGGACAGACTATGTTGATTTGAGTTACCTTATCTCAAAAAGAAGGAATGAAAGAGAAAAAACATCTACAGTTTTTTTGTGGCACATCTTGCAGGTACTAAACTAAAACTATCATAAGGTGAAATTGAAGAGAGTGACACTTTTTAGAAGAATGGTGACGGGGGTAGGGGTCCTGTGTAAAGTCATAACCTTCTACACCCCAGTGTTGTACACTCTATGATCAGTTTTGGTGCATCTACCAGCTGATGAAAGAGGCTATCAGAATGGAGAAGCTAGTCCTCAGAATCAGATTTGCCACAATGGTTTAAGAGGCTTGATCGACTACATTTTTTAGATGTTTCTTAAGCTAACTGCACAGCTATGGGTTGTGTGTTGGGGGGGGTCCACCCTGTGCAATCCAAGCTGTACTGATTACCATGAGACAACCGGATCTATTTTTATATTCCACCACACATCTTTACCTGTACACTGTTTAGCTGCTGCTATTGAAATTAAATTAATTGAATAATAGTTCCTTGCTGTTGCAGTTTGGATCCTGTCTTGTATCTTGGGAAACTGTTGTTTGATAAGATTTTAGATCTTCAGCATGGAGAAACAGCAACATTTTTAGTCAAAACATTCTTATAGCTGAAGATGATAAGGTTCAACTGAAAAAGATAACATGACTGCTTGTACATGGCATAGCATTCCACAGCAGATTTAATCTGAAAGAATTTGCAGGTTAATAATTTGTAAAGTTGAATGAAAATAAAGCCAGTTAGAGAGAGGTGAAGGACATCTAAGGTAATAAGTTTGGGAAAAACTGCCCATTGAAGAGCACAGCATGAGAATGTTAAGTCTAGTAAACGAAGAGACCTGGGTTTGTAGTCCCATCAGATGACCCAGAGGTACACAAACTATGTGAGGTACCAATACGAAGGATTAAGAATAGAACAGGATTATCATGGAGCTAGATTACCACTTAAAGTCAACAAGTTATTACCTGTGTGTTTGTTGAACTGCTGAGCCTCTCCATTCCATGAGTATGGACTAAAGGAAAGCCACAAAGGGAGTACAGATCGCACACCAGATGTTCTATGAACAAAAAGCTAAATGAACATAATATATGTACGCTCCAGGGAAAGATAAGGCAAACAGCTTCACATACCTCAGAAGCTTCATCAAAATGCAAGATGGCAGCTTCCTCTAGAAAATGAAATATGCAAGAAGAAGAAGGAGGCATAATACAAACATAGAAGTGCTGGCGCAAGGGCATAGTTATAAATGTTTTTTTAACTGCAAAAGTGGAGAACACATGGCATAGTTTTCTTGCAAAGGTTATGGAATAAAATGAAGCAAAGAGCAGAGACAATAATGCTTGGAATATATAATATTAGTACCATAAAATGTTGTTTATAGTGAGTAAGAAGGAAGTTATCTACTGTTTAAGAAAGATGTTTAACTAGAATATGAAATGTATTGAGTAAATATGGAACAGGACAGACTAGGTAAAATATATATATACATTTTTTATCAAAAGCTTTAGTGGTGGTTTTATTTCAGTCCTGAACTGTCAGCATTCACAGGCACCTGATCAAGACTGAAAACTAATGTCAGGTAGAGAATACATATCATGCACAGTTGGTCTCTAGATGGTAAGTTACTGTATGTTACAAAACCTAGATGACAGGAAGGATGTCTGACATTAATTAGTACTTTATTAACTCAGTCTTCCTGAAGACGACATATGCTTATCTTTATGTAATATGTGACATTACAAAGAAGTGAATGATATGCCCTGAAGGTGTGTGCAGACTCTAGTAACTTTGTCAGGAACCTTTCAGGTACACTAGTCTATTAATGATGCAAACGAATTGCCAAGATAGGAAGCGATTAGGCCAAATGAGATAGGCTCTTACTGGGTCAGCCTCAGTAAGAAGATGAGATCCCTTACAAGATCCTCCAAAGCTAGCTACGAAAACAAAACTGACACTGATCCTAGGGACAACCACAAAGCATTCTATAGCTATATCAAGAATTTCGATGACAACATCCAGATCTGCTCTCTGAGTTACTGCACAACGGCATGAAAATTACAGAACCAACTGATATTGCCAACATCCTGGCAGATAGGTTCAGTGCTAACTTTACCCCCCCCTCACCCCCTAAAGGGCCCATATCTATACAGGAAGAATGCAGAGTCCCTGCAATCACAACTATGCAGGTAAAAGCTGCACTCACTAAAGCCAAAAGCACAGCATCCATGGGACATGACAACATCCCAGGCTGCATTTTACACGAACTTCAGAATCAACTGGTATAAAAACGTGAAAGAAGAATGTCAGCTGAAGAAGCTATGTTCCACATGAGCAGCAGGGACAAAGCAAGGAGGCATAGAGGAAGACATTTAGTAATGGTTTGAAAAGAAGAATGTGTTAGATAGACCTGATAAATATAGAAATTTTATTGCAAGTTCTAGCTACACTATTGTAAAACAGACTGACTCCAACAGCCCTTTAATAAGAAGTCATTCATTAATTTCCTTCACAAATAATCTTGATGTGTTTATGCAATGTAAAGTAGAAAATATTAACCTGAGATCATAGAAATTGAACGTCTTGAAGTGCATTCGATTATAAGTTTGACAAGTGAGTCTTTGAATTTATGAATCTTATATGTGACCAGTTTGTATAGTTTCCAAGATATGGAAAGCTGTTTTTGAACATTTACATTAAATATAAATTGGGATGGATTAACAAAGGAGTATGCTGATAATGAGATTGTTTGTTTACACGAAAAGTCCAACTGGGCACAGGTGCCCTTTTTCTGTGGAAGTCCGAGTGGAAATTTTCAAAGTATAAGACGGAAAGTAACCACGAAAATGTAAAATATCAATTGGTCTTGATAAATGGATATAAAGGGCCCAAAAGGTTAAAACGTGTTGGAGGGGGGGGTTATGGGGGTGGAAAAGTTAATTAAGGACAATAAAGGGTTATAAAGAAGTAGCATCTCACTAGAAATGAGTATACACTGGTGAATATAATTTAAATCATAAGAGTAGATCAGCTTTCTGCTTTTAAGAATGAGGAAGGCCACTTGACTGAAGAATTGTACAACTCAAAATACTATATTTTGGAACCCAGTGTAAACATTAAGCAGTAGACATGCTTGCTAAATCCTGGGATTTGGGCATCAACATATTGTGTTTGATTTATTATAACTGCGGACATTTTTCATCCTGTTTTAAAGGACAAATACTTAGTGGATTAGACAAGTATATAGTAAGGGAACCACAAAAAACAAAGGTAACTCAGGAGGAAGTGTAAAGATTTGATGGGTTCTCTTACTTTTGACTTAATGAGCAACTGTGGTAGTATTTCTGTAATAAATGTTTTCATTTAATGGCAGCTGATAATGGATTCCTCAAAAAGAGCCTTAGACACTGTTGGTTATAGAATCAAAGTCCATCCTTCTAAATGGTGCAGTATCTGCCCCTTTGTATCTGTTGATAATTATGAGATACTGGGGAATGAATGATTGGGTTCAATACTCTGCATCCTTAAGGAATAGATTAATAAAGGTAGAACTAGTTGCAATATAATCTGAAGTAAGGACTGCTGAGAGTAGATCGGGCTAATTTATAATTTATTTCAGTATTTATTAAACAAAATGTGAGAGTCAGGTTCTAATATGACAAGGTTGGCAGTAAGATGGTAAGTGGGCTAGAGATATGGTAAGGGAAGGATTTGTGGCTTTTATGATCCCACTAAGCTACCATTTCTCTCTTGTATGACAAAAGAACTGGAAGATTTAAAGGGTGAGTAAATGGTAAAAGTTGTTATTCTCATGCTTGGGACTGCAGTGGTGTTAGATGATTGGATCCAAGAAGTGACCAGGTAAGTTCTAATTGGTCATCTTTACCTCCACCAAGGTAAGTGCTAGGGAGAAAATTTGCATAAATGCTTGTGGAAGTCCTTAATGGAAACAGTTCAACATGTGAGCAGTAACATGCATTCATACAGCAGAGATCATTACACGTGTCATGATCCACTTCTATGACTGACAGGTTTTGAGGTTAACAAAGGAATCCTGGTGAATGTAGTGTATTTGGGTTGCAGCATGGCCTTTGACATAATCCTCAAAGGATGTTAGTGGGGAAACCAGAGAGTAAAGAATAGAACTCAAGATTGTTTAGAAGGATATCAAACTGCATTGCTGATCAAAGGCAGAGGACATCATATAGGTTCCACTGTTAAGCAAAAAACTAACTAAATACATGATAATTGCTGTGGTGTCACTAGACTAAGCTGGTCCTGCTCTGCATTTTTCCCCGGTCATCATATTATGGCTGGATATTGAGGCCATCCTGTTTATCACCATCAGATTACTGAGCATGGAATGGTGACATTCCATTTGATAAGACTTCCAACACATAAGCAGTGTGCAGAAAGGCCTTGAATTCCTCCAGGGAACTAGCTTTTTAACATTACCTGGCAGCACATTCAAGGCTGTACTGCCTCCTGACTAGTGTTTCACTAGTATTGTCAGATCTTAAGTGCTGGTTAAGAATGAGAAGTAGATTTCCTTTACTGGGATCTAGCATGGTTTGTACGGTGGTTTATACTTCAGGGTCAGTACCAGAAGTTAAAGAATATATATTTGATGGGGGAATCATAAAAAACTATAATAAGATGACTACTCAAAATGGCTATAGATGAAGAAAATGATATGAGCTTTAAAATACACCCCAGGCTTTCTCATGTTTAACAATGTGACATCTTACTGTCACAGCCCAATTGACATACCTCTCAACTGTCCAGAATGTTGCCAAATGTAGTTTTTTGCCTCATATTTTTGGTCCGTTACTCATAAAATTTGTGTTTTTCTGGCAAATCATTGCATACTGGTCACTAAATAATGGTAGGCATTTAAGTTACAGATTTCACATCCTTCAGAAAATGCACGCTAATGCAAAATCTGTTATTCTGTCACTTTCCTAGGTTTATAAGAGCAGTATTTAAAATTTGTCCCTTAGTTTTGGCCCTTGTCCCCTTATTATTTTTGACTATGTCCAGAAGTTTTGAATAAGAAGCATGCAAGCAGAGCATTGGGATGACCATGCAGTTACAGACAGGAGTCCAGGGATGCAGATGTCACCATTCTCTAACACAAAGGATGGTCACATGATCAGTTTAAGTACAATATGAGAAGAAGAAGAAAGGAACCTAGTAACAGCATTGTAGGATAAATACTGTACAATAGTTTAGTAAGTCTGCCTGTATCTTAATATAATACACACAAGTCTTTCACATGACACAGTTTCAGTACGAAACACCTCCAATTCATGGTCACATATGTCAGAAGTTTCAAGTAGCACCTGTGTGAAATACAAAAGCTTAAAGCTACAAACGTTTTAAATGAGACTTCATTTCACAGTTCTCAAAAGATTTTAAGTCCTGAAGTTTTAAAGAAGTCCAGCTGTCACATTCAGACACCTTTACAGTGTTAAATAACTTGTTTGGATTTCTACTCCTAAAACTTAGTTTAACATTTTCTGTGTGTATTTAGGCAAAGCTACTCTTTCTGATTTTCTAGACTTCAGTATTAAGTATGTCATCATTATGAACTGCAATCCTTTAAAAAGGTTGGCAGTTCTCTCATATACTGTCTGTATGTCTGTCTCCTATAAAAGTATTTGATAAGCAAATTAATGTCTTAAGTATTTTATGTTATAAGACTGTTGCTGTTATATGTTTGCTTATCATTAAATGATTAAAAAATGATACTTTTAATGAAAATCTCGAAAATGTCTTCAGTTGCCATACATTGTGCAATTGAAGGGCAAACCAAAGCCAAAGGAATATTAATTACTAGTCCCATATTATTTAATTAAATTCTGGTAATAAGCTTCATCAGTATACTCCCTAAGGGTTTTATGCTTTTTTAACCAGTAATCGATCATTCATTTTAAAGGCAATATGTAATACAGAGTCTTTTAGAACATAATATCTTAATGTTTACTAACAGCATTAAATAACATGTAATTACTAACAGGTAACTAGTAATAAATCACCACAGGCTGAATTATGCTTTGACTGCCATAGTGAAGTATCAAAGACCAACACAGGTCACACGTGAAATATTGTGTTTTTTGCTGAAGGCTATGCCAGCAGAAAACTGTCAAGCTTATTTTAGCAGTGGGGGTTTTCAAGTATGGGAAGGGGAATCATGGAGTAGTAATAAGACAACAGAGGATAGACTGGAACAAGGTGGCATGGTAATGGTACAGTGCATTATAAGGAGGCAAGCTGGTGGCATAAAGTTGAATAGGAAATATGGCAAACAGTGGGGCACGGTTTAAATGGCTGTGGAGGGTAAAAATGTATACAAGCATTGTTTTACGCAGAAGAATGTGTGTCACTGGAATATATTGTCAGATGGAGTAGGGAAGCATAGATCTAGAAAAGGTTTTAACATAATTTGGAAGCAGACATAAAAAGGGTAGGGGAGGAGTGAGGTAGCTGCACAGGCCTAGCTGCAGCTCTCAGATGCACAAAGACCTGCTGTTGGTATTGTCTTGTCATAAACTAGAGGAATAGTTCTCCTTTAAATAACTAAAGAGAAGCTTTAAATAAGAACAACATTCCTTGACATTGTCAGCATTACTACCTGCCCAGGGCACAGGTAATGACATCACCATGTTCATGATAGTTCATTAGTTGATGCACTTTGGTTTCATTGTAGGACTGAGGATCCAATTCCAAATATCAAGTCCTGTACTGGAGTGATAGTGTGCATTTTTATGAAGAAAAATCGGGATCATAGGTTACAGGTTTTGGAGTTTCACTAAGTTTTAAAATTAAGGGTTGAACAACAGTAAAGCAAAGGAAAAATCATGTCTCCCCATCTTCTTTCAAAATACAAAGGTTATTAGTTAAATATGGTTTAGTAGACGCAACAGTCACTATTTATAATGGCTGGTGGAATGAAATTTAAAGACAATGTGCACATGGTTACAGCACAAATGAACATTGTAGTACTGATAGGGAAGGTAATGAGAATTGGTGTCCTTAGGAAAAGCAAAACATTATCTGTACTTGTGACGTGGGTGGATGAAAAACTCTTTGGTACTGCAGCATTTGCAAATATGCTTCACAAAGAAACATGACTGTATTGTAAACATATTTGGGTATGTATTTTATGGAAGAGATGGGATGCATATAAGAATATAAGAAAAATGAATTGAAGCAGCACAATATTTAAATGAAAGTGGAAGAGAGAGGCATTCATACAAGGTTACAGTGGGAAATGGAAGTGTAAATTCATATAGGGGCTATAGTTAGAATTATTATATGAGAGATACGAATGACAAGGAAATGAAAAACTACATTCTTAGATTAGCGGAAAAAGGGGAGTTGGTCTTGATGGGTGTCTTTCATATACCTCATGTAAACTGACTAGAATGGAGAACTGCAGCCATACCTAAGGGCAGATTCTTTTTTTACCACTTATAAGGGTAAGACTCAAACAGCAAATATCTGGATCTGCTTGAAATAGAGTGATGTTGGGCATACTATTCTCAAATGGGGAGAGGCTGTCAGACATGGTAGTTGACAACCATTCCAGAGTGATTGATTGACAAACAGTTTGTTTCACCATCAACTTAGACAGATTAAAGTCAATCAAGACTAAAGACTTTGGACTTTATCATCACAGACTATTAAAATGAAGCAGTGCCTGACTCTTCTCTAGCAGGGAATAACTAGTGAAGGGACAATGGAGTTACAGCAAAAGTACAATTACAGAAACAATAACCATTTATGTGAAACTAATCTGTAAATCTAAAAAAAATGATGGGGTGCTTTCAGTGGTGAAGTAAAATGTGTTACATTTAGAAGGAACAGAAAAACAAAGATCCGAAGAGAAGTATAACAGTTAAAGGAAAGGAAATAAATAGGACCATCCAAAGTGAAAAGCTCAAGTAAAGGAAGGGATATATAGTTCCATCAAAAAAGGTAAATAAAACTTTAAAAAATGTGCATTTGTGTTGGTAATGCCTAGGACAAGTTTACAAGTAACACTAGGAAGAACAATTGTCAGAATTCACAAGGAAAATGCACTCCTATTTTATCACTATAAAAACTGCATGCATAAAACTGGCATTACTTGACTTGTCCTTATGTAGTGTTTTACTAGTCTGTTCACTTACAGTACTGCTTTGTTAGCTTTTCAGTATTTAGGAATGTGGATGTTATATTTAGAAATGTAAATGTTATGTGTATCAATAACTTCTTTATTATACTATTATTTGTTAGATAAATACACTCTCACTCAAACTCTTCACCAAAACCTCCACACATAATCTCTGAGGGGTATCTCTCAATCTCAATCCACCGTACTAACTCTAAAAACTAAACTTGTTTAACATAGCGAGACAGCTATAAAAAAAGTTATACTAATGGAAAAAGTCTGGACAACCTTTTCCCATTACTATAACTCTGATTTACAACGTGCACGCTGACCAATCAGCCTGCACATTTTGGAATATTAATGGGGAGTCGTATAATAAAAAATTTCTAATGACTGTTATAGCTTATCAGCACTGTTACTGGAGACAGTATTCGGATATTGTTGACATCTGTAAATAATAAAGCATTCTTAACTAAACTACAGCATGTACTGAATTAATTTTGAAAAGTACAAAGAAACTTGGTCCATGTAAAAAAGAATAGCACCTGTTTAGCACAGCTCTGGGTAATTAACAGATAAAACCATTCCTCCAGTCTCATTCCAGTATCCTACAGTCATATCAATTATTTCACTGGGGATGAAGTTTATGGTTAAGGATGGAGTGCTGATACAGTGCAATTAAACAATTTTGGATAGTTACTGTAAGCAGGTGGACCCCTTGTTCATATTCCAAGAGTAAAATGCACAAAACAAGTTACTCCTGCATGTTACAAGTAAATATCGTTGTGAATTTGGTCTTTTTTGGACTCTTTAACCAAGACTCATGCCACAAGGGCAAGGGAAAATGCACTTCAGTGAGGACAATTTAGTATGTTGCCAATCATCCAATACTCTAGATGATGGGAGGAAACTGGTGTACAATGGAAAAAACAATGCAATGTGACTATATACAACATGCAAATTCCCCACTGTCCACCAATAGAGGACATTAAGGAACTCTGGACCATGAAGCTGTGAGGCAGATACTTTTAAATACTAAGCATGATGCTCCTACATACAATCTACCAGAGACAAAAAAAATATTTTCTTTAGCTGTGAAGAAATTATAAAACGCATTCTCCAGAATGTACTTATTTTCACTATGTGGCTTCCTAAACACCTTGACAGACAACCAATACAAACAGAGCTCACATCCAGCAAAACTAGCATCCTAGATTTTTCCTCAAAATGTTGTTACCCCTAATAAAATGTTTTAATTTATAACAAAATACTGAGACACTAAGTAAATAAAATACAGCACTAAGCATAATTGGAAACTTTAAATTTTTCAGAAAATGCATGTTAATACACACTTATTTACTCTACTAGCTTTCTAAATGAATGATACCTATAAAAAAGGTGTCCCACTTTTTCTGTCTTTGCACCTCATACAGTGTCACTCTGTCCCTGATCCAAGTGAACAGGTTGAGATATAACCAAGTAATGTGAAAAAAAGGATGTTCTGATTTACCACTGGACACAATCTACCTATATGCATCTCACATGTCATCCCCGAAATGCTAAAATACTGAGGCATGCTCTTCTGCAGTCCAAACATGCACGGTGTTGGGTTACTACAAAAACTAAATAGGAAAGCAATAGTCACATCAGGTTGTCCATCTAAATGCATGCAAAGGGTCTCGCTGCAGAAATTATGCCAGTAATCTTTGTCTGTTCCCTGCCTGTCACAGCAGTGAATATTCAACAGGGAATGCCATTACACTCCTACTATAAAACACAGAAAAAGGGAATGAAACAAAAGTTAATGCAAACGAGCAAACATAATCTTCTCAGTAGTAAAACTTTTTTTATTATAAACTGTGTAGCTGAAATACTTGATGTCCTTAAGGGATCATTTGCATATGCTCCATGTGCCTCCATCACAGGAGGTTTAAGATATAAACAATGAAAACTGTAACCTGACTGAGTTGTTCTTCCGGTTTACACACACACACACACACACACACACACACACACACACACACACACACACACACCCCTCCTAGGTTCAAAGAAGCTATTTAAATGATCCAGGAAATACCTACTGCAATCTGTACATGTGTACATCATGGAGGACTATGTGTATGAGCAGCACAAATTTCTGGGGCTGGCAGCACAAACTTATTTAAATCAGCCACGTAGCAACCACTGCCATCTCTTAAATACATATACTCTCACACGCACATACACGTTTTAAAAAGACTTAAAAAAAACCGGCGGAACTGACATTCCGCAATAAAGTAACAAGTGCATACTATGGAAAGCAAAATCAGGATCCAAAGAACTTTTTTTAACAAGATATCATTTGCAATTTATGACTGCAGCATTTGTGCATAATAATTTGTAGAAAACTGGATCATGAAATGGGCATTTTGTGATCATATAGCAAGTATACATATATGTTCTCATTTATGAATGCACTTGCACTGGCATTTATAATGCGAACTATTTAAAAAAACTAAAAAAAGGATTTCTAAACTGATATCTCCATGTATACTTGAAAAGTGATCATGAAATGCCCATCTTGCGAAGCAGTTTTCTACAAATTGTCATTGACAAATACTGCAGTTATAAATTGCAAATGACATCTTTGGAAGATGGTGGAATAAAATTAAAAATCTTCTGTGTTCTTCAGGGGAATACAAACTTATGTGTTACACAAAACTTATACTTGGTCACATTAAGCTGATAGGAGGTGGTGGGGCTGGATAATGATGGAACTCAGTGGGTGTTGCTGATACATGCTATGTGACTACCCCTTATAAAACTCATCTCTGTTCGAATTTAGCAGTATGGGATTGTCCCTTTAAGAATCAACGTACAGCTTTTTAGCAAGATTCAGATTCTTTACAATGCTGTTGCTACCGATTGGGGAGGGGTGCAATCCAGACGTCACAGTACTGTCAAGACAGACTTAGAGACGGGGAGCCAAGTAGAGTGCAAATTTTGTCTCTCTAGTTCTGGTGTGGTGCTACAGATCAAACGAAAAATAATAAAATTTAAATAAATGAATAAATAAAATTGCGCCCTTTATGAGGCCTGCTGGTACGGCGCCCTAGGCGGTCGCCTAGTTCGCCTATGCCTAAGGCCGGCCATGGGGATAATAACCGTTGTTTCTCATAGGAAGTCAAATTGAAAGAGCCCAGTAAATCCTCAGGGTGCACAGGGCCCCTCTCTGTGATATTAGATTGCCATGATCCTTATTATATCCTAAACAGGGAGTCCAGCTACCCTGTGGATAAACATATTTCTGCTACCTGTAACTATGATTTTGTCTTCTAAGTCAGTACCCAAAGCTTGTGACTATAAGTAAGGCTATAGGCATAGATTAATTGGTAATCTGAGAGCTGCATCCTACGAGTCAGTTCTCATTTAACTCCAACAGTAAACATCTGTAGCACTATTGCCTTTTTTCCTACTAGCTAGTCATCCTTTTTTACCTCTCTGCCTTCATTCATTAACAGGATCCCAAGATACTTAGTTTTCCACCTAAGATAACTGCTCCTCCCCAGCACGTATAGTGCAATCAGCTCTCTGGTGAAAAATAACCATGACTTTTCACCTGGCGGGATCATATGTTCATAGGTAGTTACTAGGTATGTAGTCCAGGAGGCCATTGAGAAGCTATGCCTAGTTTGTCAATCGTCCCAAAGCACTGTCTGGTTAAGTGACATGCTAAATGTCGTACAGTAGGCAAATTAAGGCTGAGGGAATCAAACCCTGGACCACAGGAAGTAACTCATTAACAGTTCTTAGCATTAATCCTCTGCACTAACTAGTGCTGATTTTCATCCTGTCTTCTTTGCAGTCAGCAGTATATTCTAGTGATCATATTCACTTCAGGCTAAGAGTGTAGCATTATCTGCAAACAATTCAGGTACAACCCTCACATTTCCTTGCTGGATACTCTCCCAGCCTTGTATGTGCCTTGATATCCTGTCCAGAAAATCATGAATAGAAGGGACTAGACACACCATTGGCAGAGTTTTCTACCCACAGTGAATATATTTGATTTCACGTAGCAAATGTGGGTAAAACTGTTGTAGCTCAAATAGAGGTATTGAACAGCATCCAGCATCACCCTATGATGACCCTTAAATCAGATGTTCCATAGGGAGCTATTCTAAGATCTTGTTTTGATCTGTTTATGCAACCTACCTATAGACCTCTGTACATTAAATGTAACTCTTTATGCACCTCATCTTCCACTGTTACACTCAGGTGAAAATCTCATCTGCCATTCAAAGAAATTTACACCTAATCTTCATTACTGTAATTAATTGTACAACAATAAACTTACAGTTAATTCACAAATAAAAGCTGTGTATTATGCAGCACTAATCAAAGGCTGGTTGAAGTGTATCAATCAGTACTGTAGAATTTTTTTAGCTAAGAAATTTGAATTTATCAACATCATGAAGTAATTAGACTGCTGTCTTGATCCTTCTTTAAGCTTCTGTAACCATGTAGAAATGCATGCAGATTAAAATAGCTGTGTACCATTATCCCATGAGATTAAACAATCTATACACATATATGCTTAAATGACCAACCTATAAAACACATCTACAGAAAATGCTTTTTCAAAAAGGGTACATGCATTGTAGAATTTAAACATCTGTCTTATAAGAAATTCTCCAGGTGCTGTCTTACTCAAAACTCACTTCTGGTTTACTTAAAGGATGTATCCAAATGCACATGATTTAATACTGGCCGACATAAATCTCATTCATAAGAAAACTAACTATATTACTAACTTCAAGAACAGCTAGAAGCTTATGGCATAGATATATCACAACATTATGCACATTATGACATGAAAAGTCACAGTTGGCATGATTTAAAGAGTAACCACATCCCAGTGAATGAGATGACATGAAAGAGGAAAGTCCAGTTACCTACCACTCTGGGGTTTTGAAACCCATTTTCAAACACCCTTAGCTAATCTGCTTAAAGAAGTACATAGAGAGTGTTTGGGCAAAGACTTGAGTAGAGAGGCCAAAGCTTGCTTCTTCATCCAGACAGCAAAGGATATCCTCCATATAACCCAGATAGCAGGTACTAATGTCACAATATCAAATGAGAAACTAGGCTTTTGCAATGGTCACACATGCACAACAGACAACTGTTCCACGTCATTCTTAAACGGCCTAAAATAATATCAGTACTACATGTTCTTTTTTGCAGCAGACTAAACATCATGACCAGTGCAAGCATTCATGGGGTTGAAGATCTCTCTGCTACTTCCACACAACTGGAACCTCATGCACAGCAGTAACCATGCTCATAATTAAGGATCTTAAATGAACTCAAGGGTGTTGTATGCTTTGGCAAAATGTCATCACAAGAATAAGTGTAGACACTGAGGTTAAATTAGAATAGCAGTATCAACATGACCATTTATTATCCTTATTCTAATTCTTAGTATTTAACATTTTATTGACTGGGTAATCCTGCTAAACAAGCATTCTGCTTTTCAGAGGAGCTCTGATCTACACACTGACTGCAAAGAATAAGAAGACAGTAAAAAAGGCCTGGACTGAAAAGAGTAATCAGCAAACTGAATTGTTGCACAAAAAGAAGAGAAGGTCAGATTAAACATTCTCTGCCTTGAGCCAATAATCTGGACTGGAGCTTTCCTTCTGACATAATACCATAACTTAAAAAACAAGCCAACATGATATGTAATAAATGGAGCAAGATCCTTTTAAAGTTAGACAGGCACATCCAAACTTGTCCCCTGAACATGAGCTAGTTAGGCTATCTGAAGTAAAAGAAGATCACATCCAAGACCCTGTGTTTATCACTTTCTTATTTAATCATATTATTTAGCATCCTTGGTGTGTTTTATATGGTGCCAGAAGTTTAGAACAGCACTTATGAATGAAAATGTATACAAGCCCTAGTGTTTACTGTTGTTCAGCAGAAAAAGGTACACCATAATGATAAGTGACAAACAAAAAAGGCCACAGTGAGTATTACTATTTAAGTAGGGAGCTAGTAACAAAACAAATAGTCTCAAAGTAAAATGCAGATAGGGAGCTTCCAGGATGGCTGCACATTGAGTAACTACTTAATTTCCCAGTGTGAAAACAGAAACTCAGAAAAGAGAGCCAGTGCATTTGTCTTTCTAAGCAAATTTCAGTTATTGTCTAGTAAGTACACTGCTTGGATGCCAGATGATGTTTAGAGACCCTGAAAAAAATATTCACAAAAGGTGGTGAAAAAACACTGGCTGGGAAGAATCTTGCAGCTGTTCAGCAATGAACAGTCTAGGCTCGAGCTTTGGTGCAAGATATGACTTCCAGTAATCTAGAGGAAAAATAAGTCAAACATACTCAAAGCTGATTAAAGTAAACAAAACACTGAAGGAGTATATCAACTCAAATTCCAAACGGTACGAAAAATGGAAGAAGCTTTAAACAGCTACTCAGATGAGCTGATAAAACTGCAAAAATCATAGCTCAAAATGAACAGAAGGTTGGCTGATATGGGACTGCTCAAGAAGAGATGTTTCAAAAAATGGTAGAATTAGAGGACATAGCATGTAGGAAAAACATGAGATTTTCTGCTGTACCAGGGAAACTGGAAGGAACAGGCTGTATTAATTTTATGAAAGCACAAATAAGCAACTGGACTGGTATTCCACAGCAAGAGTCACTAATTGAAGGTGCACATTATGTGTATGCTCCAAACCTGGCCATGAAAAAGCAGCCAAGGCCTCTAATAGTAAAGATGCAATCATACTAGCAAAAATAGTTGATTCTGGCAAAACTGTGCAGAAGTCCTAAAATTTGGAGAATAGAGTGTTTAAGAAAGATGATTACTCACTGTACACAAGGTAGAACAGTAGTAAATTTATTCAAGCAATCTGTGAATGTCGAGAAGCAGGTGCGAGATTAAAGCTGCTGTATCCAGCTGGCTTCAAAATATTTTTCCTGCAGGGTCAAAGTCATTTTTTGATGCAGAACATGCTAAGAAGGAAAAAAAAGTTTATCCAACAGAAAGTGAGCTGTCAGATAGAAGGAGATTCTGCTTCTTATTCTTCTGATAATAAATCTCATAGACAGACTATGCCAATGAAATGTTTCCAATGTTCCTAAAGGAAAATGCTTGAGAAACAGACAAAAAAAAAACAGGAGTTGACTATAAGAACCAGGAGTATATTAGAAATGAACCAGAGACTGGATTTGGGAAATGGAATTCAACAAGAAGAAAACCAGGAACGCAGAAATTAATGAGTAAATGTGGGATTACATAGCATCAATCACATTTGTGAAATATGACAGAGCAAGAAAACCTGGAAGTATTGGACTTTTTTGATTTTGTTAAATTTGAAGGAATTCAAAGCAAATGCCCTGCTTCATGGACTTAATGTTTGGAAGAACATTAAGGAGAGGGGAAGAGGAAGAAAAAAGTTAACTGTAAGTAAAACAGTTGTTCTTAACAGTAGTTTTAGAAAACATGAAATATACTGCATGTTACATTATTAAGTGAAGCTTTTTCAGTGTTTTTTATAACAAGAGTACTAAAGTAAACAGGTGCCTTTTTATCGTCTTTCTTTTTTCTTGTTCAATTTTAGGAACAGACTGTACCATGTGTTTTAGCATGGATAACCTTTATTATAGGTCAATTCATGCCTGAGAGTATAGCTGTCAAACAACTGTATAAAAGTTGAACCAAGATGAAGTAATTATCCCCCTGAAATGTAACCACCTGTCATCACAGACATACACAGTGAAATCAGCACTCAACAAAAGAAAAAAACACAGCATATGGGACACCGCACATGCAACAACTGGAAAGACCCCAGAAGTACCCCTCACCAAGAGGGTCTCAAACAAAACATGCCTTATCCAGCTAGATTAAAAAACTCCAGCTCCTCTATTCAGTACATACACGCCTCTGGTACCAGGAATTGATGGACATGCTCCATCTCAAAAAATCAAAATCCACCAAAAACGCAGGCTAAGATTTTCTTTCTCTGCACAAATACAAATAGGGACATGCTGGAGGGATGATTATAGACACAGGACAGCCCATACTACTAACAAAATCCACAAAATCCAGAGACAGAGAGACAGATTTTCATTGGCAAAAAAAAAATAAATCTCATGGATGGGAGGATGGATATTACCGGGAGTCACCTCAGTGTCACTACTAGAACAGAGGTATAGTTTACTAAATAATGGGGTCCCAATGGGGTCTACTATGTGTCACCACTACTATATAGTACTATGAAACTATGAAACTATGAAACCTGCCAAATATTAGTGTGTGCGTGTAGCACAAAAGGTGAAAGTAAATATTTTAAAAACAAAGCTGTAATACATAACAGGTGAGAATACTAATTTCTTTTCATAATGGCAACACTTTCCATGTTATCTTTAAATGTAAATGGTCTCACATGTATATACAAAAAAGAAAGAGTAGTGAACTGTATTAAAATGCTAAGGAATGAGCTTGGGAATTTGATAAAGAAAAAACTTCAGGATGGTTATTCAGTGGACTACGTAGGACAAAGGAAAAGAGGAATGCTTACATTAATTGCTAGAGGAGTTCCAATAGTGATAGAATAGGGACAAAGAAAATGGTAGATTTTTAGTAGAGGAGGATTATGGTGGCATATATTTATATTCTACCTAAAACTGCTACAGTGTAGCTTAAGAACATTCTGGGAAAAATGATGAGCTTTCAGCAGGGAATATTACTTACAAGTCAGGACTGGAATTTGGTTTGTAACAGTGAGGATGTATCAGGGGCATAGAAGGGAAAAGCTAACTAAACAGGGTAGATTTCTGAAGAAGTTTATGAAAATATTTGGTATGGAAGATGTGATTTCAGACAGAATTTACATATTATTCCCCATAGAACAAAAACTTGGCTAGGCTAGACAGAAATTATATTTCACAGGAACATGTGCATTTAATTGACAGTTCTGATACTCATCCAATAACTATGTTAGATTATGCACCAATAATAAGTAAAATAAAAATGCACAGTAATAAAATAAAAATGATACACTAGTGCTTCCCAACCTATCTGTTAAAAAGAGAGGAATTTAAGGAATGGGTAGTTGGAATTATTCTATAGTTATTAGGGAAGATAAAAATTCCTACAGAAAATATAGCTAGGGAGTGGGTTAAAATGAAAGTGGAGTTTTAAAGTAGGGTAGAAATAAGAGAGAGAAAGACAGATGTTTAAGAAGTAACAAATTATTTATTGGAAACTCAAAACAAAGCAGATCCAAACCAAGAACAAAGTAAAATATCCAAAGGCTTGAAAGGAATGGAACAGTCCAATGTGTCTTGAATCAAAATTGACATATCAAGATCTTGATAAAGCCTGGTATGACTCCAGGCGAAAGCGCTTGATGTAATATTCTACTTTTTTTTTTTTGTTCTTTATTAAAGTCAATTTTGATTCAAGACACGTTAAATTATTTATTGGGACTAACAAAAGTTAAAGCATTGCAGAATAGGGTGAATTTCACAGAAGAAAAAGCAGGCACAAATTCAGAGGGCTAATGGGAAAATAAGGGACTACCTCGATAATATGCATCAGTTTAGAAAGATTGTCCTTAAGCAACAATTTTTGATAATAACTCCAGAACTCAAAAACTTTTAGCACAAAGGGTAAGGCAACAGTAAGTAGAAAGGTTTGTTGCCAAGTTTAGGGGACCTATAACAAGGAAAATAACCTGGTATCCTGTAATGGTATTTGAAATATTTTGGAAATGTTATGAAAATCTGTATCAGTCAGAGGAATGTGGAAATCAAGAAAAAGTACAAATGGAAATGTTTATAGAAGAATTATATTTGCCAAGGTCAGAAGTAGATGAGGCTTAATTGCTAACACTTGGGATAGAAGGAGATGCGATAAAAATGGAGAGGTATAATCACTCTACAGAAAACTCTCCAGGAATAGATGGTATCCCTGTGAAAATTTGGAAGCTAGGAGGGAAGAAAGTGATAAAAATCTGGAAA
This sequence comes from Protopterus annectens, assembly GCF_019279795.1. Classification (NCBI taxonomy): domain Eukaryota; kingdom Metazoa; phylum Chordata; order Ceratodontiformes; family Protopteridae; genus Protopterus; species Protopterus annectens. The sequence continues at coordinate 202,148,975 of NC_056743.1, forward strand.
GTTCTGTTCAACAGTATTTTAAAATGAGGAGAAGCAGCAACATCTTGGAAGAAAGCTGTGGTGGCTGTAATACCTAAAGATGATAGAGATCCATACATCCAGCTTCATACAGGCCCATTTCAATTCTAATCCATGATTATACAGTGTTTATGTTTGTAATGTCTAAACGAATGGCAAAGGTGATGCCAAAATTGATGGATATGGATCAGTGTTGTCTTATGGAGAACAGCCAAACATTTGACAAGATTAGTAGAACAATGATGATCCAGAGAGAAGCAGAACATAAGAAAATGCCACAGTTTTTGGTGGGTCTTGATTCATAGAAATCATTCAACGGGGCAAACTGGGATTTTATGAGTACGGCAATGGAAGCATATGCATTCCCTGATAAAATAATAAAGTTGATTAGTAGGCAATATGAGGGAGGTGAAAATTAAAGTGGGTGGGTTCCTCTCTGATAATTTCTGTTTGAGCAGAAGAATTAGGCATTATGTTTATAACCACTGTCAAAGAAAATAGGGACTCAGAAATTCAAACATATAGTTGGTATAGTAATCAAGAAAAGTTGGCTTTATTTGCAGATGATAATATTTTGTACCTGATAAAACCAAAAAAAGGACATTTCAGTTTTGTGGAGCATTCTAAGACCATTTCAAGTCTTTTCAGGATACAAAATTAATGAAGGTAAACCAAAGAAAATAGCTGTAAACTATGTACCCACACATGAATTGGTTCAACAATATCAATATTTATGGATATATGATAAAATAAAGCACTTAGGACTATGGATTAAAAAGGATTCTGTCATTACAGCCAAGGATATGTGGGGGAAAGACTAAACAAAATATAATACAAACACTGAGAAACTGGGACCTCTGTTTTATGGATATGGATATCCAGATACAAGCAGTGCAAATGTTTGTGGTCCCTTTAGTTTTATACATGGGTCAGGCATATTTTTATCAACCAGAGGAGAGCTTATGGGTAGTAATTAATAAAGGCTTGAATCTTTTTTATCTGGATGTGAAGAGGGCAATAGTCAAGAGGAATATATTGATCCTTCCAGCAGAATATGGAGGTTTGGGATGTGATTTAAAGGGGTATTTCAGAGCTACACAGTTAAGGATCTTATACATTGCACAAGCAAAATCTATAATTCAAAGTAGAAAGGGATGATGAAACAGGGTAAAGCTAAAGAAATAAGAAAACTCTGTGATTTTGGATGCAGATCCTTAAGGAGAAAAACAGTAACCATGCAGAATACTGTATTCATAGAACAGGCAAGAAGGGGGCTGTATTTAATGAAAAAACTGACAAGGGAACTAAGGTATTGAGCGCAAATAATTAGAGAGGGAAAGGTAATAGAATGGGAAGATGTCAAGAATTCATTTTGACTGCAGGCTAGAGATTGCCTTACCTATCAAGGATTGATATCAGAGTATAGGCAAAAAGAAAGGAATAGGGGGATCCTAAGTGAAAGACCAGCACTGGTAGAGGTTTTAGTAGAATCTAGAACATAAGCTGCTCTTAAAAAATGGACGATTAATTGGGCATATAAAATATTGCATGATAACTATAGGAGTCAATCGTAGGAGGTTAGAAAAGACTGGAAAGAGAGAGAGATCTAGGATAAGCACTTCACAAAGAAACAATGGGATGATATATGCACAGCTCCCAAATATGCAACAAAGACTGGAAGATTTAGGAAATTTACTTGGAAGTGTTTGTATATTTTTATACTTTAAGTAGACTCCAAATAATTTTTCCTTACATAGATTAAAACTGTTGGAGGTGTGATGGAAAAGAAAGAGGTAATTGGAAATGTAATTTTGGGTAGTGCAGTCAGTTGGCAGACTTTAACAATTCCCTGCAGACTATTCTGTCAGAAATACTAGGTGAGCAAATGGGTGTAACTAAAGAAATTATTTTCTTGAGTTAAGATACAAAATCAGAATTAGACATAGCAAGGCCTTGCTGAGATTAATTCTGGTGACTACCAAAAAAGCATCTACTAGAAAATGGAAATCAGAGTCTAAACCAACTATACCAGAATAATTGTATATAGTAACAGAGATAAAATAATTGGAAGTGGGATCTTTAGAAAAAGATAGGAGCGATCACTCAAAAAATAGGAGTTGTGCAACAACACATGTAGAATAATGTTTTGGAGGAAGAAAGAGGTTTTAGGGAAAGCAGGAACTGAATGAGCTATGCAATGTTTGATTTACAATGACTATATAGAAGATTATAAGTGATAAATAATGTTTGCAACTGAAAATATGTCAATATGGCTTGTTTACATTTATATAAATGTATGATTGCCTATGCCATAAGTGATAATTCAATAAATATGTTTCTTGTTTTAAAAAAGTAAAATTCAGATATATAAGCACCAAACACTTGAACATAATAAAAAATGGGTATATCTACATTCTTAAGCCTACCAACTCAACTCAGTTTATAAGGCAATCTAGTAGATATTTGTTAGGCTTCAGTCCAGTGGTCTGAATTATATGATATTGCAATTAGACTAAAGCATAAAGCAAGAGGTACAGCAGTGACATTTTTGCGTGTAATAGGAGATAAAGCCATTGAAGTGTGTCATACTTTTCAGTTGTCTAAAGATGAAAAAAAACAGTAATTAAAAAAAGGTTTAGTTAATGCTGTGAGTCCAAAAAATGCATATATGAATAGTAGAGTCATATGTAACAGCATTATAACAAAAACCAGAAAACTATGAGCATATAAAACAACAAAAAGGGGTCAGCATGACACTCAAACACAGCAATACAAGAACTGTGGTTACAGCTATGAGGCACAGCTTGTCCTGCAATCGAGAATGTGTATGGTAATGTGTGGGGGAAATGTGGAGCTTTAAATCATTTCATAAAGATATGTAATGCAGATATCTGTGGTAATAAAAGTAAATATACAGTACTAGAAATGGTTGGTGAAAATGCTGCTGTGTGCTCATCTGAGATCAATGCAAGCTCAGAGTAAGGGATGGATGAGTTGGCTAATACCAGCAAACATCCCTGAAAAAAGTGTAAAAAAAACACTATATTGAAAGATTGTCTATAAATTTCCAGGAGGAAGAAATCATGCAGGTGTTAAATGCAAGATAGTAAATGAAAGATAATGTAAAGCACTGGGTGCAAAAGACACATTGGAAATTCTGCCATTCACTCTGTTAACATATCCATAGCACAAACTTCCACCAAAGGGATCATAAGTTCAAAAGTACTTACTAGGCTATTGATCTGGATTTTAAGAAACCTAGCCATACATTCCCATTGTAGTTTTTATCCCTTATATTTTGCATATGAATAACCCAGAGATGGGACAAACAAGGATGTGTTGGAACATTTACAATTTTCCCCTATCCATGAAGAATACTGGTGCTAACCCCAGGGGGAGGGGGTTGTGGTAATCCATCCATTCATCCAAATTATGTGCAAATAGAGAAAGAGAAATACATTGCTTTATGTGGAGTGGAATATGGTTCCATATAAGTGGTATTCTCTGTGATTCAACCCTGTCCATCTAACATGTTCTATTTATTTTGCAAAACTGATTGAGATCCTTGAGCAAGTCTTTATCATACCACTGGACTTAAAAATGTGCAATAGGTCTGATAGAACAGGCAGAGACATTGCTGGCTCTGTAGCACCCAATGTCAGTCCTACAGTTCAGCAGCAATCTCTGCCCCCCCCCCAGCTCTAGAATAGCAAAAAAAAAAAAAAACACTGTAGGAAGCCACTTGGCATCCTACAGTACAGCATGTATAGCAGCTGATCTACTCCCCCAACTCTTTAAGAGAAGAACAAAAAAAATCTTTCAGCTTTTACTGTAAAAAGCCAAGTGGTTCTTTTGTACCAGCTGGCTTCCTAAACTGATTCCTAATGTTAGAGTTAGCCCCTTTGGATTTCACCTAGAAATAAAATAGTTGCAAGTACATTTTAATGCTGCTACCTTTCCAGGACTTAATGAAACATTGTCTATTACTAGTTTTCTCAAATTTAAAGCATTTCAAAGGTAATTTTACCTCTAATTTTTACTAAGTGATATGTTCATTGTTGCTTAAAATAATTATTTTAAAAGGCTTTTATAAGGAAACATTTAAATATATGTTTTTCTTGCTATGGTTAAGTCATTGTCTTGTATGCTTTTAAGATGATGTCAATATGAAGTGGGGCATGACTTTTGTACAAAAGCTTCTGTGTTTTTGTGGGCCAGGTTTTATCTGATGAAGTCTGGCAATGGTTTTAAGATGAAAAGTGCTTAATAAAATTTTGGTTTGTGTGTTTTACAAAGTTGCTTCTTCCAGTTTTTTTCTGTAGTTTATGCAGCTTTTGTGTTTTCTTTCCTACTGAAACATGCCCATTTTAGCTCTTCAATCAAATAGCAAAAAAATATATATTTTCCGCTTCATCTACCTGTAGCAAGCCAATGCAGGCTTACTACACAAAGTCCTGATGCAGGTCTCAGAGCTCTAGATCACAACCCCTAACACTTTGTGCCTGAGACAGCTGCCTTCTCCACCTCACTCTTTCCCTAACTATAGGGTCTGTTGTAGTCTGTATGACACTGAGAAGAGAAACAAGGCTTTGAGAGGGATGCACATTTTTTGTGTGTTAGACCCTTGTTTTTTTTTTTGAAAAGCATTGTGTCATTCCAGATGTGACAACTGTTTGGACAGGTATATACCAAAGTGGGTGTTGTACTCCGTGATCAGTGTAATGAGTACAAAGTGCAATGGAACAATTACATCCCTGGAGCTGGAGGCAGTATCTTTAGATATAAGCTGTGCAGTTAAAAAGGACCTCCTTAGAACAATGGATATAGGATGATCAAAGGACAGCTCATTATTGATATGGGCTCCCTGATCCCTAACTACAGGATCGAATTTAAGGGGTGTGTTGTTTATGTGAAACATACTAGGGAAGTCATGCTTGGTGATGGATGCAGTTATACACTACTTGGCATTTAGTTTTAGTCCATGATTTTAACACTGGCTATTTGTTGAGGACAGGCCTTCTTGGGGGATCTTGGTGTCCTCTGAGGAATTCATGATCACACCAAGTTTGTAGTCATCTGCTCACTTGGTCAGCCAGAAACCCTTAATAGTAGCTTTGCCCTCTGAGAAGTAATGCCAAAGAAGAATAGCCCAAGGACCATACCCTGGAGTACACCACTAGTGACACATCTTTTGGAATAGGTAGAGCTACCCATCCTAATGTAATGGGTTCTATTCATGATCCAGTTTGCTAGCCAATTAGTTATATAGGGATTGACATTTAGCAAGGAGAGAGTATCTGTGATACCTGAGTGTGGGCTGGTGTCAAATGCCATTGCAAGGTCAAGGTATGCAGCGAGCACTGTTTTGCCATTATGCAGTAACTTTTTTGAAGAATTCATCCAGTTAAATAGGCAGAACCTGCACTTGACAAAACAAACTGGGTTGTGTCAAGAGTCTGCAGGTTGCCTTTATCTTTATTAATTAAGCAACATAAAAAAATCAAGACTCTATGCTGTAGTAAACTGAAAACAATAAAAAACTGCAACCCTAGTACTATAGTTGCCATTTCATAAGTATCTGGTCTGTTAGTTTTTTTATGTGATTTGGGTTGGGCAATTTATTGATTCCATACTGATCATTTCCATAACCTTCCAGATGAGACTGATCAGGTTTATGCATCTGTAACTGACAATGGGAGTTAAATTGTCACCATTGTGCAAGGGAATATCTGGTGCTGTCCTCCATTCATTAGGCACAAAGCCTGTTTTGAGGATGATACTGAATAGTTTCTGTAAGAAATCAGACAAGTTATGTTTTGGGCTGATCAGTAGGGAGTCTGCTATGTCATTTGACCCCACAGACGTAGTGTTCTTGGTCTTAAATAGCACCTTAAGAACATGTTTTTAGGAGATTTGAGGTGGGGTGTAGGTGTGGGTATTTGATCTGAGAATATTGGAGGGAAGAGAGAATGAAGTTTAAGCTAAATTTATCTATTAGTAAATTGGATGTCTTCTGGGTCTGAGTATGTAATTCAAAGGTAAAATGTGCCTTAAAATGTGTGTACATGAGTTAAAAGTATAAACTGTTGTTCCAGCAAATGTTTTCTCTGCAATCCGATATGTTAGGTAGGGTGACCTGCAAGTATGTGGGTATAGTTAAATGCATTCATAATGTACAAACTCATTTGCAGAATGGTACAAAATCTAGTTCACACTTTCATAGAGCCAGCAGAATTGGCATCCACAGAGACAGTTTTCAACAGAAATAAATACTCACCCATACCATCAGCTTATGAAACTGTAGTAAGGAAACAAGTTAGTGTTGAAGTAATACAGGCCAAAAAGAATGTGGATGGGATTCCAAATACTAGCAGGGATAATTTTACAAACTGTTGGGGTGCCTTCCTGAAGAAAAACCCATGAAGCTTAAACCCCAAGTGGCACAAGTGAGTCATACTCCCAGGAGAATGTCTATAGCAATGAGACTTAGAACTGAGCAGGAGCTTGAGCATGTGGAATGAATGATGGCCATATACACGCACAAACAGAGCTCGTAAACTGGGGTCAAAATCATGGAGATGGTAACAAAACCTAGAAAAATAAATAAATAAAAAGAGTTTGAATTAAACCCCCGAAAATATGAAATGTAGAAGATATTGCAGTAATGCCAATGTGTAAGTATTTCTGTGTTCTAGATGCAGCTCATGGATTTTGAAAAAAATAAGTTTGTTGCCTGACTCACATTTTAGCACACTGCTTGGGTAATAGTTTCCTCTGTATGCCATTTGGAATCTCATCAGTGCCTGAAGTATTTCAAAGGGCAGTGGCCCATATACTGGTAGGACTGGAGAGGAGAGTTAACATTAATGACTTGTCAATTTCACATAGACTGAGAAGGTGTCTAGATCGACTATTTTGATATTACAGTGTCAAATTTGCCTTAAGAAGTGCCAGACTGTGATCCAGACTAACAAGTGCACACATTATGTACTAACCAAAGAAAGCACAGTCTGTAATGGGGATGAGACTGCACTCCAGAGGTTTTTGGGTTTGGTCCAGTGCCTGTCCAGATTTAAGTGCCAGACTGTGATCCAGACTAACAAGTGCACACATTATGTACTAACCAAAGAAAGCACAGTCTGTAATGGGGATGAGACTGCACTCCAGAGGTTTTTGGGTTTGGTCCAGTGCCTGTCCAGATTTATAGCCAGTCTGTCTCAAGTGTCCCTTCCACTGTGAAAGCTCTTGGAAAAGAACTCTAAGTGGGGCTGGGAGCATGAAACTGACCAATTTTGAAATTTTAGAGAAACTAATAAAAGAGACTCCCAGCCTAAGATAATATGATGCATGAAAGTCATTGCTCTTGGTCATGCAAGTATATTACTGTCAGTCTGAGCTCAGAATCTGTCTTGTGCAGGGCATTCAACCAGTGGAGTATGTATATTGAGATATGAAAAATACCCATACTAGATATGCACATATACCAAAGAGTTGCTAGCAGTTGTACAAGGCTGTGAAGATCTTTATGAATATGTTTATTAGAAGTCGATAAGTGTAAAGTCATGCCACTTATCTTTACAAAACTTTTTTAGGAGCCCCTGCATCAAGCTCTATGTCTTCAACAGATGAGGCCTAGTCTTCAACATATTGACATACAAGTAAACTATAACCCAAACAAAAGAAAGCATGTGGAAGATGTTGTCAACAGAGTCTACCTCAAGGAATCTAACACAGAATTAAAAAAATAATTAGTTAAAAGTGCTTGCTGCATCTGTATATTTGTTTTCCAGAAGGAAAGGAATTACTAATTCATATAATGTACTGAAGAAGACCCAGAGATGCAGCGGTTAAAACTAACAGTGCTAAAGGGGATGGCTTGAGAAAAGGGTTGAAAGGTGGTATTCCAGTTATAGCAGCCTTATTTTAGTTATCAAGGTGACATAAGCTTCATTCAAAGGTTGCTGTTTAAATAAGAGAGACTGATTGGGCTTACACCATTGAGAAAGTTAATGTTAAAGGGATTCATGAATCTCATATAATAATAATGAAATGCAAAGAGTAAACTCATGATGTGCTGTTTTGTCCTGGTATGTCTTCTAAAACTGACTCACTAGGTATGTCCTGTCTTGAATACAGTCAACATGGAAGATATCAGTCTAAGGAGATGGGTGCAGCAAAATTATGTACAGAAGGTATCAGCCTGGAAAGGGGATGCTGCTAAATGATGTATAGAAAGTCTCAGCCTAAGAAGAGTATGCTACTAAATGAAGTCCCAGAAAGAAACGAGGGTGAGGTGGCAGTGGGTCTGTTCCAGATGATAAATTATTACTCCAGGTATCCAGATATGGTCAGATTAACTGAGACTTCATTCAAGGCTGCATCCAAATACTGAAAAGACTTAATATAAATCAGTGGATACCAGAAGTATTAATGCCAGAGAGTGTGCTGCAATTTAAAAGCCAATAATTTATCAATTTAACCACTGCTTGCCAATTCACCCAGCTTACTTCAAGCACCAAGTACTCGGAGTATACTGACCAGGTAGTATGACACGTCCAAACAATCAAAAACATAACTAAAATGTGCATTAATAAAAAAATGTCTATGTCCAAATCTTCAGCCATGCAGTAGTTCTACTCCTCAGTCTTGGATCTACTCACAACCATGCAAGTTTTCCTATTAGCCACCTGTGTAGAACTAGATAAAAGTCCTTGGTGACGTCCTTGTATACCATGTCTACCAGTGCTCACCTGTCAATTTCACTTGTAACCTAGTCAAAACACTGGATCAGTTTAGGCTGATAGCTCCTTCTATCTATAAACCCATGTTGGTAGTTTCCCTGGAGACTGTTGTCTGCTAGGAGAGCTATTAGTCTTCATCCAAGATTTTCTCAGTGGCTTTGCCTTCCCCAGTTATTACGCTAATAGACTTGCAGTTATGAGACTTTTTGCTCCTTCCAGTGCACAACAGTATTTATTTATTTTTATTTTCCATTTGTTTACTGGGTTAGTCCAACTGGACACAAGGTGACAGTTTTCAGCAGAGGCCTCGGGAGAAAATCTCCAGATACATAGTAAAGAATTATAAAAAAAAAATAAAAGTAATAAAAAATTATATAAACATAGCTATTTTGTACAAAGAGCATGGAACATATAAAAGGAGTAAAATCAGATGTTTACAAGTGGTGCAGCATACAGCGGTTAGAATATTGAAAAACAAATTAAACAAGATATTATACACCAAATATACAATTTTCTTGAACATAAATTCAAAAAACGTTTCCATAGACAAACAGGGTCATAAACTAGAAATCATAACTATAAAGGTGGCCTAAACACCTGGTTCACACTACTATGCACTAAGTGAAACTACAGTACACGTGATCTAGGGATGATGAAAGTCAGGAACAATTGAAATTAGTTTGGTTCTGTATAGGAACATATCCAAGTTTTGAATAGGAGATCTTTTAGTAGGGATTTGAAAGTATGTTTACTATTTAGACTAGACATCTAATGTCAGGGGTAGAGAGTTCCAGGCCTTAGCAACTATATAGGAGTAAAGAGATTGGCCTGAGGTATGTAAGCAATTGGTAACAGTCAGTAGGATGGTATTGGAAGATCTTAGTTAATGTGCAGTATTAAGGAAGGTGAGCAGACCAGAAAGGGCAGGTATTTTATTAGGTTGGTATAGCAGTTGATGGGTCAGGAGAAGTTGATTGTATTTTAGTAGGTTAGGGAGTTCTAACCATCCTAGTTGTCTTAGGGAGAGGCAATGCTGAGAACAAAACTGGTTGCAAATTTTGAGATTTTATTGTCGCAGGTAGATAATTTCAGAATGTCAGCTTTGTTTAGGTTAGTTAGAACTGGGGATGTGGATAATAGATGGGTATGAGAGAGAGTGATTCGGGATTCCTGTGTGAGGAAGCTCTTGCAGTTGTAGAGTAAACCTAGTTTTTTATGAATTTTGGTAATTGTTAGTGCTATATGTTTGTTGAATTTTAGGTTTTGGTCAATAGTTACTCCTAGTAGCTAGGCTTGAGATACTGGTGTGATAAGGGTATTGCTGGAGGATGTTATTGAGAATGGCGAGGTAGGGGTGAACGTTTTGGATGGGTGAAAGATCATGAGCTGAGTTTTAGATGGGTTTAGTATGAGTTGGGAGGAATTTAATAGGTAATTTTTCTATAGTAGTGAAGGCTTCCTGGGTTCTATCTTGGAGTAATTGTAGAGAGGGGGCTGAGCAAGTAAGGGTGGTGTCATCAGCATATTGTACTATATTAGTTTGTTGGGTAGCCAAGGGGAGGTTATTGGTAAAGATGGAAAATAGTAAGGGACCAAGAATGGATCCTTGCAGAACACCTTGTCCCACTTAGAGGAGAGGGGAGAGAGAGTTATGTTATTTAACAGGTTGTTGCCGGAGGGACAGATAATTTTTAAACCACAGTAGAGAGGAGTTATCCAGATTGAGCTCAGAGAGAGTCAATAGTAATTTGCAGTGGGATACCATGTCAAATGGCTTTGACAGGTCTAGGAAGACAACAGATACTAAGTTACCAAGATTTCTTTGTTGGTCGAAGTGGTCAGTAAAGGATATAAGGGCAGAGGTGGTACTATGGTTTGGCCAAAATCCATGTTGGGAATTTGCTAGCAGGTTATATTGAAGAAGATGATTCAGTAGTTGGGTGTGTACACATTTTTCTAAGATTTTTGATATGGGGGATAGTATAGCTATGGGGTGATAATTACTAAGCTCTGTCAAGAAACCACCTTTGTGTAGGGGGATGACATAAGAAAATTTCCAGAGAGAGAGAGAGGACAGTGTGTTCAGCTATGGATCTATTGATGAGTATAGAAATAGGGTAGGCAATGGCAGAGGTGGCAATCCTGAGGTAATCAGCGGGGAGTTTATCAGCAAAGAGAATGGTGGCTTTCAGTCTGGTAAGGTGTTTATGACTTAGGTAAGTTGGAACTGGTTTAAGAGAGAATTGGGAGTTGGTCTTATGGTGACAGTTTTATATTTTGGGGGTATTTGTAGTAGTAGTGGGGAAATTGTTGAATAATGTTTGGATGGAGGAGGTGAAATAGTCATTAAACTGGGTGGCAATATCATTGTTATCACCTTCAATGTTAGGGTTTGTGAAGGTGATTTTGCCTGTTTGGAGAATGTGGTTGATTGTGGACCAAATGTTTTGTGGATTGTTGTAGTTAGTTTTTTGTAGCTGGCTATAATAACTTTTTTTGTCATTACATATTTGTTTGTTTTTTTGCTTTCTTTCTGAGGAAGTATTGTCGATTTGTACTTATTTTGTTGGTATGCCAGGTTGTCCAAGCTATGTCTCGTTTGAGTAGGGATCTTGTGTCCTTTGATATCCAGGGGGCTTGGTTGGTTTTAGTACGAATTATAAGTTGTGGGGCCATAAGATTAAGGATTCCTAAGAAGGTAGTATTAAAGTATTCCTTGGCTTCATCTAATGGTAGAGTTTTAAGAGGTGACCAATTTATTTTTTAAGGTGTTGCTGAATTGGTCTGGTAGGAAATGTTTGGAACTGCAGACAGAAAGTAGGATGGGTGGTTTATGGATTTGTTGTGTGACTTAATATGAATGTGGGTAGGTAATCACTGAGGGAGTCTGGTAATGTACCACTTATATTGGCAGATGATGGCTTGTTGGTTAGGATCCAGTCTAATATGGAATCCTTTTTGGTGGATTTGTCTGTACAGGTGGGGGTTGGATAAGCTGTGTGAAATTAAATAGGTTTAAGTGGTACTTTGGGGGGGATGCTGTGATAGAGGCCCAATCAGTGTTGAAGTCCCCCAGGATAAGTGTCTCCTGAGGGAGGGCAGTGGAAGGCCAATGTAAAATGGACTTTATGATGACAATTTTGTCACCTGGGGGTAAGTAGGCACCTATAATGTTGATTTTTTTCTGCTGGTTTAATTTTATATTTGCAAATGGGATTTCTGCATAGCCAAAAGTGGGGATATCTTTACGTATTTTTTGGAGAATAAGGTTGTGGCTATAAAGTAGGGCAATGCCCCCACCTCTTTTAGCTATTCAGTCATGTCTAACGATGTTGTAGCCAGGAGGGGCTATGGTGGTATCTTTGATGTGGGGCTTGAGCCAGGTCTCGGTTAGGAGTACAATGTCAGAGTTATAGAAGGATATAGAGGCATGTAGCTCTTCAATTTTATTCATGATTCTGCAGATGTTTATACTGAGTATTAAGAAGTCAGAGGGTTTTTGCTTGCAGGGGATATTAAGTCCATATAGGTTTGTAGCAGTGGGCAGAGTAGTGGAGTGGCATGGGTTTGGATGGATGTCACCATTGAGTGCAAGTTTGTTAGTAGCAGTGGTCAGTGTGTCTAAGTAACTGGCTATTATATTGTGTATGAGTAAACTGGGTAGTTTTTTATAATTAGTTTCTTTGTAGGTGAGCTTGGTGAGCTCAAAGAGGGTGTGGTTGAAAATGCTAGGTGAGATGCATATGTGATTATGGTGGTGAGTGTTTGAAAAGGTTAGCATGGGGAGTTTAGGTGATTGTGGTTAGTGATAGTGGAGTGGTAGGAAGTTAGATGGTAGCCTAGGGATAGGAGAACTGCTAAGAAAATAGGAGGTGCAAGCATGGTAAGAGTTGAAGGGGGTGGGGGTAGTATATGTGGAGTTAAGTTATCTGGTTTGGGAGTTATTAGAGAGAGAAAGGATAGTGTGATATGGCAGAGAACCACAGAACAAATTAATGAGTAGGTGGTGTAAGGAAAATTAGAGGGAGTGGTTGGAGGATGATGTGATAGGTTGGTGGGAGGTGTTAGGGAAGTCAGGTGATTGTGGTTATGAATAAATTTGGGTATAGGGTGGGTGGGATAAGGGGACAGGGTGGGAATTACAGTGAGCCCGATATTGAATTGAGCCGGCTGAATCAACTCCACAAGGTAAGGAACTCAGCATAGAACTGAAACAGTAAGCTATAGTAGGCAAGGTACTGGTTAAAGTGAGATTATATATAACTGTGACTGGCAACACTACTATGACTTTTATGGGCAGGAGCTAAAATTAAATCAGGTGGAAAGTCAGGTTCAACACTTAATTAAGGGATGCTGTTAATTTTAAGTCAGTTGCAAAGAAAAGGGGGGTCTATGGCAGACCTTAGTGTCCGTGCCCACTACTCACTCAGAACAGCAAGTAAGATATTTTAATGAAAAAACACCTACAGGTTTTTATAACTGGTGCAGCTCTGTAGTGGAAGATGGTGGGGCAAGTAGTAGACTGCCACAGCTTCAGATTGCAGAGTACAGTCCTGAGGGAGAGGCAAAGCAGCAGAGTTATATTTTCAGTAAAAAATGCAGCAGGTATATTTAAACACTGTAAAAGAGAGCAGGAATATAGCTATTAGGGCAAGGTGAGTAGAACCTCTGCAAATGAGGAGTGGGCAGTATTAAGCAAAGCAGAAAATACTAGGTAACAAATGCACAGACATAGGCTAGTCATGCAATAACAGAAATAAAAATAGTATTTAGCCCTCTTTTATAAATAGCATGTTAAGGAATATTTAAAACACACCAGTGTAGTCCCAGTTACAGAGTACTTCACCAGAAATGCCTAACAGTAGTTAGATAATGCATTAGACAGTGGTTATATTTCTTAGTATCCAGTTCAATTATATTTCAGCATCATATAACTCTGTTATAGATACAAATGATTCATATCTTCCCATACAAGCATTAGTTAGAGATGGTAACACTGGCAAATTTCCAAACTCATTTTAGGCCAAAATGGTTAACAAAAACATTACAGCAGCTTTACAGTAACATAAATATCAGACAAAAAGTTAATACAACACTAGTAGTCTTCTGCAGGGTCACTGCATAAACAGTACACAAGTAGCTTCTGTTACAAGTCAAAAACTAGATGATATTGCAGTTAAATTCAGTACATTCGGTTCACCAATTGAATTTCAGTACTTACAAAGAGAAGCAGGAGATACACGGACCACTAGGACAGAGTAGTTACTAGGATTCAAAAAATGGCTCCTAAGCAGGTGGAATAAGTGTTTTTAAAAGCTCTGATCCCACTTAATTACCAAAATACAAAGATCCCACTTAATTACCGAAATACAAAGATGTAAAGTTGATGAAATAAGACACTTAATCTGTATGTCCTGACCAGCTAATCTCTGTAGAGCTACCGTACCCTTGCCCCTTCCCTTTCTTGCTGAGTCTAAAGCAGATTTCAATCATCCTCCCACCCCACTGACTTAAATTGTGCCACTCTTCTGGCAATATTTTCTGGCACCCTGGCACATTCTATAGGAAGGTGTATTTCAAGCCTATCCTACATTTTCTCCATTCCAGCTCCCACTCATATCTCCATCTCCCTCATATGAAATTTCTCTTAAACTTTCCCTCTTCAACATGTACCTGGGCACTATTGTGAATCCATATCTATATTCCCCCTTCCAGCATAAATATTATCTCATCATTTTGGTAACTTTCAATTACACACTTCCAACCAGCTCAACCCCCCCCCCCCCCATGGCCTTCAGTGCCACACAAAGTATTACCATTGCCAATAGTTCTATCGTATTAGTGGGATGTTTAAGATTTTCTCCATCCCTGAAAATGAAGTAATCTCCTGTCAACTTCTCATGTTCCCTAATGTTTATGAAAAATGTATTTTGTGTCTCCTTCTGCAGGGCTATCCTTGCTGCTGATCCACCACCAGGTTTAAACAGTATGGTTAGCCTTAAACCGATACTAGTTAAACTACAAAATACCAAATTGTGATGTAATTGTTCATGAATTATGTATGTTATATAGGATAGACTCTTATGCTCTAAAGTTTTATAATATGTTTACATTCTGTGTTTTATACTCTGTATTTTATTTTGTTTTTGTTTTTGTGGTCACATGATTTCTTTTGGCTGCTGATCATGTGACTGATGACCTGTATTTAAAGTGTGAAATGTTTGATGCTATGTTTTAGTATTGAAGAAGGGTTCTGCCCGAAAGCTTTGCTTTATAAAGTGGTTTGCTTTTCTCTTAACCAAACTATCTCTCTCCAGTTTCCCAATGTCTTTTACCTCCTGATACAAAATTTCACTTCCATTCTCAGTCCTTTCCTAATGCCATTCCACATATCCTCCAGTGTTTTAATTTTCCTGCCATATTTCTATACTATTTGCAACTTTAGTCCACCTGACATCTACTTTAATTTAACTTCTAATCATTATTCTTTATATCAGTGTGCTTCCCAGCAATTTGAATGCTACCTCTGGCAACCTCTTCTACCACATTGCAGCACCATTTCAGGAATTGTAAACCACACGGGGCATAGTAAGTGTTGGTCAATGGGTGTTTCACCTTTGGCTTTGGTAAAGCTACATCAAAGCCGATGAAGAATGATCAGCAATGCATGTCATTTCTGAATTATGTGTCTTGAAAAGGGTTGTGATATGGACATCCACCACACTAATCCCAGGTCTGTGTGACAACAGGGCCAAGGAAGTTCACTGTCTTGGCAAGATCTCAGACACTAGATGCTTGTTCTTAGTCAGGGGAGATTGTTTCAATGGGTAAGGAAAAAGGAGTGTGATCTTATATAATGCAAAACTTTGGAACTCATAAAGGTAAAATTTGAATATGACTCTCGAAAGGAATGTTTGCAGAACCCAGTTAATAAATGTCAAACTAAAATAACAAGAGGGTGCATGACTTTGACCACTGGACTGACTAATATTGTAGTTCAAGACCATTAGATAAAAAATATCAGTGACTCATTTTGGAATGACTAAGTACCTCCTATTGTTTGCTGTAGGTTTTAACCAAAGGGTGTATTGGTTTACTGATATTATTAAAGGTACAATAGGTAAGTAAAATTTTGGAATTCAAACAGACTTGGACAAAAACCTAGGCTTTGATACCAGATAAGAACCTCTTGACCCCCTTAGGCCACCCACCTCCATACATGAAGCTGCATATCCCATTTACCTGACAGTATAGCTCTGCTCTTAACCCAACATCAGCTGTTCTTTCACAAAAATCCCTGCTTTTCCTCATCCTTATATCCTCACAAAGTTCCAGAAGTTTGTCACCCCAGGTATCTACAATTTTGTCTAAAAATAAATTCATCTTTGTGGTATAGGGGGATAAAATCCTGGCTGTGTTCCAGAACTTCCTAAGTTCAATTACTAGCTCAAGTGATGCAGAAGCTACCATGGGAGACATAGGAGTGAAAAGGCAATGAGTGCTCACTTCTGTCTGGGAGGGGGGAATATTTGAGTCAGCTAATAACATTCAGACAAAAAATAATAAGGTTGGAATGTATGGATGTGGCTGTTGCAATTATTGCAAATACATTCATAGTGGGAACAAATTTGGAATTAAGAATACCAAGTTTATGGTTAAGGGGAGATATAATTGTGACACCAGGTGTGTGGTGTATGCAGCATTATGCCAGTAAATATGTGATTTTATATAGGTAAGACAGAAAGAAAAATCAGGGAGAGAATTTATAAACATTTGTATGAGATTAAGAAGGAAGAAATCTACTAATGCATTATGGAAACATATTAATAATTATCCTAACCATAATTTCAAGTGTGACAATAACTGTAACCAGCAAACTGAGAGGTAAATCTTCCGTTGCAACCAAATAAAGAGCAAAAATAAAATAAAAACACAGGCAACGGAACGAACCAAGCAATATCCATGCCAGAGGCAATGAAGCACCAAGTCAATAATGTTATATGTAAAGTCATACACCGTAGCAAAAAATCCAATGGTAAAGCAGCAAAACAGTAAAAGTCTTCAGGTAAAACAGTCCACAGGTTTATTAAAAATGGTAAGCGCTTTCGCAATAGAGCTTCATTAGACCAGATACAGGCAGAAAAGAACTAACACAATATATACACATATCATAAAGACTCTATCCAATCAAAACACTACAAATAATTAGTGAATTAGTAGATTGCATATAATCAATTAAGTAATTAAATAGTTTGTTCATCTAAAACCAATATATATTTGCCCAATTGCTAAGGCAGGCACACAAAACAAGAGCAGGTATATCCAGGGAAAAGAAATGGCTATTTGATGGAAATAAATTAGCTATAAATATGCACACATTATAAATACTGTATATACTAGATGAAAACATGCCTACTATCATAAAAGAGGAAAAAATGTGCAGGTATCATATGTACAAAAATCTCTAATACAAGAATCATTTATACAACCTCCTTTTTTTTAGGAAGGGTTTAATAGAGGCCCTTTCATTTAAACCTTTCCCTCTATCAGCACGAAGTATAACAATCCAACAAGTCTCTCTGTATTCAGTGTGTGTTAAAATGCCACCTCCCTAACACTGGGAAGAATGACCTCAATAACTCTAAAGTTAAAGGTATGAGTATTACCCTGTTCCAAAACATGCTTCGAGAGTGCATTGTATAAAGAGCCTTTTCTGATATGATATATATGCTCCCTCATTCTATCACAAAGCACTCTGTTGGTTTTTTCAACATAAAATGAACTGCAAGCTGTGCATTCTGCTAATAAACAACATGAGAGGTCATGCAATTCGCATGTGCTTTAAAGGAGAATTCTTTACAAAGGTCTGGATGATAAAATGTGTCAGATGTATTAATATACGTACAGAAATTACAGGAGCCACATGGCATAGTATGCCCAATGGCAGAGGTCATATTCATAGAATCTCTGTCAAAACACAAAAGCGTCTTTAAATTTTTATGATTCTTGAATCTAAACTTAGGTCTATTCCCCACAATACTGCCAATTTCCTCATCAACTAGTAAAATGGACCAATGCTGCAAAAAAAAAGTCAGTAACCTGTTTATGATCACTTGTGTAAAATAAAGGGATCTTAACACCATTCGTGGTGTTATTTCTATTAACACAATCAGCCTCCATGGCAGGTCCAAAATATGGTCGGGCTATAGTTGACCTCAAATCTATGAGATCAGACCATTGTCTATTGATTTAACTGATAGTATACCCCCTATCCAGCAACTTATTCTGTAAGCCTGCAATTTCTTGCTGAAAACCATCTAAAGACAGATTTAACCTAGAGGCCCTCATGCCCTGTCCTCTAATTAAATTCATAAAAATATAGCCAGGATGCATGCTGGACCTGAAAAGAAATGCATTTCTATGGCATGTCTTGTGAAAAATGCCTGTATTAATTGTATGGTTGTCTAATTTCTCAATAAACAGGTCCAAAAACTCAATGCGAGTATAAGACCAATTATAAGTAAATTTAAGACAATCAATTAAATTATTCATAACATCAAAAAATTGTAATAATTCATCTGTTGATCCTAGCCATAACAAAAACAAATCATCGACAAAACATCGGTAAAATAACACGTTCCTGAAAGGGGGAATAACATATTGATCTCCCATTTTACTAGTTGATGAGCAAATTGGCAGTATTGTGGGGAATAGACCTAGGTTTAGATTCAAGAATCATAAAAATTTAAAGAGGCTTTTGTGTTTTGATAGAGATTCTGTGAATGTGACCTCTGCCATTGGGCATACTATGCCATGTGGCTCCTGTAATTTCTGTACGTATATTAATACATCTGGTGCATTTTATCATCCAGACCTTTGTAAAGAATTCTCCTTTAAAGCACATGCGAATTGCATGACCTCTCATGTTGTTTACTTAGCAGAATGCACAGCCTGCAGTGCATTTTATGTTGGAAAAACCAACAGAGTGCTTCGTGACAGAATGAGGGAGCATATATATCATATCAGAAAAGGCTCTTTACACAATGCACTCTTGAAGCATGTTTTAGAACAGGGTAATACTCATACCTTTAACTTTAGAGTTATTGAGGTTATTCTTCCCAGTGTTAGGGAAGGTGACATTTTAACACACACTGAATACAGAGAGACTTGTTGAATTGTTATACTTCATGCTGATAGAGGAAAATGTTTTAAATGAAAGGGCCTCTATTAAACCCCTTCTAAAGAAAAGGAGGTTGTATAAATGATTCTTGTATTAGAGATTTTTGTACATATGATACCTGCACATTTTTTTCTCTTTTATGATAGTAGGTGTGTTTTCATCTAGTATATACAGTATTTATAATGTGTGCATATTTATAGCTAATTTATTTCCATCAAATAGCCATTTCTTTTCCCTGGATATACCTGCTCTTGTTTTGTGTGCCTGCCTTAGCAATTGGGCAAATATATATTGGTTTTAGATGAACAAACTATTTAATTACTTAATTGATTATATGCAATCTACTAATTCACTAATTATTTGTAGTGTTTTGATTGGATAGAGTCTTTATGATATGTGTATATATTGTGTTAGTTCTTTTCTGCCTGTATCTGGTCTAATGAAGCTCTATTGCGAAAGCGCTTACCATTTTTAATAAACCTGTGGACTGTTTTACCTGAAGACTTTTACTGTTTTGCTGCTTTACCATTGGATTTTTTGCTACGGTGTATGACTTTACATATAACATTATTGACTTGGTGCTTCATTGCCTCTGGCTTGGATATTGCTTGGTTCGTTCCGCTGCCTGTGTTTTTATTTTATAATTTCATGTGTACTGTCTTGGAAAAAGTGAATTGCAACCCCAGTGGTGGGCCGTGGGAATTCTATTTGGAAAAAGGAGAATTGTTTTGGCAAGTCCATTTGAATGCAGGCTGTCATCCAGGTTTAAATGAAATGTCATCTATTACATGTCTTTTGAAGTTGAAAGTATTTATGAGAGAAAGTATTTTATTAATATTATCGTAGTCATAAATTATTAATGATTTAAACATAGTAAGGATAATGTACATCAATTTAAAAAAATAGAGAAAAGAATATTTAATGGTTGAACGTATATTACACATAGCAGTTTTGTAATGCACCTGTAAGAAGTGGAAGGATTAAATGGGTCAGGTGACTGTTTTCTTTAATTTAAAAATGTGTTTCATGGATGGAATTTTATCTGATGAAGTCTATTCTTATGGTATTAGATGAAAGCGCTTATCTGCATTAATAAATGGTCTTTTTTATCACTGCAGTTTGATACATTTATTTTGATTTTGTGCTTTTATTCTTGGTTTCTAATCTTATGTAATTAGCAAATGGCCCTATAATTAGTGCAAATAACAGAGGGGATAGAGGAGATCTTTGTTTTGTGTCTCTTAATATTTCAAATGACCTAGCTATAAAAGAGCCTATTTTAACAAAAGATATTGAATTGTCATACAGTTTTTAATTAAACTTGAAAGCTCTAGGGAGAAATTATATTCTTTGAACACTATAAACAGGTAAGGCCAGTTCACTGAATCGAAAACTTTATTGAAATCTAAGCTTATTATTGAAAATTATTTTTTATTTTTATTAGCCATATCAATTAATGTAAATAGTCTAATGTTATTATCTTGAACACTCCTATTTAAAATAAAATCTTTCTGATCATCATTTATTAAATCTAGTAATGTAATATTTAACCTTTTCACTAATATAGATATAAATATCTTATAATCTACATTTAAAAGTGAAATGGGGCAATAGGAAGAGCATATTGTAGGATTTTATCTGGTTTTTAAATGGGTGAAACAAGAGAATATTTCCAAGAATGGGAATATTTGAAGTAGTTTAAATGTCTTTGGAAGTCTTAACACTTTTAAAATATTATCCTTCATTAACTTATATAACGCAGGTATTCTACCATCTAGACCTGGAGCCTTGTCAATTTTAAGGTTTTTAATTTGATCTTTTAATTCTTTAAAAGAAAATGGTTTATCAGTTCTACTTTTCTGTTCTTTAGTTAACTTATACTGTATGCTTTCCTTTAAGAAGCTATCTATTAAACTACTGTTATCTAGCATTGTCTTGTTTTTGTTAATTTTTTCATAGTAGACTCTGAAACATTCTACTATAGCTTTTATATCTGTTACTTTTATATTTTTCCCAATTGTATAAGTGATCTCTTTAATATGATAAATATTATTTATATTTTTGACCTAATGGCTAATCAGTGTAAACTTTTAGGGTTTACTGAATATGATTGTAATTTAATTTTTCCAAATTAATTGAAATTTTATGGTGAAGTATTTCTAGATATTTCTGATTCAGATTCTTCAACTCAAGATTTGCAAATGTATCATTATGTTTTAGACTTAATTTTAATTTGTCTATGTTTGATTGCAGCACATTTAACTCCTTATCCCATTCAATTATTTTGCATAAATACCAATACTTAACATTGCCATATAAATAAATGTTTAATGTATCCCACAAAATAGCTTCCATAACCTCACCATTATTATTAAAGTCTGTAAATTGATTTAATTCATTTAAAAAACATTCACTAAAACCTTTTATTTTAATTATATATGCAGGAATTCTTCGACAATGTATTAAATTATTAGGACTTAATGTTGGGGTAAAAGTAACAGCATTGTGATCAGACAAAGGAAATGAGAACATTAATACTTCCTCTATTGTAAAATATAGAGCATTAGAGGTAAAAACTTTATCAATATTAGTTTGTGTACCAAATCTAAAGGAATAATGAGTATGGTTAAGAGAACTTGCTAACATTAAATCAAAATATCTCTTTCTTTGAATTTATAAAATTATTTAAATGTTTAGCTACTGGAGATAGTTTAAGTTTTTTATCATTAGTGGTATCTTTATTTGATAATATAAAATCAAAATCTCCACCTATCAACATTTCTCCTTTTGCATATAGTATTATAATAACTAAATAATTGTTAGCAGCTTTAACTCATATTCCAAGAATCCAGTATATATTTACAAAAGTATATATTTTTTGTTTATCTCTACTATCACCAATCTCAGCATACCATTCTTATCAGAATAGTTATCAACAATTTTAGGTATAATTAATGATTATTTTCCAAAGAATAAGAATACCTCTTCTTTTTGATCTAAACTAAGATTGAATAATCCTTCAGTAACAGTCTGTCTAGGTCCTTAGTCAATAAATGTGTTCCTTGTAAAAAAAAAAAAAAAAACTATTTCTGCTTTATGTAACTTTAAGTATTTAATTAAACTACCCCTCTTTAATAGGTTATTTAGACCATTTATATTTAATAGATACACTTGTAGACTGTCATCTTTTTAAAACAAATAGATTCAGATCTAATATACAATGATGTAGTGCAATGAATACAGATCTCTCTCTAATGCATCTTGCTATATACAAACACACTAATATTAATAACAAATAAACTATACTAAGAACATTTATATCCCCCAACATAGAATAAAAAAAATCCTGGTTTCATGATGTAATCATACAAACCACCGACTGACTTCATTACACTACCTAGTCTCAATCTGTTGCTACTACTTGTTTATAATGAATAATTACCGTCACAAATCTAAATCATTAAAACACACTCTTATTATAAAACTCATATTAATAATATACATTTTTGATGTGCTATAAAACTAACTTTATAATATTTAATATTACAAATCAGACAGATAAATTCTGTCTTAAAACTTAATAACCTCTGTTATAACTTAACACTAAATATAATTACACCAGTCATTTATAGAACAAGATATATTCATTTCATTTTTTTCATTCTTAAAAATTGTTTTCTACTATGAAGGAAAAATATTATATTATAGTTGTTCTCCATGTATTTTTGAAACATTTTCAGAAAATACATTTTGTAACATTCTAATATAATCAAACAGACAAATTATTAATTCATATATGACCTAATCAAACTAAGTACACAAAGCATATTTATTAGTATGTCTGAATTCTTATGAAAAATAGTGTACTTTAGTCTCTTTGTCAATCATTGATATATGTTTATCTGATTAATCTTGAGGGAATACCAATAGAAAGATAACAAACATGTGCATTAAACTTTACTAATCCTATGA